>NC_064627.1:886792648-887103174 GCF_023864275.1 Schistocerca cancellata | reverse complement strand
CAAATTGTCGCCGATTTCAATGCTGGGCCATCAACGAGTGTCAGCGTGTCATTCAACGAAACATCATCGACATGGGCCTTCAGAACCCAAGGACCACGCACGTACCCTTGACGCCTGCACGCCACAAAGTATTACGCCTCGCTTGGGCGTGCGGGAAGCCCTCAACGTAATTGAATGGGTGTAACCAATATCAAAGTAGAAAAAAAATCAGATTTTAACATACATCAAAGACTCCGGAAGCGCTGTGATACTGCGTCAAGCGGTGGTATTAACGGCCGATTTTGCTTTCAGTTCTATGATAATTATCAATGCTTCGGAGTATACCCAACCCCCGAGAATGTCGAGTGTGTTGTTATGAAAAACAGTTGCACTTATTGCTAAACAGAGCACAGATGGCACATAGCCAATCAGTGCTTTGATTTAGAGGTGGTAACAGCTGCTCAAGCGGTGTGTGTGTGGATGTTCGTCTACACGGTATACGTTAAATCAGAGCAAAATGAGGATTGGAAGTTAGAGCCATCTGCAGTAAATAAAGTTGATTTATTTGTTAATGCGACTGTAGAGGTATAGGATGAAATAAAGATAAAATCTCTGGGCACTGTACTCAAAATGAGGAAATAGAGGAAGAAGTTTCAGAGAAAAGTGAGTTCATGACGATTGTGACTCCCAGTATAGCAATGTGTTTGGCTCAGTTAATATTGTCCCGTCCGGTACGAAGGGCTCCAAACATGTCATGTCTTTGCTGAACATTAAAATGCGATAATTTGTGGCCGGCCGAGGTGGCCGATCGGTTCTAAGCGCTTCAGTCTTGAACCACGCGACCGTTACGGTCGCAGGTTCGAATCCTGCCTCGGGCATGGATGTGTGTGATGTCCTTAGGTTAGTTAGGTTTAAGTAGTTCTAAGTGCTAGGGTACTGATTACCTCAGAAGTTAAGTCCCATAGCACTCAGAGCCATTTGATTATTTCTGTCGCACAATGAGACTGAGGGAGTGCTGGATTTGTTTTATGACAATGATACCAAGAGAAGAGGGACACTTGAGCGAGTAGGAATTAATGAATTTGCTGTCACAGGTTTTCAATAGGCACTGCAACGTATTTTTGCTTGTGTGATGCCTCACGAAAAACATTTAGAACCCAATTGACGTTGAGTCAGATATAAATATACGGTGCTATGTATACAATGTGTGAGCGGGCATCGGCAACCATCAAATTGCTCTGAGGCTATGTTTACACTGTTTTTTAGCATGGCTGATGTGCTACAAAGCGCGAGATAACCTGACAAGGCCCTATACGGTTGAAACGCGTCCTTCTTAAGTCACTAAAGAGCTTCCTGCAACCATGCTGATCGCACTGGAAGGTAGATGCACCACCGTCCCACAATGGAATGGAATTAATTATGGAAAAATGAGTTTTAGAGTAAGTCTGGTGCAGGGCACCATGGCACAAAGTATGGAGGTAGCATACTTTACGAGGTGGTGGATTCATTGTAAGTTATTTAGTGTTTGTTTAAGTATTCCTTTATGTATTTTGACAGTGAGATTGTAGTTTTGTGTGTTAGGTGATCAAGATGTATTCTCTTTTAGCCAATTTTCCGATTGTGTTGATGTGCCATGCACATTGTGTATGTGTTATGTGCCGGGCAGTTCATGTGTTATTGTTTCAATAGGCGTTTTATGTGTGACGAGTCAGGCATTTTACGTTGAGATTTTACATGTGTTTTCATGTCCTACGTAACTGACATGTTCCTTCTGAGAAGGTCTTCCACGTTTTGAGATTTCTTACATGTTCTCGATTGTACTAAGCACGTAGCCATGATTTTGTCAAAGGGGGTGTCCGTCTTGTTAAGGAGTACCTTAAAAAGACTCTTTTTTTCACTTATTTTGAAAAATTCCATGAAGAACCATAAATATCTTATTCCATGATGATCCTAGAGCTTTCACGAACTGAAGATATAATCTCGTTGCTTAGTTGTGCTGTATTTTGTCAACACTGACAAGCAAACATTCTCCACTCTACGTTCACCTCCAAGGTCGTTTTACACGGTTCTTCTGTCAGTCTGGATTTGAGCTGAGGAAGTGATCAGGAATGGACGAGCCCAAATTTTTTGGGACTCCCTGATTATTACCGAAAGAGCTCTTGGAATAAAGAGATCTCAGTTCGACACAGAAGCAAAATCAATTTTTGTTGGCCAAAATCCAAAGGACCTGAAATAATTCAACGTTACACTTTCCCAAATTTTCTCATTTAAGTGTGCGTCTGTCAGTTCTTCCATTATTTTCTGCGTTAAACGCTGTCCCAACAGAGAAATTCAAGTACCTGAATGAGGAGAATTTCGGTTATTATTTATTTATCATTTGGATTTTAGCGGCTGGACTCTCTGAAGAATTGCTCAGCTCGGTTTCGTTGCAACTCCTTTCATTTATGCTGAGGGGTAGCATCTATAAGACAACTGGAATCTGTCAGGAAGGAAAGATATTCCAAAGGAGTTGCATGTGGCCTATACTAAGAGGCCAACCACGACATCCGTATAAACTGAAGGTAGGAAACCACAGGAAAATATTTTCAATGTAGCCGACGACGGATGGATCCAAACCACTTCGCCTCCCGAATCCAGGAGTTGCTAGCTCAGCGGCTCAACGTGCAGTGCTACGCAAATTCGGTGGAGAATTTGAAAAAAACTCGTTGTGGTACATATTGCTAATATCAAATAAAATGCATCATAACAAAAGATTGAACTCTCCACTGGATGTTTTTTCTTTAATTGTGCATGTTTAGACATTTAATTGTGCAAGAATGTAAGTATGTTTTATGATTTAATTATACATCGGACTGCTGGCTTCAGTTATTGGGGTGATGAAGTTCGTAAGGTTTTTCCATTCGTTTAAGAAAAACAATAGATACGTATAATCGTAAATAATATATTCTCCTCCACCACTTACTACACTCTACCAATGACAGGGTAATTTTTTGATTCGGCGACTGTAGAAATCACGTGGCTGTCAGGTGACGAACTGGTCGAGCCATTTTCGGAGTTGAAATTCATCCGGAATGGAAATTTCATGTAGGTTGTTCGACAGAAAGCGGAAAAGTTGAAAATCTGAGGGTGCAAGATCAGGTGAATAAGGTGGGTGCGGAATGACTTCCCAACCCAGTTCCTATGTAGTGTTTTTGGTGTTTACACTTTGGAGAGCAATTCGTAGTACACCACACCGTCGTTGTTCCACCAGATGCCTCTTTAGTCGGTGCGCGCAACCATTCATTTCTTTTTCTTATGTTAACAGTAACACACCATTTCTCGTCACCAGTAACTATACAGGTTAAGACTAGTCGGTGTTGTTCACGAGCCAATTGATGACGATCCAGCAAAGGCACATATGACCACCTGCTGATTGTTGTGAGTTTGGCTTCGAGCATGCGGTACGCAAACACCTGAATTTTGAGCCTCCCACGTTTGATGCAAATGTCGTATGATGGTGTGATCGTAGTTCGTCACATTTACCAGTCTTCGAATGCAGTGGCGCGAATCAGTGTGATTTAATGCGTTAAAACGATCTTCATCAAAGACCGAAGGTGTTCCTGAACGTGGAGAGTCACTAACGTCAATACGACCCTCCTTTAAAAAAGAAAAAAAATGTCTTGCCGCGCTCTGTCCAGTGACATTACCCCTCTTTCTGGCTGCCTCCACCACTGTCACCCTTCTACTGCTCTCATCCAGAAGGATATGTCGGAAATTTTACGATTTCTCCACTTGGCACAACATTTTATAGCGTCCACAACTCACTGTCTCCAAATGCGAAATTGACAATATGTAAACTCAAGTAGCAACAGTGAACTAAAAATAAAAGATTACAATCCGTAAATAAACCCTTAGCAACCGGGATGCCAACACGCAAAACAAGACAGCCATGTAGTTCCGCACCAACCTAATATTATAGTATTACAAGATTGGAAAAGTGGTCCATGGTGTGGGTTCCTGTAGTCATGTCCTAGTTCATGAACCACGGGCAACGTATGAGTGGCCAAGTAAGTGGTCGGGATACCAGTTACTATGGAATAACGCTGGGCATCTCGGACATATTCTGAGTCGTGGTCACCTTTGTGCTCATACGGCAAAGACTACCAAATCCACCGGTTAGTCCCTCAGCAAACCCAAACCCTTTGCAAATTGGGTAAAACCCAATGGACTCGGGGCAAGTAAGGCTAGCAACCTGCTTCCCTGGAACTTTAAATATGATGCTGGCAACAATCAGAGCAAAATGCCTCGGACCTTTGGAGGTGACGGAGTCCCACCTCTAACTGACAAACCAGGGACTCCTAAGATACGACTTGGCAAGCAAATGGTAATGAGATGGGGAGCTATTAATATCAATGGGGGCTACTCTGGGAAGAAGGTAGAGCTGGCAGAGGCTGCAAGTAAGATGGGGCTGGACGTTTTAGCTCTTAGTGACATTCGGGTAAGGGGTGAGAAAGAAGAGGAAGTGGGAGAATACAAGGTCTACCTGTCAGGAGTCAAAGCAGGATTAGCACAATAGGGTGTAGGGCTTTACATCAGGAAAGAAATGGAACCAAGCTTAGTTGCAATAAGGTATGTAAACGAACGAATGATGTGGATAGATTTGACAGTGTCTAGCAGGAAAATTAGGATTGTGTCAGATTATTCGCATTGTGAAGGGACAGATCAAGATAAGATGGATAGTTTTTATGAGGCACTCAGTGATGTAGTTGTTAGAGTAAAGGACAAGGACAGTGTTCTGCTCATGGGGGATTTTAACGCCAGGATTGGAAATCGAACAGAAGGGTATGAAAATGTTATGGGTAAATTTGGAGAGGATATGGAGGCCAACAGGAACGGGAAACAACTCTTGGATTTCTGTGCCAGTATGGGCTTAGTAATCACAAACTCCTTTTTTAAACATAAGAACATTCACCGATATACTTGGGAAGGCAGGGGAACCAGATGTGTCATTGACTATATAATAACAGATCAGGAATTCAGGAAGGCTGTGAGGGACACACGTGTATTCAGGGGATTCTTTGATGACACTGATCATTATTTAATCTGCAGTGAAATTGGGATTGTGAAGCCGAAAGTCCAGGAGGTCAGGTCCATATGTAGGAGGATAAGAGTGGAGAAACTTCAGGATAAGGAAATCAGGCACAAGTACATAACAGCGATCTCAGAAAGGTACCAGTTAGTTGAATGCAGTCAATTACAGTCATTGGAAAAGGATTGGACAAGGAACAGGGACACAGTACTAGAAGTGGCTAAAGAATGTCTTGGAACAGTAGTGTGTAAAAGTAGGATGAAGCAAACAGCTTGGTGGAATGATACAGTCAAGGCAGCCTGTAAAAGGAAAAAGAAGGCGTATCAAAAATGGCTACATACCAGAACCCAGGCAGACAGAGAAAGTTATGTTGAAGAAAGAAACAAAGCCAAACAGATAATTGCAGCATCCAAGTAGAAATCGTGGGAAGACTTTGGAAACAGGTTGGAGACTATGGGCCAAGCTGCTGGAAAACCATTCTGGAGTGTAATTCGCAGTCTTCGAAAGGGAGGTAAGGAGGAAATGACAAGTATTTTGGACAGGTCAGGAAAACTGCTGGGAGCCGGGACAGGTTCCATCAGACTGGACAAAAGCAGTAATCACACCAATCTTTAAACATGGAAACAGAAAAGATTGTAACAACTACAGAGATATCTCTTTAATCAGCGTTGTGGGTAAAATCTTCTCAGGTATTGTTGAAAGGAAAGTGCGAGTATTAGATGAGGACCAATTGGATGAAAATCACTGTGGGTTTAGGCCTCTTAGAGGTTGTCAGGACCAGATCGTTAGCTTACGGCAAATACTGGAGAAGTGTTATGAGTGGAACAGGGAATTGTATCTATGCTTTATAGATCTAGAAAAGGCATATGACCGGGTTACTAGGAGGAGGTTATTGTCTTTTCTACAAGATTATGGAATACGAGGCAAACTTTTGCAAGCAATTAAAGGACTTTACATGGATAGTCAGGCAGCAGTTAGAGTTGACGGTAAATTGAGTTCATGGTTCAGAGTAGTTTCAGGGGTAAGACAAGGCTGCAACCTGTCGCCACTGTTTTTCATATTATTTATGGATCATATGTTGAAAACAATAGACTGGCTGGGTGAGATTAAGATATGTGAAAACAAAATAAGCAGTCTTGCATATGCGGATGACTTAGTTGTGGTGGCAGATTCTATTGAAAGTTTGCAAAGTAATATTTCAGGGCTAGATCGGAAATGTAAGGACTATGGTATGAAGATTAGCATCTCCAAAACGAAAGTGATGTCAATGGGAAAGAAATATAAACGGATTGAGTGCCAAATAGGAGGAACAAAGTTAGAACAGGTGGACGGTTTCAAGTACTTAGGATGCATATTCTCACAGGATGGCAACATAGTGAAAGAACTGGAAGCGAGGTGTAGCAAAGCTAATGCAGTGGGCGCTCAGCTACGATCTACTCTCTTCTGCAAGAAGGAAGTCAGTACAAAGACTAAGTTATCTGTGCACCGTTCAATCTTTCGACCAACTTTGTTGTATGGGAGCGAAAGCTGGGTGGATTCAGGTTACTTTATCAACGAGGTTGAGGTTACGGATATGAAAGTAGCTAGGATGACTGCAGGTACTAGTAGATGGGAACAATGGCAGGAGGGTGTCCACAATGAGGAAATCAAAGAAAAACTGGGAATGAACTCTATAGATGTAGCAGTCAGGGCGAACTGACTTAGATGGTGGGGTCATGTTACCCGCATGGGAGGAGCAAGGTTACCCAAGAGTCTCGTGGATTCAGCAGTAGAGGGTAGGAGGAGTCGGGGCAGACCGAGGAGAAGGTACCTGGATTCGGTTAAGAATGATTTTGAAGTAATAGGTTTAACATCAGAAGAGGCACCAATGTTAGCACTGAATAGGGGATCATGGAGGAACTGTATAAGGGGGGCTATGCTCCAGACTGAACGCTGAAAGGCATAATCAGTCTTAAATGATGATGATGATGATGAAGATTGGAAAATGGTTTTGTGCGGAAGGGGGAGGGAGGGACACAGAGAGCTGTAGACTCGGACGAATTCAAGCGGCTGGCTGAAAAAAATCTTCTAGAAACGAACGACCTATACAATGTGCTGTCATCATATACCCATTCCGACTTCCATAAACCCCTTCCCCATCATATCGGAACTGGTTTTCGTAGTGGAGTACCGCCCCGGTGGCCAGACTGGGCGATGTTTTGACCTTTGGGCTACTGATGATAGAATATTGAGCACATTTTTAAAGAAAAGCAAGCATCGCCATTTGGGCGATATTTTTGTTGATCAACTCGGTTTTTCTGCAACGCAGAGCAAGCCAAGAGTATTCTATGCACTGATTTCAATTTAACGTTTTCTGTAATGATATTTACCGCTCCGCTGCCTCAAGAAATACTAAGATACTGCAACCCCAAAGTTTTACCAGTCTCAAAATAGCAGCTCGGTGCTGCTATAGATAGGTAATTACACTAGTGTAGTAGTTCGTACATACATTTAGCTTATCGTAGCGCTATCGGACGGATCGAAATCAGTTTTTTTCTTCTTTCTTGTTATCCATAAATAGAAACTATCACAACAGCACACAGCCGAAAAACAATAAACGGTAGCACCTCCATTAACTTCAAATGCGAGTAAGAACTGAACTGATTAACGAAACAAGAACTAAACTCAAGCAAGTCCAACAGTTGGTCTTGGCAAAAATAGGGATAGGCGATAATCGATTGTGCTATGGATGTGTAGACAGTCTAAATCTATCAATGGCTTTGCTTACTATCGACAGTGCGTATCCCTCTTCCGTCGTATGATTGAAAACCAAAATATCTTTCAGTTTCATTACACGACAGCTAGGTCATTTAGGTGATAGGAGAGTACGGACCACGTGCCACCCTCACCCCCCCCTCTCCACCTCCTTTGGCTACGTCCTTTATTGTACAGATTTTCAATGTAGACATGTTCACATTCAACAGATTTGCCATTTGTTCTCTTAGGAACAGATATTACCTTTGTTTTGATGTGTCAGATATTTGAGTTTTACTTTTGGAAAAGGTCTTTCCATGTGAAAGATGGCTGGCAGTCTGTGGGTCCCATTGGAACAGATTTTCATTCGTCATGAGCCAAGCAATTTGCGTGTTAAAGTTTACATGTGTTTACATGTGTCAGGTACCCTAGATGTTCTTGTAGCATGTATTGAGATTTCTTAAGTATAAATGAAACAGCGATAAGCGTTTCATATGTGTTGTTTATGTGATATGATAATGTGTATCCTTGAAGACAAATGCTCGTGGTGTACAGTGATTTTTCACTGTTGAGGACTATTTAGGGATAAAATAAATTTTTCTACATGCTTCATGCACATTCGTCTTGGAGTGCATCGTTTCTTTATACAATTATGTAGTGTTAAGTCACCGAAAAAGCTTCCTCATATGCCTGGTATGAATAAATATGATGTGCTGGTTTTGGATGTATTGAGACGTTGGGCGTTATAATGCAATTATAGAAGATAAGCAATTTTTCTGTATAATGCTTGTCTTCAGCTGTTGTATGTGGACATATATATGCAGCAGTAAGGTTCACTACATGAGGTATAGGAAGTTTTATGACAGTAATGTTTAGTTTTTGTTGTACTGATTATCGTTCTGTACGGTATTCTTTGACGTTCGTTCGAATTTTAAATAACCATTCTGCCATATTATGTCTTTTGGTCCACAAGTACACGAAAATGTCCAGAATTGGTAAAAGTTTTTGGTTACTGACTACTGATTACTTGCTTTCTAAATGTGTATGTTGTGGTCTTATGGTGATATTAGAGTGGGTATGGTCATTAACATCTGACTAGAAAGTAAGCGGTTAACTTTCAGCCAGTCTGGAGAGAAAGACATGCAGAAATCGTGCGAGGGTCTGATAGTATAACATCTTGTTTAATCCTTAACGTAGCAAGGGACACCAGACAGAGTTTTGGTGATCCTACTGCAGCTGTAGGATACAATCAATCCAGGACTTTTATATGAGTCCTACAGCGGTTTGTGATATAAATCACATAATCTGATCTGTGATGCATTCGCTAAGAATATAAATAAAATAAAATAAACTGACCTTGGGTCCTGGCATGACTCTGCTTGGTATACTACGTTGTATGTTTTGCTACTGGTCTTTATTGTTTTTCGTAATGTGAACGTCATAAATCTTAAAAAATGCCACACAAGAAAATTTCAGATGATGACGTTCTGCGGATATTGGATGAATGCGGTCTCATGGCCCCGGAAGATGTCTTGAGAGAAGGTGATGAGGACTTTATTCCAAAGTAGTATCGGAGGATAACCTTCAAATGAATTCAGAAGAATGACACTTTCCCAAGAAAATTATGGTGGGGATTACGAAGAAGGGGATGAGTTTATTGCAAATTCTGGATGAAAATCAACGAGTTCAGTGTCCATGATAACTTAAGGCAGTCAATATAGTACTGTCAAAGGATCTACATCTACATCTACATCTACATCCATATTCCGCAAGCCACCTGACGTTGTGTGGCGGAGGGTACCTTGAGTACCTCTATCGGATCTCCCTTCTGTTCCAGTATCGTATTGTTCGTGGAAAGAATGATTGTCGGTATGCCTCTGTGTGGGGTCTAATCTCTCTGATTTTATCCTCATGGTCTCTTCGCGAGATATACGTAGAAGGGAGCAATATACTGCTTGACTCTTCGGTGAAGGTATGTTCTCGAAACTTTTGACAAAAGCCCGTACCGAGCTACTGAGCGTCTCTCCTGCAGAGTCTTCCACTGGAGTTTATCTATCATCTCCGTAACGCTTTCGCGAATACTAAATGATCCTGTAACGAAGCGCGCTGCTCTCCGTTGGATCTTCTCTATATCTTCTATCAACCCTATCTGGTACGGATCCCTCACTGCTGAGCAGTATTCAAGCAGTGGGTGAACAAGTGTACTGTAACCTACTTCCTTTGTTTTCGGATTGAATTTCCTTAGGATTCTTCCAATCAATCTCAGTCTGGCATCTGCCTTACAGACGATCAACATTATATGATCATTCCATTTTAAATCATTCCTAATGCGTACTCCCAGATAATTTATGGTATTAACTGCTTCCAGTTGCTGCCCTGCTATTTTGTAGCTAAATGATAAAGGATCTATCTTTCTGTGTATTCGCAGCACATTACACTTGTCTACATTAAGATTCAATTGCCATTCCCTGCACCATGCGTCAATTCGCTGCCGATCCTCCTGCATTTCATTACAATTTTCCATTGTTACAACCTCACGATACACCACAGCATCATCTGCAAAAAGCCTCAGTGAACTTCCGATGTCATCCACCAGGTCATTTATGTATATTGTGAATAGCAACGGTCCTATGACACTCCCCTGCGGCACACCTGAAATCACTCTTACTTCGGAAGACTTCTCTCTATTGAGAATGACATGATGCGTCCTGTTATCTAGGAACTCCTCAATCCAATCACACAATTGGTCTGATAGTCCATATGCTCTTACTTTGTTCATTAAACGACTGTGGGGAACTGTATCGGACGCCTTGCGGAAGTGAAGAAACACGGCATCTACCTGTGAACCCGTGTCTATGGCCCTCTGAGTCTCGTGGACGGATGGCGCGAGCTGGGTTCCACATGACCGTCTTTTTCGAAACCCATGCTGATTCCTATAGAGTAGATTTCTAGTCTCCAGAAAAGTCATTATACTCGAACACAATACGTGTTCCAAAATTCTACAACATATCGACCTTAGAGATATAGGTCTGTAGTTCTGCACATCTGTTCGAGGTCCCTTCTTGAAAACGGGGATGACTTGTGCCCTTTTCCAATCCTTTGGAATGCTGCGCTCTTCTAGAGACCTACGGTACACTGCTGCAAGAAGGGGGCAAGTTCCTTCGCGTACTCTGTGTAAAATTGAACTGGTATCCCATCAGGTCCAGAGGCCTTTCCTCTTTTGAGCGATTTTAATTGTTTCTCTATCCCTCTGTCGTCTATTTCGATATCTACCATTTTGTCATCTGTGCGACAATCTAATGAAGGAACTACAGTGCAATCTTCCTCTGTGAAACAACTTTGGGAAAAGACATTTAGTATTTCGGCCTTTAGTCTGTCATCCTCTGTTTCAGTACCATTTTGGTCACAGAGTGTCTGGACATTTTGTTTTGATCCACCTACCGCTTTGACATAAGACCAAAATTTCTTAGGATTTTCTGCCAAGTCAGTACATAGAACTTTACTTTCGAATTCATTGAACGCCTCTCGCATAGCCCTCCTCACACTACATTTCGCTTCGCGTAATTTTTGTTTGTCTGCAAGGCTTTGGCTGTGTTTATGTTTGCTGTGAAGTTCCCTTTGCTTCCGCAGCAGTTTTCTAACTCGGTTGTTGTACCACGGTGGCTCTTTTCCACCTCTTACGATCTTGCTTGGCACATACTCATCTAACGCATTATGTACGACGGTTTTGAATTTTGTCCACTGATCCTCAACACTTTCTGTACTTGAGACAAAACTTTTGTGTTGAGCCAACAGGTACTCTGAAATCTGCTTTTTGTCACTTTTTCTAAACAGAAAAATCTTCCTACCCTTTTTAATATTCCTATTTACGGCTGAAATCATCGATGCCGTAACCGCTTTATGATCGCTGATTCCCTGTTCTTCGTTAACTTTTTCAAATAGTTCGGGTCTGTTTGTCACCAGATGGTCTAATATGTTATTGCCACGAGTCGGTTCTCTGTTTAACTGCTCAAGGTAGTTTTCAGATGAAGCACTTTAAAAAATTTCACTGGATTCTTTGTCCCTGCCGCCCGTTACGAACGTCTGAGTCTCCCAGTCTATATCCGGCAAATTAAAATCTCCACCCAGAACTGTAACATGGTGGGGAAATCTACTCGAAATATTTTCCAAATTATCCTTCAGGTGCTCAGCCACAACAGCTGCTGAGCCAGGGGGCCTATAGAGAAATCCAATTACCGTGTCTGAGCCTGCTTTAACCATGACCTTCACCCAAATCATTTCACATTTCGGATCTCCGTCAATTTCCTTCGATACTATTGCACTTCTTATCGCTATAAATACGCCTCCCCCTTCACTGTCCCGCCTGTCTCTGCGGTATACATTCCAATCTGAGTTTAGGATTTCATTACTGTTTACGTCTGGTTTCAGCCAACTTTCTGTCCCTAGTACTATATGGGCGTTGTGACCGTTTATTAATGAGAGCAGTTCTGGGACCTTTCTGTAGACGCTCCTGCAGTTTACTATTAGCACATTAATATTGTTTTTCCCTGTTGCATTTTGCCTACTCCTACCTTGCCGCGTCTCAGGAGGCGTCTTGTCGGGCCTAGGGAGGGGATTCTCTAACCTAAAAAACCCCCATGTGCGCTCCACACGTACTCCGCTACCCTTGTAGCCGCTTCCGGCGTGTAGTGCACGCCTGACCTATTCAGGGGGACCCTACATTTCTCCACCCGATAGCGGAGGTCGATCTCCTTAGCGAACATACAAAAGTGATCATGCACCCACAATGCCGAAGCGTTACGCACGTTCTTACCTGACAAAATTGTTGATACTATGAAATCCATCTTCAACAATGCAGAAACATCGCCTGTTGTTCGGTATTTCAATGCAAATGCTTCTCTGGTCAGAATGAGAATTTGTATAGTTCTAGATTCTATCAAACTAAGAAAATGGTTCAAATGGCTCTGAGCACTATGGGACTTAACGTCTGTGGTCATCAGTCCCGTAGAACTTAGAACTACTTAAACCTAACTAACCTAAAGACATCACACACATCCATGCCCGAGGCAGGATTCGAACCTGCCACCGCAGCGGTCGCGCGGTTCTAGACTGTAGCGCCTAGAACCGCTCGGCCAACCCGGCTTGCAAACGAAATGTTTTGGCGTTCTACCGAAAGAAATCATATTCTTAAATGTGGACAACAGACGAAAGTAGTCCTATCCAAAGAACCTAATGCAGGTAATCTTTTGCGCTACTATGTAGAAAAATTCAGAAAAACACATCGAGTATAGAGATGGCCCCAGACTAGTAAGCAAGTCACGACTTAGGACTTATATGCAAAGGGTTAAGTCTGATTCAGTGTTTAGTTCTCTGTGTTTCAAGTAATTTTTATTCTAAACATAATGTATTGAATACAACAATCCTTTGTGTTCCACTTCAGTTGCACATTTCAAGTAGATTAGATTTTCCGATCACTCATGATCATCATCAGACCTAAAACAAAGTAAAACAAAATAATTTACAATAAGTAAGCAAGGAAGACCTGTAAATAAATATAGAATTTACCTAAGAATTTGATTCAGCAAGAAGTCTTGTACACTTGGAACAATATTTCAGAGTACTGCGTTTTGCAACTGCGGCCAGTGTTTTAAATAAGTTCCGGGTAGATTTAAGGGCATAGTTTTAAATTCGTAGAATTTCAGTTATGCAAAAGCTCCAGTTACAATACCAGTAAAGCAGAAGAATGAGTATGTAAAGTGTAAACGGCAAAAAATAGTGATTTTGTGAAATGGAGTGAGGGAGACTGAAAGCTGGCAAAGAAGAAATGGGTGTGTGTGTGTGAGGGGGGGGGGGGGGGAGATAGTGGTAGGGGTGCTATGGGCTTGAAAAGAAAGAGTCTTATACGAAATTGTGGAAACTGGCCAAAATAAGGGGCTGTCTGTTACACTCGAACATACAACTTTACTATTTGATCAAACATTACAAGAGCCAAAAAAAAAAGGACTGCCCCCGACGGCGGCAGCAGCGAGACTGCAGACCCCAGGTCAGACCCAGGCGCCGCTTCCCCCACCACCTCCAGTAGCCGCCACTCCGGCCGCACCAAGGACACCAGGAGAGGAACGGTGGAGGGGGTCACGGCTAGTGTATAAATAGGGTACCGAGAGGAACAGCACAGCATTCGTCAGGAACCACCTAAAGATGGCAGCGTGTACGTCTGCTGAAATACTGAGGAGAAATTACGACGCTACCAGGTCGGATACCCAAGAACTGTTCAAAAAACAACACAAATCCGGCTATAAGCCATACAAGTACCAACAACGAGAACAAATTTTAAAAAAATAAGGCAGTCCACACAAGGGCGCCCCGATGTTCGAGGGCCGGCCTGTAATTCAAACACTAACGCTCGCTTAGGTGAGACAGACAGTCGGGCCAACCATTCACGATCCGACGACAAACCAACCGACGACAGTCAGCGGACCCATCGAAAAAATAACTTCCACTTCACCCGACCAGCGCACAACAGGGAGTTCAACGGATCAACGTGGAGGATACTGGCGCCCACAACCAATCGTACACGGAGCTGTCAAACTACACACCGTGTTGGATAGCAACAATACCGTGAGGAAACTACTTTGCCTGAAATTTACATCAACGCCCAGGGCAGGTAACTGGGACGTTAATGGGCACAAGGCAGAAGATTCCGCTGGTACACTTCCATTCAAATCACCAAATACAGTGAAACTCCACCGGAGGGTGGCTACAATTTTCCAACTTGAAAACCACGTTGTTGTTCGCGGGAATATCCCAACAGCCGACAACGAACTCCAAATGACACAATGTGTACAGTCTTGACTTGCTGGTAGGTTAAATCTAAACTCAACTTTCGTGTCCAGGGTCGGTGAGCCACAGGACGTTGTAGCAATGAGAACAGTGGCATACTGTCCGACACTGCGTAGAGACCGCCAGCGGGCCCCGGCGAAACCATGCCCCGCCGAGAATTCCTCACTGCCACACGCCAACCGACCGATTCCTCAGTCAGTACCCCTACAACAGTTAAAGCAACTGGTCTATCAACATGACACAAACTACACACAGTTTCACGAACACTTGCGCGAAGAACCACACAATTTTAAGGGCAGTGACTGTGCAATAACAGGGACGAATCACGGGTCGGCACACACACCCAACCCATAAGCGATCGCCGGCCAAATACACGTCGTCCAGCAAGACGACCGACCGACGACCAACCAAAGTCGTCGCCACTCCAATCACGTGTGTCGGCAACCATCGGGCGACTCATGCCGGTCCGGACCTCACTGCTGCCGTGCCCCAAGTGAACTTGTGCCGCGTGCCAACTCAAACACTGCCAGGTCCAAAGTCACTGCTGGCACGTTCTAGCTCACTGGTCGACACACGACGACCGGGAAGTAATAGCAGTTGTTCAAAATGCGTGTGAAATCTTATGGGGCTTAACTGCTAAGGTCATCAGTCCCTAAGCTCACACACTACTTAACTTAAACTATCCTAAGGACAGACCCACACACCCATGCCCGAGGGAAGACTCAAACCTCGGCCCTAGACCGCTCGGCTAATCCCGCGCGGCGTAAGAGCAGTCGAGCAAAGATAATACGGCAGGGCTTATATCGATAAGCACTGCTGCTGCCACTCCCGGGCAGGCAAATCAGCAACTCAGTGACATAAGTAATTGAAACTAACATAACGAGGTGGCAGTATCGTTAAAACTGGACGATGGCACGAACACTAGACACGCATGGCTCACTCTTGAGTTAAAGTATTAGAATGGATGAGTAAAACTATTTGGGGGTAAAATAGTAGATTATAAAAGTAGAAATAAAGTAGTGGCTTAAGATATAAGAAGTGTGAAACTTTGGGAGTATCAAATCATAAGACCGTACTCTGTAAGTTTGATAATAAATATTGAGGGAAAACATTTGGTTAAAATATTAAAAATATAGGCCTGGAAATGTGGATGCATAAATATTGGCCGCAGTCGTTCCGGTAGACAAGACGGGTTGTTGAAGCAACAACTTAAATAAATTATAAATTTACGTAAAATTGTTGCTTTGATACTTGCTGTAAAGTATTAGATGCTGCATATTTAGTTATACTTTGTTTAGAATCTCAAGATGATCCTGAGTGACAGAAACATGTAATCTAATCAAAAACTTGCAACTGCGACGGAAAAATTAATAAGAATTATCTTAAACATCAGTACAGTTGCTGAATCTCTCAAGACGAATATATCGGCAGTAATGGTAATCTGCTGAGATGAATAAAAAATTCTTATAGGTTAGCTCATTGTGTGAGCTTCGTATTTGGCCGTGACAGAATGAATATATACAAGAACCAACAGGGAAAAATGAGAGTGGAAGACCAAGAACGAAGTGCTCGGATTGGAAAGGATGTAAGACATAGATTTAGTCTTTCGCCCCTACTGTTCAGTCTGTACATCGAAGAAGCAATGATGTAAATGAAAGAAAGTTTCAGGAGAGGGATTAAAATTAAAGGTGGAAGGATATCACTGATACCCTTCGGTGATGACATTGCTATCCTGAATGCAAGTGAAGAAGAATTAAATGATCTGCTTAATGGAATGGACAGTCTGATGAGTGCAGAATATGGATAGACAGTAAATCGAAGAAAGACAAAAGTAATGAGAAGTAGCAGAAGTGAGAATAACGAGAAACTTAACATCACAATTGGTGATCAAGGAGTAGATTAAGTTAACGAACTCTGCTACCTAGACAGCAAAGTAACCAACGACGGAGCGAGCAAGGAGGACATAAGAAGCAGAATAGCACTGGCAAGAAGGGCATTCCTGCCCAAGAGTACTAATATAAAACAAACGTCTTAATTTGAGGAACAATTTTTTCGAGAGTGTACGTTTGGAGCACTGTATTTTATGGTATCTAAATATGACCTGTGAGATAACCGGAAGCGATGAGAATCGAAACATTTGAGATATGGTGTTACTGAAAAATGTTGAAAATTAGGTGGATTGATAATGGAGAGAATGATGAGGTTCTGCGCAGAATGGGACAGGAAAGGAATATCTGAAAAAACACTGACAAGGAGTATTGACAAGATGATAGGACATCTGTTAAGACACCAGGAGGGGATGACTTACATGGTACTAGAGGGAGCTGTAGAGGGAAAAAACTGAAGAGGAAGACAGAGATGCAAATAAATCCAGCAAATAATTGAGGACGTAGGTTGCAAGTGCTACTCTGAGATGAAGAGGTTGGAGCGCGAGAGGAATTCGTAGCGGGCCGCATCAAACCAGTCAGAAGACTGATAAACCCAAAAAAAAATTGAAATAGACGGAAGGGGTAAATTATCCTTGCATTGAATGCAGAGTTTAGCAGCTTCAAGTGGAATGCCGAGGTAACACTGTTGACCTATTTTTTATTGTTTATCTGCCGAATGGGGTAAGTTGTAAAACCGAGGAGGATCGTTCACTTGTGAATAATGCTTCCGTATTTTCGCTTGTGGCGTGTTTTTGAGAAGTGATCATTTGTGATGAAGCCATGAGGAGAACATGAGAGCCTCAGTAGGAATAGAAGGGTAATGCAAAACGCGTTTTGACCAAAGAGAAGTAAGTGAGCCCTAAAATACGAAGAACGAATGGAAGAAGTGAACGTTTGCAAGAGAGTAACAAGGAATTTATACCTATCTCCAACGAGCTGCGTATTGATGACCACACTTTGCCATACAGTGTAAGATTTCGTATCAGGCCTAACTACTTTTTTGTTTGGAAGTGTGTGTCCAGAGTGCGTATTCTGGAAAGACTTCATAAGAGAAAACGAACAGTAAAAGGAGAGAACTTCAGCAAAACGACAACTAGGTGATATTTATCTAGCTACAATCGGACATGGGACAAAGTGTTGTCAATGAATTTTTGAATTCATTGTAATATTTTGAATTGGCTAAAAATTGCCGGCCGTTGTGGCCGAGCGGTTCTAGGCGCTTCAGTCTGGAACCACGCGACCACTACGGTCCCAGGTTCGAATCCTGTCTCGGGCATGGATGTGTGTGATGTCCTTAAGTTAGTTCTAGGGGACTGATGAACTCAGCTGTTACGTCACATAGTGCTCAGAGCCATTTGAAAAATTTTCTTGGGCTAAAAATTAATGTATTCAGAGTGGCCAGGAAGTTGAATCATGATGGGGCTACAAATGGGAGTACAAGGATTAATTTTTTTATTTATTTTTCTGCTTATTACAGTATTAGTTGCATTTGTATACATGTAGTCGACCGTGAGGACAAAGCTGTAATGATGCTTTCCTGTACCGGCGAGCGTCAGTGGTAATGGGACACTGCTTGATACGCTACTTCTGCAAGCGATGCCACAAACAACAACCAGCTGTAGGTTTGGAGTAAGTTCCAATAACCCCCCTATACCGACAAAGGCCTACTTTCCATTATAGAATAATTTATGTCGATAAGGTTAGCTTATTCGTACCCGTGGTCTAGGGGTAGCGTTTTTGATTCATTATCAAAACGTCTTCGGTCCCGGGTTCGATCCCCCCCACTGCCTAAATTATGATAAATAATCAGCATTGGCGGCCGAAGACTTCCGGCATAAGAGGTCAGACTCATTCTGCCAACGGCCTTGTCAAAGAGGGTGGAGGAGCGGATAGAGTTTCAGGGCACTCTCTTGTCCTAGGGGTGGGAAATTGACCCTAAAGGCGGAAGAATCAGCAATGATCAACGACATGAAGATGCAGAAGGCAATGGAAACCACTGCATTAAAGACACGTAACGTGTATCCACAGGACATGTGGCCTGTATTTGAAGAAGTGTCATGATGATCTCTCCATTGGCAAAAGATTCCGGAATAGTCCCCCATTCGGATCTCCGGGAGGGGACTGCCAAGGGGGAGGTTACCATGAGAAAAAGGTTGAATAATCAACGAAAGGATGACGTTCTACGAGTTGGGGCGTGGAATGTCAGAAGCTTGAACGTGGTAGGGAAACTAGAAAATCTAAAAAGGGAAATGCAAAGGCTCAATCTAGATATAGTAGGGGTCAGTGAAGTGAAGTGGAGGGAAGACAAGGATTTCTGGTCAGATGAGTATCGGGTAATTTCAACAGCAGCAGAAAATTGTATAACAGGTTCAGGATTCGTTATGACTAGGAAGGTAGGGCAGAGGGTGTGTTACTGTGAACAGTTCAGTGACTGGGTTGTTCTGATCAGAATCGACAGCAGACCAACACCGACAACGATAGTTCAGGTATACATGCCGACGTCGCAATCTGAAGATGAACAGATAGAGAAAGTGTTTGAGGATATTGACAGGGTAATGCAGTATGTAAAGGGGGACGAAAATCTAATAGTCATGGGCGACTGGAATGCAGTTGTAGGGGAAGGAGTAGAAGGAAAGGTTACAGGAGAATATGGGCTTGGGACAAGGAATGAAAGAGGAGAAAGACTAATTGAGTTCTGTAACAAGTTTCAGCTAGTAATAGCGAATGCCCTGTTCAAGAATCACAAGAGGAGGACGTATACTTGGAAAGGGCTGGGAGATACGGGAAGATTTCAATTAGATTACATCATGGTCAGACAGAGATTCCGAAATCAGATACTGGATTGTAAGGCGTACCCAGGAGCAGATATAGACTCAGATCACAATATAGTAGTGATGAAGAGTAGGCTGAAGTTCAAGACATTAGTCAGGAAGAATCAATACGCAATGAAGTGGAATACGGAAGTACTAAGAAATGACGAGATACGTTTGAAGTTCTCTAACGCTATGGATACAGCAATAAGGAATAGCGCAGTAGGCAGTACAGTTGAAGAGGAATGGACATCTCTAAAAAGGGCCATCACAGAAGTTGGGAAGGAAAACATAGGTACAAAGAAGGTAGCTGCGAAGAAACCATGGGTAACATTAGAAATACTTCAGTTGATTGATGGAAGGAGGAAGTACAAACATGTTCCGGGAAAATCAGGAATACAGAAATACAAGTTGCTGAGGAATGAAATAAATAGGAAGTGCATGGAAGCTAAGACGAAATGGCTGCAGGAAAAATGTGAAGACACCGAAAATGATATGATTGTCGGAAGGACAGACTTTGCATACACGAAAGTCAAAACAACATTTGGTGACATTAAAAGCAACGGTGGTAACATTAAGAATGCAACGGGAATTCCACTGTTAAATGCAGAGGAGAGAGCAGATAGGTGGAAAGAATACATTGAAAGCCTCTATGAGGGTGAAGATTTGTCTGATGTGATAGAAGAAGAAACAGGAGTCGATTTAGAAGACATAGGGGATCCAGTATTAGAATCGGAATTTAAAAGAGCTTTGGAGGACTTACGGTCAAATAAGGCAGAAGGGATAGATATCATTCCATCACAATTTCTAATATCATTGGGAGAAGTGGCAACAAAACGACTATTCACGTTGGTGTGTAGAATATACACTCCTGGAAATGAAAAAAAGAACACATTGACACCGGTGTGTCAGACCCACCATACTTGCTCCGGACACTGCGAGAGGGCTGTACAAGCAATGATCACACGCACGGCACAGCGGACACACCAGGAACCGCCGTGTTGGCCGTCGAATGGCGCTAGCTGCGCAGCATTTGTGCACCGCCGCCGTCAGTGTCAGCCGGTTTGCCGTGGCATACGGAGCTCCATCGCAGTCTTTAACACTGGTAGCATGCCGCGACAGCGTGGACGTGAACCGTATGTGCAGTTGACGGACTTTGAGCGAGGGCGTATAGTGGGCATGCGGGAGGCCGGGTGGACGTACCGCCGAATTGCTCAACACGTGGGGCGTGAGGTCTCCACAGTACATCGATGTTGTCGCCAGTGGTCGGCGGAAGGTGCACGTGCCCATCGACCTGGGACCGGACCGCAGCGACGCACGGATGCACGCCAAGACCGTAGGATCCTACGCAGTGCCGTAGGGGACCGCACCGCCACTTCCCAGCAAATTAGGGACACTGTTGCTCCTGGGGTATCGGTGAGGACCATTCGCAACCGTCTCCATGAAGCTGGGCTACGGTCCCGCACACCGTTAGGCCGTCTTCCGCTCACGCCCCAACATCGTGCAGCCCGCCTCCAGTGGTGTCGCGACAGGCGTGAATGGAGGGACGAATGGAGACGTGTCGTCTTCAGCGATGAGAGTCGCTTCTGCCTTGGTGCCAATGATGGTCGTATGCGTGTTCGGCGCCGTGCAGGTGAGCGCCACAATCAGGACTGCATACGACCGAGGCACACAGGGCCAACACCCGGCATCATGGTGTGGGGAGCGATCTCCTACACTGGCCGTACACCACTGGTGATCGTCGAGGGGACACTGAATAGTGCACGGTACATCCAAACCGTCATCGAACCCATCGTTCTACCATTCCTAGACCGGCAAGGGAACTTGCTGTTCCAACAGGACAATGCACGTCCGCATGTATCCCGTGCCACCCAACGTGCTCTAGAAGGTGTAAGTCAACTACCCTGGCCAGCAAGATCTCGGGATCTGTCCCCCATTGAGCATGTTTTGCACTGGATGAAGCGTCGTCTCACGCGGTCTGCACGTCCAGCACGAACGCTGGTCCAACTGAGGCGCCAGGTGGAAATGGCATGGCAAGCCGTTCCACAGGACTACATCCAGCATCTCTACGATCGTCTCCATGGGAGAATAGCAGCCTGCATTGCTGCGAAAGGTGGATATACACTGTACTAGTGCCGACATTGTGCATGCTCTGTTGCCTGTGTCTATGTGCCTGTGGTTCTGTCAGTGTGATCATGTGATGTATCTGACCCCAGGAATGTGTCAATAAAGTTTCCCCTTCCTGGGACAATGAATTCGCGGTGTTCTTATTTCAATTTCCAGGAGTGTATGAGTCTGCCGATATACCATCTGACTTTCGGAAAAGCATCATCCACACAATTCCGAAGACGGCAATAGCTGACTACTGCGAGAATTATCGCACAATCAGCTTAACGGCTCATGCATCAAAGCTGCTTACAAGAATAATATACAGAAGAATGGAAAATAAAATTGAGAATGCGCTAGGTGACGATCAGTTTGGCTTTAGGAAAAGTAAAGGGACGAGTGAGGCAATTCTGACGTTACGGCTAATAATGGAAGCAAGGCTATAGAAAAATCAAGACACTTTCATAGGATTTGTCGACCTGGAAAAAGCGTTCGACAATATAAAATGGTGTAAGCTGTTCGAGATTCTGAAAAAAGTAGGGGTAAGCTATAGGGAGAGACGGGTCATATACAATATGTACAACAACCAAGAGGGAATAATAAGAGTGGACGATCAAGGACGAAGTGCTCGTATTAAGAAGGGTGTAAGACAAGGCTGTAGCCTTTCGCCCCTACTCTTCAATCTGTACATCGAGGAAGCAATGATGGAAATAAAAGAAAGGTTCAGGGGTGGAATTAAAATACAAGGTGAAAGGATGTTAATGATACGATTCGCTGATGACATTGCTATCCTGAGTGAAAGTGAAGAAGAATTAAATGATTTGCTGAACGGAATGAACAGTCTAATGAATACACAGTATGGTTTGAGAGTAAATCGGGGAAAGCGAAGATAATGAGAAGTAGTAGAAATGAGAACAGCGAGAAACTTGACATCAGGATTGATGGTCACGAAGTCAATGAAGTTCTGCTACCTAGGCAGTAAAATAACCAATGATGGACGGAGCAAGGAGGACATCAAAAGCAGACTCGCTATGGCAGAAAAGGCATTTCTGGCCAAGAGAAGTCTACTAATATCAAATACCGGCCTTAATTTGAGGAAGAAATATCTGAGAATGTACGTCTGGAGTACAGCATTGTATGGTAGTGAAACATGGACTGTGGGAAAACCGAAACAGAAGAGAATCGAAGCATTTGAGATGTGGTGCTATAGACGTATGTTGAAAATCAGGTGGACTGATAAGGTAAGGAATGAGGAGGTTCTACGTAGAATCGGAGAGGAAAGGAATATGTGGAAAACACTGATAGGAGAAGGGACAGGATGATAGGACATCTGCTAAGACATGAGGGAATGACTTCCATGGTACTAGAGGGAGCTGTAGAGGGCAAACACTGTAGAGGAAGACAGAGATTGGAATACGTCAAGCAAATAATTGAGGGCGTAGGTTGCAAGTGCTACTCTGAGATGAAGAGGTTAGCACAGGAAAGGAATTCGTGGCGGGCCGCATCGAACCAGTCAGTAGACTGATGACCAAAAAAAAAGCTTAGCTTTTTATGTTTCCTGTCACTAAGTGCTTGTAAGGTAAACCCATGTGCAAAGAATAACTGAGTAATTGTGTACTGCATTCAAAGTCACTGTTATAGATGCTGTAAGCCCATTTTGGTGAATTTCACAGTTCAAATAAATTTTTTTATGGAATCAATTTTTGAGGCCAGTGGCTAGAGAGCAGTTTTCGGCGGAAGTTTCATCGGTGTGCGCCGCACGTTACCCGCATACATCTGACAAGTTGATACGTGTTTGGTCTTTAAATGTTCAGAGTTCATATCTAACTTTCTTTTCGACACAGTCTGAACCTATTTATTTTACGTTCAGTTTTGGACAGTTAATTTCTCTTGAATGGACTGGACTTCGTTAATTTGAGGACAGGATCATACTCTTTATCTATTCATAGTTTGAATTAAGTAATAATCAGTCGCCGTCATGCTCACAAAAATGCTGTGTCGAAAGTATAGAGAGCTGGGTTAGCTTTGGTGAATCGTAATAAGTGAGTGAACTGTAATCGCTTATCTCCGTTTCTTACTATTTCCCGCCCACTTACAGTTCGACTGCGTAAAAGTTCCTAATTCTGTATAGATTCAATGAAATCAGTGGACATCTCAGATGAAAGAAGCAAGTTCGAATACCTTCTACGCTACGCACGTAGATTCGTTCAGAAGTCATACTGCAATGTGGTAGAGGTCTATTTAAGGGAGATCGGCTCACAGAGCTGGACTGAAAATTAACTGCACTAAGGCAAAAATAGTGTAAACTATACAGCTAAGACCACAAATAAAATATTGGCACCAGTCACCGAGTAAGAAGGAACTGAGAAGCTGAAGCTGCTAGAGTCCAAAACTGAAAGCAATTAACAAAAGAGTGCTAATGGCTTAGAATTAATTTGTTACAATGTGCTCAGTTTACAAAGGTAAACTTAAATATCCTCGAAACTGGGTAGAAATATACCGGAGGTATCATACATAATGGCGTAAACGCAAAGTACACTATACTAGAAGGAAAAATGGCTCAGTGAATGTGGTCTTTGAAATACACTCATGGAAATGGAAAAAAGAACACATTGACACCGGTGTGTCAGACCCACCATACTTGCTCCGGACACTGCGAGAGGGCTGTACAAGCAATGATCACACGCACGGCACAGCGGACACACCAGGAACCGCCGTGTTGGCCGTCGAATGGCGCTAGCTGCGCAGCATTTGTGCACCGCCGCCGTCAGTGTCAGCCAGTTTGCCGTGGCATACGGAGCTCCATCGCAGTCTTTAACACTGGTAGCATGCCGCGACAGCGTGGACGTGAGCCGTATGTGCAGTTGACGGACTTTGAGCGAGGGCGTATAGTGGGCATGCGGGAGGCCGGGTGGACGTACCGCCGAATTGCTCAACACGTGGGCCGTGAGATCTCCACAGTACATCGATGTTGTCGCCAGTGGTCGGCGGAAGGTGCACGTGCCCGTCGACCTGGGACCGGACCGCAGCGACGCACGGATGCACGCCAAGACCGTAGGATCCTACGCAGTGCCGTAGGGGACCGCACCGCCACTTCCCAGCAAATTAGGGACACTGTTGCTCCTGGGGTATCGGCGAGGACCATTCGCAACCGTCTCCATGAAGCTGGGCTACGGTCCCGCACACCGTTAGGCCGTCTTCCGCTCACGCCCCAACATCGTGCAGCCCGCCTCCAGTGGTGTCGCGACAGGCGTGAATGGAGGGACGAATGGAGACGTGTCATCTTCAGCGATGAGAGTCGCTTCTGCCTTGGTGCCAATGATGGTCGTATGCGTGTTTGGCGCCGTGCAGGTGAGCGCCACAATCAGGACTGCATACGACCGAGGCACACAGGGCCAACACCCGGCATCATGGTGTGGGGAGCGATCTCCTACACTGGCCGTACACCACTGGTGATCGTCGAGGGGACACTGAATAGTTCACGGTACATCCAAACCGTCATCGAACCCATCGTTCTACCATTCCTAGACCGGCAAGGGAACTTGCTGTTCCAACAGGACAATGCACGTCCGCATGTATCCCGTGCCACCCAACGTGCTCTAGAAGGTGTAAGTCAACTACCCTGGCCAGCATGATCTCCGGATCTGTCCCCCATTGAGCATGTTTGGGACTGGATGAAGCGTCGTCTCACGCGGTCTGCACGTCCAGCACGAACGCTGGTCCAACTGAGGCGCCAGGTGGAAATGGCATGGCAAGCCGTTCCACAGGACTACATCCAGCATCTCTACGATCGTCTCCATGGGAGAATAGCAGCCTGCATTGCTGCGAAAGGTGGATATACACTGTACTAGTGCCGACATTGTGCATGCTCTGTTGCCTGTGTCTATGTGCCTGTGGTTCTGTCAGTGTGATCATGTGATGTATCTGACCCCAGGAATGTGTCAATAAAGTTTCCCCTTCCTGGGACAATGAATTCACGGTGTTCTTATTTCAATTTCCAGGAGTGTACATAACTTAAGGCCTATGAGCGCCTTTTCATCTTCACTAGTGTGAAACAACTCTCTTCCACTGCTAGCTCATTGGATTAATTGTTTTGGGTGGGCTTAGTGTGGATCAAAACAAGAAAAAAGTCCAGTAAATATGCTCTCTAAGATATGTAACTTAATTCATATGCATTTTAGAGGCCACGTTTATGGAGACTTTTTACTTATAGTATCATGTACTTTCATCTGAACACCTATACACAAGTAACTATAATTCATCCTGTACAGGCATTTGCTACGGGCAGTTTAAATTGTTGACAGTAAATGGTGGAATCTATATTTGATAATTAAAAAAAAATTGGAGTAATGAGTGATGTAGAGGCCATTTGATGTGGATAGAAGGGAGAGAAATAATGAATAATGAACAATATATATTGCTAGATGCAGATAAATATGAAAGAGGGATTTTAACTTATGGTAAGAGAGTTCTTGGTGTAGCGACTACGCGCAACCGTAACATATAGCACAGTTGGGGCGGATTAATGAAGCTTTGTGGGCAGAAACGGTTGCCTAGAAGAGAACGACGACCCAGGGATCCGCTCCTTGAAAGTTAAGAAAAAACACCAAGAAAAACTGCTGTTTGAAGCTGTTTTGACACTTTAAAAAATCAAACAATGGTAATAATGTGTTTTATTTTACAATCATTCTCTGAGTAGCTTCTTTTATATAATTCTTAACACAAAGCAACAACTCATAGGCCTTCTGTTAACACAGAGCTGATAAGAAAATTAAAGGCAAATACACTGAAATTAGAATAAATATTTTTAAAACTACAGTTCTTAATTTGTTGACAGTTATATTTTTGATATTTTAGTTCATAAATACATATATACATTTGTATTATTAAATAGTAGTTGTAAGGTATTGAATAGATGCTCAATTTCTTTTCTAATGTTTACTTTCAATTCAATTCACAATGATACTTGAAACTGAACAGACATAGTTGAAATAAAAATGCAATGTCGATATTAATTAAGTTATCAAAACAATGTATTTGACACTTATACCTCCAAAAATGTACAATGTGAACAGCGAGAATGATATTATGTCGTTACAGTAGCTCAAAGCTTACTTGGAGGCACATAAAGCCATAGTTTTGAATGCAAAATTGTGTTTCTTTGACTCACTGAGTGATTAAAATCCAGCTAAGAAAACTCGTTTTGCAATAACCACCGTGGTCCTATTTTTCATCTTGTTTCTCTACACATACAGTGTGTATTTGGCATGCTTCGTGCGTATTCTTAGCACCTGATTCGCACTTTTTTCAGTTTTTGTACACAACTGTACAGAAGAACAAATATAATTATATTAAATATTATCTGTACTTAAGAAAACATACCTCTTCTGTTCTCTCTGCCCTTCTTAGTACACCTATCTGTACTTTTTTCTTTGTTGACAATGATGTCTCTGTGGACATACAACAAAGCAAGCCCTGTTAAGCGGTTTCTCAACCAGTTCTTAATTTCCCTGAGTGTAGCTGAAGATCATTTGGCTTTTGCAGTTGATATAAGAAGAGAAGAAACTATCAACATAAAAGATCTAACTGTAGGAAAAATTTCTAGAGTACAAAACTGAAGTGCTTTGTTTGTGTTTTCCCTTCTCAATTTTGCCACCGTGGATGCCTTCTGATTAGAAATTCAGTTACTTTCATTCTCTCCAGTTGTTTTCTAATACTCTGTAGCCAGAGTTTCTACATCCTTAATAACTGACTCCAAGGACAGTGGTCAATATGAGCAGATTTTTGCTAAATGTGTCTTGAGATAATAGAGAATGAGAACGTCTTTCGAGAATCCGTTTCCTAGATCAGTGTTGATTGTTTCAAGACTAGGGAGAAAGACGTTCAACCTAAAATAGCTTTCCATACTTGATGGAGCAGCGTCGGGTCTGTTAACGTTTTGAGATCTGATCCTGGGTGTTCGAGTGGTGGCTTGCTGAGTTCTACAATGACATTTTTTCGCTTTGTTTTCAGAACAGAAAGTAACTGTCAAGAGCTCAATTTATTTCCTAACAGTAGTGGTCTAGTGGTCCTTTTTTCTAAAAAACCTACTGGGAGTTAATGCTTGGCTGAGCACATCAGCAAGTCACAAGAGAGTTACGATAAATTATCCATTCCTGACTGCTTGTAAAAGGCTCCTAGATGTTATTCTGGCGATATCATTTGATAAAGGTGACCACTGCGAAATTTCCTTAAGGCATGAAACGATTTTTTAATTTTTTTTTCTACAAAAGACTTTATAGATATATGCCTTCCAGCCACCTTGTTTCACACATAGATACTAGCTGGTACGCTACAAGTTTTATGAGCACAGCATTTCGTTTTGGTGAAGCTGTAAAAAAAGGGACAACCTCTCTAATGATACCAATTGAGTTTCGCACTAATTGCACTTCAGAGCACTTAGAAATAGACGAGTTAAAAATGGTTAAAACAAGGGCTAGTTCAGCATTATTATAAGCTTTCTTTATTGTAGTGACTGCTTCAACAAACTAGGAGCTCATGACAGACCATCCATCTGTTGCAATACCAAAGTATTTAAGAAGACCGAGATTAATACTTTTAGTAGTGTTTAGTACAGTTTTATCTAATTTTGCTCCAGTCATTTTGGTATCTATATTCTCTTCATCCACTTTATCGTGGGCACAAATACTGGCATCTCTTTCATCTTCAAAAGACTCCTGTTGATCACTGTCACTTTCAGAAATTGAAGAGATATCTTTGTTTACTTTACGTTTGTTGTGAACTTTGAGTGTTTGTTTCCACAGATATTTCTGCTTCTCGCGGAATAATAAAACCAACGAAACCTTTTCTGATCATATCTTGTTAGACATAGGTCAGAAAAATTTTCATCTAATTTTTGTGACTTATATCAGAGATCCAACAATCCCCAAGACCGTAGAATCCGTTTACTTGGATTCTGTGTAGCATTTGCGAAATAATTACCAGAGCAATCAATTAAATCATTTTGTACAGTTTTACTAAGGAAAATACGACTTTTGCTACCAGAGCTATATTGTTCCGCTAATTATCTCCACATCTTTCGACAAGGTATTTCATCAGTTCTTTAAAGTTATCTTTATATGAAATTCTGGGATCTTTCCAGTGAACAGATCCATCATCGCAACGCCCTCTAAAAAACATGTTCTGCCTCCCTAGGAGGAATATGACAACTTTTTTAGGTTTCGTTTTGTTGTTTTCAGTCATTATATGTCGACTTGATTTTCAGTGGATTTCTCAGGGTATTTGTAAGAACCCAGACAGTCGTCAGCACGTTCTAAAGCTTGCTGATGAAGCAGAGTTTTTCTGTGGCATTCCAAATCACCGCTTCTCACTTGTTAAATGAAGAGACAGAGAAAATATATGAGGATATTGAATGGGTAATACAGTACTAAAGACAGATGAAATTGTAGCAGTCATGGGGGACGAGAATGCAGTCGTAGGGGAGGAGTAGAAGAAAAGTTTACAGGAAGATATGGGTTTGGTACGATGTATGACAGAGAAGTAACAATAATTGAATTCTGCAATGAACTTCAGCTAGTAATAGAGAATACTTTGTTCAATAATCACAAGAGATGAAGTATACTTGGAGAAGGCCGGGTGGTACGGGAAGATTTAAGTTACGTTACGTAATTGTCAGACAGAGATTCCAAAATCAGATACTGGACTGTAAAGCGTAAGCAGGAGCAGATATAGACACAGACCATAATTTAGTAATGACGAAGAATGGCTCAAGTTTAATAGATTAGTCAGGAAGAATCAGTACGCAAAGAAGTGGGACCCGGATGTACTAAGGAATGACAAGATACGCTTGAAGTTCACAAAGGCTACAGATATAGCAATAAGGAATAGCTCAGTAGTCGTACAGTTGATGAAGAATGGACGTTGCTAAAATTGATAATCACGAAACTTGGGAAGAAAAACGTAGGCACAATAATGGTAACTGAGAAGAAAGTGTGGGTAACAGAGGTAATGTCTCAGTTGATTGATGAAAAAGGAAAGTACAAAATGTTCAGAGAAATTCAGGAAGACAGATATACAAGCCGCAGGAATGAAATAAGCATGAAGTTGATTGAAGCTATGACTAAATGGCTGCAAGAAAAATGTGAGTAAATTGGAAAGGAAATGAATGTCAGAAGGACTGGCTCAGCATATAGGAAAGCCTAAACAACCTTCCGTGTTATTAAAAGCAAGGGTGGTATCATAAGAGAGTGTAACGGGAATTCCACTGTTAATTGCTGAGAAGAGAGCGGATGGGTGGAAAGAGTACATCGATGGCCTCTATGGGGGAAGATGGAGGGGGCACGAGGTTATTCTGATGTGATAGAAGAAGAAACAGGAGTCAATTTAGAAGTGATAGGAGATCCAGTATTAGAACCGGAATTTAAGAGAGCTTTGGAGACTTAAGATGAAGTAAGGCAAACGAGATGGATAATATTCCATAAGAATTTCTAAAATTTTTGGGGTAGTAGCAACTATACGACTGTTGACGTTTGTGTGTAAAATGGATGACTCTGGCGACATACCATCTGACTTTCGGAAAAATATCATCCACAAAATTACAAAGACTGCAAGAGCTGACAAGAGCGAAAATTATCACATAATCAGCCTAACAACTCATGCATTCAAGTTGCTGACAAGAGTAATATTCAAAAGAATGGAAAAGAAAATTGAGGACGTGTTAGATGACGATTAGTTTCGTTTTTGTAATGGCAAAGCCTCCAGAGCGGCAATTCAGACTTTGCCGCTCGTAATGTAAGCAAGACCATAGAAAAATGAAGACACGTTTATAGGACTTGTCGACCGGGAAAAAGGGTTCGACAATGTAACATGGTTCAAGATGATCGAAATTCTGAGAAAAATAGGGGTAAGCTATAACGAGAGACGGGTGATACACTATATGTACAAGAGCCTAGAGGGAATCATAAGAGTGAACGAACAAGACCGAAGTGCTCCAATTAAAAAGCGTGTAAGACAGGGATGTAACGTTTCACCACTAATGTTCAATCTATACGTCGGATAAGCAATGGTGGAAATAAAAGATAGATTCGGGAGTGGATTCAAAATTCAAGGTGCAACTATATCAACGATATGATTCGCTTATCCTGATTGAAAGTAAAGATTTGCATTATCTGCCGAATAGAATGAACAGTGAAATGAGTACAGAATATGGAATGATAGTAAATCGAAGAAAGGCGAAAGTAATGAGAAACAGCAGAAATTAGAACAGCGAGAAACTTAACACCAGGATGATGGTCACGAAGTACATGAAGTTAAGGAACTCTACTACCTAGGCAGCAAAATAACTGATGATGAATGGATTAAGGAGGAAATCAATAGCAGATTAATAGCGGCAGAAAGGGTATTCCTGGCCAAAGGAAGTCTGCTAGTATCAAACATAGGTTTTAATTTGAGAAAGAATTTTTTATGTATGTTAGTTTGGAGCATAGCATTGCATGCCACTGAAACATACCCTTGGGAAAAACGGAACAGTCGAGAATTGAAGCGTTTGAGATGTGGAGCTACTGACGAATTATGAAAATTAGGTGGACTGATAAGGCAAGGAATGAGGAGGTTCTGCGCCGAATAGGAGGGGAAAGAAGCACGTGGAAAATACTGACAAGGAGAATGGTGGGATGACAGGATATCAGTTAAGACATAATGGAATGACCTCCATGGAGCTAGAGGGAGCTGTAGTAGGCAAAAACTATAGAGGAAGACAGAAATTGAAATACATCCAGGAAACAATTGGTGACGTAGGTTGGAAGTGCTACTCTGAGATGATAGGGTTGGCACAGGAGAGGAATCCGTGGTGGGTAACACCAAACCAATCAGAAGATTGTGACTCAAAAAAAAAAAAAAAAGGAAAGAAATGTCACTATTGGCTTTAGCTTCATTCCGTGTGATGGCCACCCTTAAGAGCAGAGGCAAAAAACGACATATTTTCAAATTAGGCCTTGTTTTGACGGTGACAAAGCAAAACATGATTTTTATTTATCTAAGTGCTCCTTTTTAAAGGCGCTGTGTGAAATTTCGGGCGCTGCAGAGAAGCACTTCTCAATGGCGTCACGTGAAAGTGCCCAAACTATTTGGATATGCTCATTAATTCTGGACAAGCAGTGTAACAATAGTAGCTATGATAACAATGGGGACAAAGCAGATAGTGGCCTGAGGGACATGCTTGCTGCTTTGGCAGATCGGGAAGCCCTGCTAATATTTGGCGCGGCCATTTCAAACAGGAGGGGGAGCACAAGCCACTGTTACAAGCAGTACATTACCTCGGGCACACAAAGTAAGGTGGCCTGGGGAATACTGAATTAAGTGTCTAAATCAACTGATCAAGACTCTAAATTCGCGTGCTGAACTTTGGCACAGATTACAAGAATTACCATTTGTCTTTAATTCAGTTACCTCCCTTTAATCCGCCCTTCGCACGACTGTACGGAATGTCGCTGAGAGTTCGTCATTTTAGCACGCAAGGTGTTATTAGAGTCTCGTGGCATGATATCATTATTCAGATTTCATAACTGTCGCTGCAAAGGAATTAAAAAATCAACAGTAGCATTTCAGGCTGCTGTACTTTCTTAACTTCATCCACCGGCAATTAAATATTATGTATTACTCACGAAGACGTACTTATAAAGGGGAGGTGTTATTATCAGTTAAGTAGGACGAAGTGGATAGCGATGGGGTCTCACATGATTGACGTTTCTCCTTATTACAGGGGGCGTAAAATTATCTACTATCAAAGCAGCTACACTCAAGATGGCTTTCTGAATGAGAAAGCGTGTGTAGCCTTTCGCTGTGTACACGATGTAGACGGCGCTACTCCTATCTACGTTGTGTGTCTGTGTGAAATAATTATCGTTTGGTTGTCGTAGAATATGGTAAGCTTCATGATAATTTGATGTCGGTTGCCTGCTGCCTTCGTGGTGTTGTAGATTTGATAGCCTGCACTGAAATTTGTGAAATACGTCTTACTTAAGCAAAAATGGTTGCAATCCAGCAACACGCAAAACATTATGAAGTTGCAACCACTGCTAATGATTACACATAACCGCTGCGTAAATTAATATTACAAATATGTTAGCTCATAGGCAGCACACCGCGCCTGATTAACGCAGCCCTCGGGGATCACAGCACAGCTACGACACCTGATGATGAGCTTATAACAGTCGGAAACTGGTCGTGTGAAAATAAAGTATCTTACAACTGAAGCGATATTTTCAACCACTGCTATAACGCTCAGTTACGGATGTTCTTCCAACAGGATTGTTTGTAAAAATCAAATGATCAATTTAGTTTACAGTGCATTTAACGTCATATTATAAAAAATTGTAATAGATTTTCTATGCCACAAGATTCGAAAATGAAGTGATAAATTTCGTATGCTTTTCTCTTCCTAATGTTGGGATGCGAGGCATGCGGCGTTACAGCCCTGGTTCCGACGTGTTCCAAAAATAATATACGTATTTCGAACGCACGCATTTACTAAACAATAAGACATACAGCTGTGAAACTGCGCACACATACTTAGGATTCGCTCGAATTTTGATTACAGGTGTTCAATATGCCCTCCACCAGCAACACGAACAACATCACATCGTTACTCGAATTCCTCCCATAGTCGGGTAAGCATATCCATCGTCACTAATGTTTGCCAGAACAGAACCGGTTCTTCAACTATTCTATTTTGATAAACGTTGTCCTTGATGAAACTCAATTATAAGAACTCACAGTGCGTCAAGACCAGTGGCCATGAAGGCCACTTGAGAAATGTTAGAGCCAGCCGGTGTGGCCGAGCGGTTAGTCGCTTCAGTCAGAAACCGCGCGATCGCTAGAGTCGCAGGTTTGAATCCTGCCTCGGGCATGCATGTGTGTGATGTCCTTAGGTTAGTTACGTTTAAGTAGTTCTATGTTCTAGGGGACTGTCGACCCCAGTTGAGAAATGCTAATTCGCTGTTCGACGACCAATCCACGGGCTAGGTAGACTTTCATTCAAATGCTCATGTAATTGGGAACACCAGTGAGGGAGTGCTCCTTGCTGCTCAGAATTGAAGAATTCGTAGTTCAGCCTCGGAAACAACAAGTTTTGTGAAACAACGGGACGCTAATGATAGTCAACATTGTTTCCATCAAAGAAGAAAGAGCCCTAAAGAAGTTAGTGGGCTATCGCAGCAACAAGTTGGCTTGCTGAATATCGTAGTTGTTCTGTGTGTGCTTGTGGTTTCTGTGATCTCCAAATTCGAACACTGTGTTAGTTTACTTTTCCACTTAGGTGGAAAGTCCCTTACCACTGAACAAGATATGTTGTGCGAAATTGTTATCATTGTCAACTGCATTCTGAATCTCGTCAGCATATGCACACGTTTGCGTTTGTCGTTATTATGTTGAGCCTGTAACAGCTTTACCCTGTGCAATTTCGTAAATAACCGACGTAAGACTACGTTGGAAAGAGGACTGAATTAGTGCGACATTTTCGTCCGATATACGAGTGCGGCTAGGACTCTTACCTTTACATATACATCCATTGTATACAAACTGTCAACATCTTATTCGAAGAATCAGTTTGGTACTCGAGAATACAAAATGACTTCCACTGCTGAGTAACTATATTGCAACATGGGACGGTAAAAAATAAACAGAAGACAACCGAACTCTAGCGGCAAATAAATAGTTCAAATGAATCTGAGCTCTATGGGGCATAACAGCAGAGGTCATCAGTCCCCTAGAACTTAGAACTACTTAAACCTAACAAACCTAAGGACATCACACACATCCATTCCCGAGGCAGGATTCGAACCTGCGATCGTAGCGGTCGCGCGGTTCCTGACTGAAGCGCCTAGAACCGCTCGGCCACTCCGGCAGGCATCTAGCGGCAATAAACACAAACGGGACAGTATACTTGCTCCTCCCATAACCGAGCCGTGGAGCAGAAATCGAAAGTTTTGGCAACATACATTGTAGAGCCAAAGAAACTGGTACTCCTGCCTACTATCATGTAGGGCCGCAACACGTTATGGCTGGAATCGATTAATGTCTGAAGTAGTGCTGATGCTCAATAATTATAATGTCTGTGGAGTCTGGTGGCCAACGGAAGTGTTCAAACTCAGAACAGTGTTCCTGGAGCCACTCTGTAGAAATTGTGGATGTGCGGGTTAATGCATTGTCCTGCTGGAATTGTCCAAGTCTTTCGGAATGCACAAGGGACATGAATGGCTGCATGTGTTCAGACCGGATGCTTAGGTACGAGTCACCTGTCAGAGTGGGATCTAGACATAACATGGGTCGCAGATCTTCCCAACTTCACGTGCCCCACGCAATTAAAGAGCCTCCACCAGCTTGAATGATCCCCTGCTGACAGGCAGGGCCCATGGGTTCATCAGGTTGTCTCCGTATCCGTGCATGTCCATCCACAAGATACAACTGGAAACGAGAGTCGTTAGACCACGCAACATATCTCTAGCCATTAACAGTTCAATGTCTGCGTTGACGGGCCCAGGTGAGGCGTAAAGCTTTGTGTCGTGCAGTCGTCAAGGTAACACGGGTGGGCCTTCGTTGAATAGTTCGCACGCTGACACTTGCTGATGGCCCAGCATTGAAATCTGCAACAATTTGAGGAAGGGTTGCACTACTGTCACGTTGAACAATTCTCTTCAATCGTAGTTGATCCCTTTCTTGCAGAATCTTTCTCCGGCCGCAGCGATGTCAGATTTGATGTTTTACCGGATTCCTGATATTCACGGTGCACTTGTGAAAAGGTCGAACGGGAAAATGCCCACTTCATCGCTACTTCGGAGACGCTTTCTCCCATCGCTAGGACACGGAGTATAACACAAAGTTAAAACTCTCGTAAACCTTCATAAACTGCAATTGTAGGAGCAGTAACCGATCTATCAACTACGCCAGGCACTTGTTGTCTTATATAGGCGTTGGTGATCGCTGTTTACATATCTGTATCTTTGGCGCTTAAATTTTTTGGAAACACTCAGTGTTACAGAAGTTCTACATTCAGATAATCAGCCTTGCACTTGGCTCTGAATTGACGTTTTCCTAGTCGTTTTCGGATTTTTGTTTATCAGGATGTATGCCACAACCAAATTTTTGAAGTCAGTATACTAAGTTTTATGAGCAGCAGTTGGCATGTCCGAACGTCGAGAGACTTTATGTTGAGCAAAAATACTTGCTACTGTCCTAGTAAAAACGTTAACATCGGTGAAAAAATAGTCAGTAATAAAGTCAATCTATGCTCTGCGTAAACCATACATCTCAAATTACTTTCAGTTGTCTCCAATAATCATCAATCAATATTGGTAAAATAACTTTCTGTGGGATCTTGTAAAATAATTGTTCACAGTCGGTTTCTTGAATAATAATGCGAAGAAATAAGTTACTTCATGTAGACTTTATTACAGCGTTAGGAATTACACAATGGTTCACCATAGATAGTGACAGCAAGATGTCAAAAAATATTCTGACTCATAATATCATTACGTGTTAATCAAATTAATTCATTTTTCATCAGTTACACTATTTCTGTCAGAAAATTCAATTCAGGGGAAAATTGTTAAGCAGTCGACGGCAGGATCTACTTTTACACGCTGGCGGTCGCTTGGTGTGTGGCGGGGATAGCCTTATCATTTCTGGCGGCAACTACGAAGATGCAGCCGTCAGCCTACTGCTGCACTCTTTCTCACGACTCTAAATGAGTACAAACCACATTTCACGTACAAAATTATTATTACTACATATTTTAAATTGTAAATTAAGTGCTTAAACTAATAACTTATTAGCATTATACGCTGAGGAGACAAAAGTCGTACTGATACCATTTAATATCGTGTCGGGACTCCTTTTTTTCTGCGCAGTGCAGCAACTCGACGTGGGATTTACTCAAGTAGTTGTAAGTCCCCTGCAGAAATATTGAGAGATGCTGCCTCTGCAGGAGTTCATACACTCCTGGAAAGGGAAAAAGAACACATTGACACCGGTGTGTCAGACCCACCATACTTGCTCCGGACACTGCGAGAGGGCTGTACAAGCAATGATCACACGCACGGCACAGCGGACACACCAGGAACCGCGGTGTTGGCCGTCGAATGGCGCTAGCTGCGCAGCATTTGTGCACCGCCGCCGTCAGTGTCAGCCAGTTTGCCGTGGCATACGGAGCTCCATCGCAGTCTTTAACACTGGTAGCATGCCGCGACAGCGTGGACCTGAACCGTATGTGCAGTTGACGGACTTTGAGCGAGGGCGTATAGTGGGTATGCGGGAGGCCGGGTGGACGTACCGCACGAATTGCTCAACACGTGGGGCGTGAGGTCTCCACAGTACATCGATGTTGTCGCCAGTGGTCGGCGGAAGGTGCACGTGCCCGTCGACCTGGGACCGGACCGCAGCGACGCACGGATGCACGCTAAGACCGTAGGATCCTACGCAGTGCCGTAGGGGACCGCACCGCCACTTCCCAGCAAATTAGGGACACTGTTGTTCCTGGGGTATCGGCGAGGACCATTCGCAACCGTCTCCATGAAGCTGGGCTACGGTCCCGCACACCGTTAGGCCGTCTTCCGCTCACGCCCCAACATCGTGCAGCCCGCCTCCAGTGGTGTCGCGACAGCCGTGAATGGAGGGTCGAATGGAGACGTGTCGTCTTCAGCGATGAGAGTCGCTTCTGCCTTGGTGCCAATGATGGTCGTATGCGTGTTTGGCGCCGTGCAGGTGAGCGCCACAATCAGGACTGCATACGACCGAGGCACACAGGGCCAACACCCGGTATCATGGTGTGGGGAGCGATCTCCTACACTGGCCCTACACCACTGGTGATTTCGAGGGGACACTGAATAGTGCACAGTACATCCAAACCGTCATCGAACCCATCGTTCTACCATTCCTAGACCGGCAAGGGAACTTGCTGTTCCAACAGGACAATGCACGTCCGCATGTATCCCGTGCCACCCAACGTGCTCTAGAAGGTGTAAGTCAACTACCCTGGCCAGCAAGATCTCCGGATCTGTCCCCCATTGAGCATGTTTGGGACTGGATGAAGCGTCGTCTCACGCGGTCTGCACGTCCAGCACGAACGCTGGTCCAACTGAGGCGCCAGGTGGAAATGGCATGGCAAGGCGTTCCACAGGACTACATCCAGCATCTCTACGATCGTCTCCATGGGAGAATAGCAGCCCGCATTGCTGCGAAAGGTGGATATACACTGTACTAGTGCCGACATTGTGCATGCTCTGTTGCCTGTGTCTATGTGCCTGTGGTTCTGTCAGTGTTATCATGTGATGTATCTGACCCCAGGAATGTGTCAATAAAGTTTCCCCTTCCTGGGACAATGAATTCACGGTGCTCTTATATCAGTTTCCAGGAGTGTAATAACGAATGTGTTGACAGTGTTCGTTTTTGTGCACGAACCGGCCTATCGATTAAATCCCATAAATGTTCGTTGTTCAGAATGTTCTTCAAAACCAATTGCGAACAATTGTGACCTAGTAACCTGGTGAACTGCCATCCACAAAAATACCATCGTCATTTGGGAATTTGAAGTATAGCAGAGGCTGAAAATAGTCTCCAAATCACCAAACATAGCCATTTCGGTCATGATGGCTTCATCTGGACCACAGGACCCAGTCAATTACATATAAACACAGTGCACAAGATTAACACCGTCGTGCGATCATAATCAAGTGCTTACATCACCGGTTTCCACAGTGCCTTGTTAACAGTATAGGTCAATCGCTTCGTGTGGTCTGCGCCATTTCCGAACCCTATCATCAACTCTTTCCAACTGAAATCGAGCCTCATCATCCAGTTCATGGTTTTCCAGTCGTCTAGGGTCCACTCTTAGAGGTCAGGAAACCAGGAGAGGCACTGCAAGCGAAGTCGTCCTATTAGCAAAAGGACTCAACGTCTGTTGTCTGCTGCCACAGTCCATTATTCCTAATTTCATCTTATATCCTTCGCACGTCCCACATTGATTTCTGCGTTATTTCACATACTCTGCTTGTCAGTTAGTACTGGCAACGCAAACGCCGCTGCTCTCGTAAAACATGAAATTAGGTGCACTCCTGGCCATTAAAATTGCTACACTACGAAGATGACGTGCTACAAAAAATTGTTCAGATGGATCTGAGCACTCTGGGACTTAACATCTGACGTCATCAGTCCCTAGAACTTAGATCTACTTAAACCTAACTAACCTAAGGACAGCACACACACCAATGCCAGAGGCAGGATTCGAACCTGCGAACGTAGCGGTCGCGCGGCTCCAGACTGAAGCGCCTAGAACCGCTCGGCCACCTGCGGCCGGCTGACGTGCTAGAGACGCGAAATTTAACCGACAGGAAGAAGATGCAGTGATATGCAAATGATTAGCTTTTCAGAGCATTCACACAAGGGTGGCGCCAGTGGCGACACCTACAACGTGCTGACATGAGGAACGCTTCCAACCGATTCTCATACACAAACGGCAGTTGACCAGCGTTGCCTGGCGAAACGTTGTTGGGATGCCTCGTGTAAGGAGGATAAATGCGTACCATCACGTTTCCGACTTTGATAAAGGTCGGATTATAGCGTATCGCGATTGCGGTTTATCGTATGGCGACATTGCTGATCGCGTTGGTCGAGATCGAATGACTGTTAGCAGAATATGGAATAGGTGGGTTCAGGAGGGTAATACGGAACGCCGTGCTAGATCCCAACGGCCTCGTATCACTAGCAGTCGAGATGACAAGCATCTTATCCGCATGGCTGTAACGGATCGTGCAGCCACGTCTCGATCCCTGAGTCAACATTGGGGACGTTTGCAAGACAACAACCATCTGCACGAACAGTTCGACGACGTTTGCAGCAGCATGGACAATCAGCTTGGAGACCATGGCTGCGGTTACCCTTGACGCTGCATCACAGACAGGAGCGCCTGCGATGGTATACTCGACGACGAACCTTGGTGCACAAATGGCAAAACGTCATTTTTTCGGATGAATCCAGGTTCTGTTTACAGCATCACGATGGTCGCATCCGTGTTTGACGACATCGCGGTGAACGCACATTGGAAGCGTGTATTCGTCATCATACAAGCGTATCACCCGGCGTGATGGTATGGGGTGCCATTGGTTATACGTCTCGGTCACCTCTTGTTCGCATTGACGGCACATTGAACAGTGGACGTTACATTTCAGATGTGTTGCGACCCGTCGCTCTATCCTTCATCCGATCCCTGCGAAACCCTACATTTCAGCAGGATAATGCACGACCGCATTTTGCAGGTCCTGTACGGGCGTTCCTGGATACAGAAAATGATCGACTACTGCCCTGGCCAGCACACTCTCCAGATCCCTCACAAATTGGAAACATCTGGCCAATGGTGGTCGAGCAACTGGCTCATCGCAATACGCCAGTCACTACTCTTTATGAACTGTGGCATCGTGTTGCAGCTGCATGGGCAGTGGTACCTGAACACGCCATCCTAGCTCTGTTTGACTCAATGCCCAGGAGTATAAACGCCGTCATTACGGCCAGAGGAGGTTGTTCTGGGTACTAATTTCTCAGGATCTATGTACCCAAATTGCGTGAAAATGTAATCACATGTCAGTTCTAGTATACGATATTTGTCCAATGAATACCGAATACCCGTTTATCATCTGTATTTCTTCTTGGTGTAGCAATTTTAATGGCCAGTAATGTATTTTCGACACACACTTGACACTGTGGATCTCAAGGTGCTGAAATTCCTAACGATTTCCGAAATGTAGTTTTCCATAAGTACCTGAGTACATATGAAAGCTGAGCCAATGCACTGCCCTTTTAAACGTTGTGTATGAGATATTACCGCCATCTGTGTACATGCATATCGCTATCCCATGACCTTTTGTCACCTCATTGTATAATCTTCTCAGCTGTATGCAGTGAACGGTAAGAATCTGATGTAATTTTTGTTGATTTCTGTTACATCAAAGACATTGGAGAAGGCAGGTGGAATACTTCTATTCTGTGGCAGAATATTAGGGAAGTGCAGTCAGTCTACAAAGGAGTGCTTCCTAAACACTAATGTGACCAATACTAGAATACTATTAACGTCTGTGGGATTCAAACCAAAAGTGGCTAACAAATGGTACTGAAAGGGTACAGTGAAGAGTAGCACGTATGGCCACAGACTTGTTTGACGTATGGCAGAGAGCCACGATGTTGCGAAAAACCTGCTTTTGGTAAAGTAGCTATCTTTATTTGACGAATGTAGCAACATAATACAGTCCCCTAGGGAACTCGAGTACATGGTTAAAGTAATTATAGGCCGCACAGAGGCTTCTCTGCAATAATACGTGAGAGAAACCAGAAGAAGCCCTAATAAGAGGTACAGTTGAAATACCCACTGCCGTACATTTCACTGTGGTTCGTGTACTATAGACTTAAATGTAGATAAAAATGCCTAAACCCTCAGAAATTTTTGAACGTTAAAGACAGCCGCTTTTTGTTTTCACGGAGCATAGGGCTCTAGATGACACTAAATACTGCTATGTTTTTATTCAGCTAGTTAGAGCTGCTGAAATATTTCTGTCGACTTGATTCTCTGCAATATGCCTGACGAAACAATTGGTTCTGTACTGATCACTTCATATCTGCGTAAACTATGGTGTTCCCTGTAGACTTCTAACAATAAGAATTGCACGCTTTCTTTTGATACGTAAAGCGTAGGCTACCACTTCTTCGTTAAATATGCTAAAATACCATCCAATCTACAGGTTTTCTGGAACAAAGAAAGAAAATGAGCAATGAAAATACACCTTACATAAGCAACTACTCAATACATGAATTAAATACACTGCCAGTTCTTAACCGTAGCATAGCTTCTCTTTCTATATATTTGCTGTAACGTTGACAGAGTACGAGGAAGAAATTAGAAACTACTGGTTTAGATTCCATGTTTGTAGTGACGTTACGGTTTTTCTTTGCAGCCATAGAGCAGTACGTTACTCTCTGACAGAAAAATTATTTTTCCAGCTCCATCCTCTGTTGACTTTACGTCAATTAGCAGAGTATAATTCGGTGGTCAGTAATTTGTTTTCCACTACGTTAACAGCAGTAGCATTAGTTTCAGGTTGAGTTAACATCAACACTGAAAATAACTCATTCATCGTATCAGCTGCACAATATTTCCCGCTGCAAACATATTAAATCTGCCATGCGTGATTTCACACAAAGGCACCGACACACACACACACACACACACACACACACACACACGTGTACAGTGCACACTATCAACGATTGTCAGTGAAATATAAATTCATCCTGCAGCTAGTGTCCTTTGCGTTCACTCACTGTCACTATTCATTTTGTCTCAGCGTTTCACTTTATTTTTGTTTTGTTTTTGCGTTGCAATAAAGACAGGAAAACATTCGTTGCTTTAAATATTACTGTATTCCTCGATTCCCTGCAGTCGGAGTTGGTATCGACTTCAACCCTAATTAAATTTTGGCATATATTTTGTTATTTTGTTATACTACGTCCTCTCTTTCTAACAACTGTTGTGATAACGGAGTTGTTAACTATGTGACGAACTGAGGATGGTAATGCTAGACAGGTTCTTGGTACTAACAGCAATGGAAACTTTCAATTCGTCCGAAGCCGCCGTCAGTCAACACTGACCGCTGATCGCTTGCGGAAAGTGGTGTTGTTTACGGTTGCGCGCTGCTGTCCGCATATGTAATCAGCAAAAACCCTCTCTCTCTGTCTGATACACGGCATATATTTTCTTCTTTGAACTCACGACGTTCATTTCTGGTGAACTATTGTCTTCTTTCAATTCCCAGCTCAAAGTTTTGGTGAACGAGTGAGAACTGTGTGTGTGTTTGAAATCGTATTGGACTTAACTGCTAAGGTCATCAGTCCCTAAGCTTATACACTACTTAACGTAAATTATCCTAAGGACAAACACACACACCCATCCCCGAGGGAAGACTCGAACCTCCGCCGGGACCAGCCGCACAGTCCATGAGTGCAGCGCCTCAGACTGCTCGGCTAATCCCGCGCGGCTAGTGAGAACTACATTCCACCATCCTCTCTTTTCTTTCTTTCTCTCTTTAGTGTATCTGCCTTATTTCAGCTGGAGGCTGTTCATAGTGTCCTGTACCGAGCGTCTGCGCTCGTCCTGTTTTGATCCCATCTACCATTCCGTTTCTCATCCTACTTCATTCCTATCACTTTCCGTTCCATAATTCTTCATCGCGGAGAATTCCTGCGCTGTCTTTACCCCAGTATTTGACCCATCATCGATTTTTTCCGGTTCTGATTACATCCATAATTTTCTTCCCCAATTTTCTTCATTGCTTTTTCATTCTTAAGTTTCTCAGGCAACTTCCATCTTAAGCTTTCTTCTCCATAGGCACACTTCAAAACTTTCAGAATATCTTACTGGTTTCTTTTTAACTGTCCATGATTTCTACACTCCAGACGTTTTTACTCAGCCCTTTTGGAAATATTCTTGGTGTTAGTAACTGCTTCACTTTTTCCAAATGCTCGATTTCCCGTGGAAACCCTCCCGATCATTTTTTCTCTACAGCTGTACAGCTTTCACCATGTTTGGCGTAAAATGAGGAGACTAAGGGGAAGACGCTGTGTCTCAATCCATTAACACCGATTCTTTTTATCACTTCCTTCTCTAAACTCTCATGTTCAGCATGAAAGGGACAAGTAAGTAAAAAAACATAAAGGAAAAGACTGTCGGGTGAAAATGCAAGGGGAAACATTGTCTGCAATGCACTTCTTTCCGTTGTGCATATTACAGCTGGTCTAACGTAAGATCTTCACGCCACTGCACCACTCAGAGCTGACGACGCAAAGCAACGTCCGGAGGCGGGCAATTAATTGTTGCTACAAGCGAGTGAGCCTCCGGCGTACTCAACAATACTGTGAAGATTAAGTCGTTCCTACCAGCAAATCTACCAATACGTATAATTTAAACGGAATGAAAAGAATGAACTTTTTCAAACAATTAGCAGTCCTGAAGTATACAGAGTGTGCGTGCAAATGCATTATTTGCTTTTGAAAGAGCTTTAGAAGCTACATCGTGTTGAATGAAACCGTACTCCAGCCGAGATATAGGCTGCTGTGCGCCCTCAATGAATTAGTTCGTAATATATTCGACCAGTACACGAATTTCTGTCCAGTGAAGATTTGCTTAACAGGTGCAGCAGTGCGATTACGCAAAATGACAACGACAGGTTTAGCGCTAGCATTTGGAAACTGGTACCGAAACATCTTCATTGTGGGCCAAAAACTGCTTATACGGCATGTGCTGGGTGGTCAGAGACAGTATGGAAAGCCTGTAAGGATGATGCACGGGAGGTTCTGCTGCGAAAATAATTGTTAAAAAAAATTCGATTCGCTGTGTTGTTTCCGAGCTATTTAGCGAGTTTTAGCTCAGCTGTAGCTGAGAGCGCAAATTCATGCACTCTGACGCGCTAAAATGCGGTAATGCACGGACATACATGTATGATGGTTCGTAAGTAACCACTTGTTCAAATGCTCATTACCAGTTAAAACGTCGAAAAACACATTTGGCACCACAGCCTCTAGCAGGGCGCCTCGATTGCCGCGCACTACGACCTGGTTGCCTAACTTCAATGTTAATCAAATCGGAAACAATAATTAGTTCCCAGCACCACCTTGACTCTTACACACTCAGAAGGACGAACAGCGAAAATATCGTGGAGTTGTCCGAAGGAAAATGCTTTGCCGTCTCGGAGCAAGGAATGTCTGACAGATTTACGGATTCATTTGATTTGCTTTTTTAAATGAAAGGTACGTACATTAAGGGGACATTAGGAAGAGCTGTTTTTATTAAAATTTAAAATATATTTTTAAGCTTTTGAACTCAGAAGAACGTGCCACGATACTGATACGTTTTTCAAGTTGGTGCCATTTCTTATTCGAGGTATCTTTCAGTAGCCCATTGTTATGGCTCCCAAATTCATTTTACTTTAAGAAGAATTTGTCTTTATGTGTTTAAGAAATAGCCACGAGTCTATACACCGCTTCGTGCAAACCAGGACGCTCCTCGAAGTGAGTATTTTAATATGGGCTGCACCTGTAATTTATAATTTATTTTGAAATAATTATTTAATTACAGGAATGTATGTGTAATACAATGATAAAAACATGATTTCAATATAAACAATACATGTATGAAAAAAAATTCTAAGCTCCACACATTTTTCGTACCTTTAACCATTAAGTGTTCATAATTGAACTAGGTCCTCACAATACTGACGTGAAACAAATCGCAGCACCAAACAAATTCAGTGTAAGGAAACTTCAGGAATTCATTTCTCTAGATACCTTATTAAGTGATTAACATTACAAGACTTAGTGTAAGCGCTATGAGTAACGTAGTCATGTCATTTGGTTTTTGTATGTCATCGTTGTGCGTATCAGAGAGAGAAAACGTTACGTTACGGTTAAACATTCTTTGGTCTTGTGGCACAGTCTTTGCCTCTGCTCAGCATCATACATTCTTAGTTGAAGTGGGGCAGAGCTGATTCACGTGTTCGCTAGTACTGTGGTGACTTGTCATGTTACCTGTTAGATGAAGAAACACTGATTGTAAAGGACAACAAGGATGATTGAGATGAACAAATCAGAAAGCGAAGAGAATATTTATCTAGAATCGTGTCATTATTTTTAAAGAGAAGGATTTTGAGGTAAGACTGCAGAACTGCACAGCTAGATAAAATGCTGAGAGCTCAAAGAAAGATCAGCCACTTTCCTTGAGTCATGCACTATCATGTTATAACCTGTTTGATTGTTATCGAAATTCCCTGTTAACGTTGTATCCTCCTTAAGTAAATCTCCACTTCGTTAAGCAAAGTATTGTTCAGACCTATGTTGTGTGTGAAGACTACGCGAATCTTTACTCTGTCTTTTTGAATAAAAAACTCATTCTAAAATCGTCGTCTTGGAAAATCATTTCACAAGAATAGTTACTCTCGCCACTCACCCACCAGGTTTGCCGAGAGCGCTAATGCGCTGCTTCCTGGCGTCGGTAAGGCGAGCCGGTCCCGAATAGAATAAAAATTCACTTGACGCCTTCCTGAGAAACAATCTCCACTCCTTCCAAATTAATAATAAAAGTGTAGACCAGACGTGGCTTGAATTAAAAGAAATAATATCGGCAGCAATTGAGAGATTTATACCAAATAAATCAACAACCGGCGGAGTTGATCGTCCTTGGTACATGAAAAGGGGCAGAACACTGTTGTAGAAACAACGAAACAATCACGTCAGGCCGGCCGCTGTAGTCGAGTGGTTATAGACGCTTCATTCCAGAACCACGTGGCTGCTACGGTCGCAGGTTCGATTCTTGCCTCTGGCATGGATGTGTCTGATGTCCTTAGGTTAGTTAGGTTTAAGTAGTTCCAAGTTCTAGGGGACTGATTGTCTCATATGTTAAGTCCCATAGGGCTTAGAGCCATTTCAACCATTTGAACCAACCGTCTAAAATTTAAACACACGCAAAATCGCCAAGACTGGCAACTTTTTACAGAAGCTCGATATTTAGTGAGGATTACAATGCGAGACGCTTATAACAGTTGCCACAACGAAACTTTGTTTCGAAACCTGGCAGAAAATTCAAAGAGATTCTGGCCGTATGGCAATTTTGTTAGCGGCAAGAAACAATCAATGCCTTCTTTGCGTGGTAGCAATGGAGATACTATCGACGACAGTGCTGCCAAGGCAGAGTTACTAAACGCAGCCTACCGAAATGCATTCACAAAAGAAGATGACGCCGTCATTTATCGACTAATAAAGTCATCAGAAGAGCAAAAAAACTTGCAAAACGATTTAGAAAAGTTATGTGAATGGTGCGAATAATTGGCAGTTGACCGTAAATAACGAAACGCGTGAGGTCATCCACACGAGTGTTAAAAGGAATTCGTTGAATTTCGGTTACACGCTGATTCAGCTAAATACCTAGGAATTGTAATTACGAACAATTTAAATTGATGAGAGGTTCATATATCTATGGTCTGTGTTAGATTCCAACTTCCGTCAATGATTTTAGATAGGGAGAGACAGATTCCATCCTCTTCTGGCTACACCAAGTGAAGAAGATATAATGGCATTGTGGTCTGAAATTCACATTAAAAATGATATTCCTTCTCTACCAAGTAGACGTTAGGTTGAGCCACAATAAAGTCTGCAGTGGCGACATGTAAAAACTCTATCACCAGTAACCTTTCTTATACTAGTTACTTATTTCCAGTGACAAAACAAACGCTATGTAGGCTCACAGAACACTTATTCAATCTTTTATCTGAACTTCTGTATGTCGATAAAATTGGTTCTGAACTGGGAATGCAACTAAGACCGCACTTAACGCGGAATTTGATCCCTTCGTGACAATACAGCTCGGCTACAGTTTGTTGTTTGTTCAAAACTCCAGATTCCTCAACATCTCCACATATTGCGCGTGAATGGATTCGAATCCTGGCCCGGCACTAAAGATTTCATTATGTATTATCAAGCTCTAGCATGAGAGCACCTATCTGCAGGTGGATAATAATTTCGATTTTTAATGTAATTTCATTAGTTGTCAACACTAATGACATTTGACGTTTTTGACTCCCAGTGAGACACAGAACTATTTGCGAGATCACTTTAAGTTCAAGATGTTATTCCGAGGTGCTGGTGGAGAAAAATTCGGTAGCTGACGTCTCTTTGTGTGTCGTGAACAACGATATGCGTGGAGCTCTATTCCCAGTCAGCCCTGAACACATCGTCATATTATTTCTGTTTCAAACATGCTCACATGTCGCTGCTGGTGCAACAAACCCATATTTAACTTTAGTTCTCTCTAGAATATAACAGCGATAGGTGCCGGGTTGGAGTCCTGGCAAGGAAAAAATTAATGTTTCGTCTCGTCAATTCAGGTAAAACATCCAGCTACTGCCGAGAACATCCGATATGTCACAGTTGATTGTGCTTCGATATCTATCTTATTAGGTTCTATGTTCGAATCCCTGTCCAACACAAAGCTTTACCTCACGGCATTTCAAATAAGTTACTTGTTAAGAAGCAATATCTAACATTTCTCGTAGTTCGTTAACAGAGACAATAGGTGCTGGGTAGGAATTCGCGTCCGTTAAAAATGTTTACGTTATGTAATTTAAAGTTGGTATTTGCTAACTGATACTGTCTAAAATCGAGGTATATCACTCTCTGTATGCCTAATCAGGAATGACTGTTAGTTTCCGTCAGTCACGAAATCTTTGCTAAGTCTGCATTACCTGAGTTTGAATCCATATGCAAAACGAGACGGTTCGTCGTGTCATTTGAAGTTGATACATATTCTCAACTAGCTGCTCGTGAATAACTTAATTGTTAATGTCATTTTGTGTTAAATAATAAGTACGGTATGTTACTTTGAAGAGGAAATCATGAATACGACGAACGTACTACTTGCATTACCTATCTGACGTAATAATGAGAGTGGTAACATTTCAGGTATGACATTTATTGTAATAAACGTGAGCTTACAAGCCTTAAGGACAGTCTTACCTGTGATAAACTGTTCCCTGATATTTGTAGTATCGTAGTATTACTTTACATCTTGAGTTAATGCGATACAGAGCAGTGTTTTCTAGTGGTGACTTGTTGGAACCATTTTCAATAGTCAAATGACTGTACGAAGGAGCGATTAGTGAACCTGCTAGACAGCTGCGTTATGTGGGTTGCATGCGAATCACGCGAAATGCAATTCAGGCCGTTCGGATACTTTTGAGCACGACTGTACATCTGAACTATCGTTGTTGGTGTTAGTTTGCTATCGATTATGATTACAACAACAATATCTCTGAACTGTTTACTGTAACTTACCCTCTGCCCTACCTTCCTATTCATTACGAATCCTACTTGGTTTTACGACTTTTTGTGTCTGTTGATATTACCCAGTACTCATCTGACCAGGAATCCTGGTTTTCATTCCGTTTCACTTAACTGACCTCTACTATACCTAGACTGAACCTTCGAGTTTCCCTTTTCAGACTTTCTAGCTTCCCTAACGCTTTCTATGTTTTGACATTATATTCACCGATTAATATAAGGGGCATTAAAAAAATTCGAGCCGGGGCTTAGTTACAAAAACCAGAGCCTTTATGTTAGAAGTATTGACCCTTGCTGTTGAGACACTTGTCCCACTGTGACTCAAGATGGTGAATGGCTGTCTCATAAAATTCCCAGGGCTGCGGTGTTAACCAGTTCCGCACGCACAGCGGGACGTCGTCGTCCAAGGTGAAGGTTATACTGACGTTCTTCTTTGTCCAAGATGGCTCCCTTCTGATTCACTTCCTGCAGCACGGGACAACAATGAATGCCCAGCGTTACTCCCAAAGCTTGACCACCTTTCGCTAAGCGATCAAATCAAAACGATCAGGCAATCTCACCCGTGGGGTCCTTCTGCTCCACGACAATGCAAAGCCTCAAACGGTGAACACATTAACGGCATTCCTGCAGAAATTCAAATGGGAGGTTCTCGGCTACCCTCCACACAGTCCGGACCTCTCTCCTTGTGATTGCGCCATTTTTGGTCCCCTTAAAAAAACTCAGAGGGGCAGACGATTCAACTCGGAAGACGTCGTCCAGCTGTAGGTGCGGAACTAGTTAACGTCGCAGTCCCGGGAATTTTATGAGACAGCCATTCATCGCCTTATGTCACAGTGGGACAAGTGTCTCAACAGCCAGGGTCAATACATCTAACAAACAGGTACTGGTCTCTGTAATTGTGCCTCCGGCTCGTTTGTTTCTGAACGCCCCTTATATAAAGTTATCCTTTCGCTGATTATTGAATCTTTTTCTTATGGCCGCCTCCCCCTTGGCAGTCCCTTCCCACAGGACCTAATGAAGAGATCATCATAAAACTTCTTCAGTTACAGGCCATATCTCTTGTAGAATCACGTGGTGTGTCCTTAATGCAGTGGTTACCATTGCCGTCTGCATCGTCATTTCGTTGGTCAGTGCTGATTCTTCCAGCTTTAGTGGCAGTTTCCCACGCCTAGGCCAAGAGAGCCTCTGTCGGCTCCTCCGTCCTCTTTGACAAGGCCGTTGGCAGAATGTGGATACTTCTTATGCAGGACGTCTTCGGCTGTCACGTTGATTATTAATCAAAATTTAAATATTGGCGGGTTTCGAACATAGGGGAGAGATCAGTTGAACCTATAATTGAGTAAGTTGAACGCCTCAACTTGTACATAGATAAATGATTTTCAGAATGCATCACCTTAAAACACGAAAAATTCATAACTCCATTCGTATAAAAGAGTGCCACAGAAGTTCTATACCCAAGGGAGCACACGCTAGGTGTTTGTCTACCTAAAGAACAAATTTGCTTGAATTAAATAGCACCGGTACAATAGCCAGACCCAGCTCCCGCTAAAATACATCGGCTAAATCAACAGCGCTCAATATTTCCATTACCAAATGCAAGTGTTTCTTGACCATTTGTGAAGGCAAAGTTTAATGGCAGTTCACTTTGGCCTCTAAATTATGGGGTGTTTTCTTCAACAAGGAAAAGCAACTGCTGACCTGAACAACTGGGGCAAGGCGCTCGATTAAACTATTACGCTGAGCAACAAACAGTTATAACACTAGTTCCACCAGGAGAAGAACACGTTCTTATTTTGGTGCATCCTCCCTCACATATGGATTACTTCAGATATATGGGTTGTCAAAATTCTGTTTTTGGCGTTGTTCGCCTGCAAGGTGACCCGAATGAGGAAGCTCAAAATTTGGACTGGTCCCACGAATCTGGGCCGAAGCTTTCCCATAGTTTTATCAGTCCCACGACTTGTCGCCCCAAAGTTCTTCATCCACACCTGATCTGTTCTCAGCGAAACCGCCGTATTCCAGCATTATATCGACTTTCCATCTTTCCACGGTCTTCATTCAAGTTATTAAGGCCGAGCTTCCAATTAGTGCGGATCTGAGTAGCGTCCATCCTTCTCAGAAGCAGACCATCGCGTGACCACAAATTCGTGAGTGGCGAACTAGGTTTCAAGACAAACTTCAAGCTAGTTGGTGTGGCCTTGTAGGCCTCGTGCATGACGGTATTGAAGGCGTACCCTAACCAAGATAAGCAACTATCCACCTGGGTATGACCACTATGATCGAAGGCGATCAAGGCCGCCCTCACATTGCGATTCACCCGCTCCGCCAGGGAAGGATTTGGATAACACAGAGTTGTTGTACTAAGAGCCACCCCTATTTCGAAGGAAAAATTACGGAATGTGACGATTTAAAGGATGTAGCATTACCAAAAACCGGTATGCGACAATGCTCAAAGGTACCAAAAAGCCCCTGCAAACACTTCATAGATGCCTGAGTAGTAATATTTCGCATGGGAAGCAACCTGCTGAAGCGCGTGAACGCATCCACCAAAACGAAGACATACCGGTTGCCCCTCTGGAACGTTGGCAGGGTCCATAGGTTCAGTTGCAACATCGGATGACAAACGGTCTTGTCGCGTATTCACGGCCAGTTTACTGAGCCTAAAACCATCTTCTTCATCTGTTTATCCATGTACTACTAAACAAAGTTTTCGCTAACCTTCACGTGCGGTTTGAGCACTCCCATATGACCTCCCACAGGGTTTCAAGATAATACTTAAAGACAAACGAAGCTTGGTTACCCCCGGCAACACAACTTTCCCACCTAATTTCCCATGGTCATTGCAACATAATATATTTCCCTTTAAGCACTACGGCCTAACGTTTTCACCTTTTCTTATCATTTCCTTAATGCCACTATCACTGCGTTCTTGACGAATGCCAATGTCCTTAAAAGGATGCAGAAGTTCGCAAAGAATGGAGCAACTCTGATTAACCAGAGCCTCCATAGTAACCTCCCCTTGAGTTTCGCAATCATCCAGTTGATTCTCCGAGACCTTCTGTAACATTAGGCTCAGGCAATGGGCCATAACATTTCCCGAACCACGGACAAGTCTAGCCTTAAACTGAAATCCAGTAACGCATACAGCCCATCTAGCAATTCGCCCTACTCTCCGTGATCTTGCCAAGACCCAACTGCAAGCCTGATTATTGGTTTCTAAGAAGAATCGTTGGTGTTCCAAAAACAATTTTTTCAAAGGCGAAAACCTCCTAGGGCCTCCAGTTGGTATGCTGAATATTTGGCCTGTAATGGCGATAGACTGCGTGAAACATAAGCTATAGGGCATCTCCCAAAGTCTTCTTCCTGCAGAAGGACCGCTGCAATTCCTGAGATGGAGATCTCTGTTTGGACAAAAGATTCCTTGTTGAAATCAGCCATAGCCCACATATGGGCAATAAAACGAGCCAACACTTCCACATTTTTAAGAGTGGGACAAGAAGGGATCGCCTCAGTTCGACTATGACCGATCGTAACCCAATTCCCAGAAAAAATATGGCCAAGGAGGGATTTTTCAAGCTGACAAGATTTTACTTTCGAATGTTTAGGCGTAAAACCCCATTTCGCAGCAGTCGCTCGTCTCTAACATGAGCAACACGCTTCTTGACAATCCAACTAAAATGTACTAAATCATTAACGTAATGGCACAAACACTCTAATTTAAGACCAGAGAACATGCTACCCAGTATAGCTGACAGGACCGTTGCCCCGTAGATAGTCCGACGGGAACCCTGTTATACACGTAAATGGCCCTACCAGCAGCAAGTACCGTGACGCGATTGGACTCCTCGGCCAGAGGCATTTGGTAATAAGCCTGGTTTGAGTCAAAGCTGTAAAGGGAGTTGCCCTTTGAAACAAAGAGAAGCACGAACACGAATCAAGAAGGGGTACGGATTGTAGCCTTCCTTTTTTGATAAGGACTCGATAATCAACAACGGGATGCATCGTGCCCTGCGACTTGGGAGTCACGGGTAATGGAGAGGAGTACTGGGATTGAGATGGCCTAGTAACTCCTTCATGAAGCGTGTTCACGATCGTGGCATGTAACGGTTTCATTCGGGATGGTACGACCTCATAGGAATGTTATCCGTTAACTCGATCATATACTTTGCTTCTTTCACTTCACTTAACCTACAAGTGAGCACATCATTAAATTCTTCACATAATTTAACGATCTGCTCCTTCTGAAGACAAATGTCCAAGAGTATATACGGCGACATCCGTGTCCACTGAATTAGTTACATACTTCTGGGGCACCGCTAAACAGGTCACTAAATGTCTGCAAAGTTTGAAATCCTTTTCGCAACCAAATTCAAAATAAAGCCTTTTCTTACTTCACTGTGGAACCAACCCCGCCTTACAAATACACTACTGGCCATTAAAATTGCTACACCAAGAAGAAATGCAGATGATAAACGGGTATTCATTGGACAGATATATTCTACTAGAACTGACATGTGATTAAATTTTCACGCAATTTGGATGCATAGATCCTGAGGAGTCAGTACCCAGAACAACCACCTCTGGCCGTAATAACGGCCTTGATACGCCTGGACATTGAGTCAAACAAAGCTTGAATGGTGTGTATAGGTCCAGCTGCCCATGCAGCTTCAACACGATACCACGTTTCATCAAGAGTAGTGACTGGCGTTCTGTGAAGAGCTAGTTGCTCGGCCACCATTGACCAGACGTTTTCAATTGGTGAGAGATCTGGAAAAAAAGATGTGTAAATATGTGATTGGTATGATTAATTCATCCAAATAACATGAATATTAATCATATAGGTAGAGCGATTGCAAATGTTAATGCTAAATGTCTTGTTCTAGTAAAGATGTAAGGCCAGGGCAGTATGGCGATGACGAATACACGCTTCCAATGTGCGTTCACCACAATGACGCCAAACACGGATGCGACCATCATGATTCTGTAAACAGAACCTGGATTCATCCGAAAAAATGACGTTTAGCCAATCGTGCACCCAGGTTCGTCGTTGAGTGAACCATCGCAGGCCCTCCTGCGTGTGATGCAGCGTCAAGGGTATCCGCAACCATGGTCTGCGAGCTGATACTCCATGCTGCTGCAAACGCCGTCGAACTGTTCGTGCAGATGGTTGTTGTCTTGCAAACGTCACCATCTGTTGACTCAGGGATCGAGACGTGGCTGCACGATCCGTTACAGCCATGTGGATAAGATGCCTGTCATCTGGACTGCTAGTGACACGAGACCGTTGGGATCCAGCACGGAGTTCCGCATTACCCTCCTGAAACCACGGCTTCCATATTCTTCTAACAGTCATTGGATCTCGACCAACGCGAGCAGCAATGTCGCAATACCATAAACCGCAATCGCGATAGGCTACAATCTGACCTTTATCAAAGTCGGAAACGTGATGGTACGCATTTCTCCTCCTTACACGAGGCATCACAACAACGTTTCACCAGGTAACACCGGTCAACTGCTGTTTGTGTATGAGAAATCGGTTGGAAATTTTCCTCACGTCAGCACGTTGTAGGTGTCGGCAACGGCGCCAACCTTGTCTGAATGCTCTGAAAAGCTAATAATTTGCATATCACAGCATCTTCTTCCTGTCGGTCAAATTTCGCGTCTGTAGCACGTCATCTTCGTGGTGTAGCAATTTTAGCATCTAAGATAGCTGTTACTGAAAGGTGGCGGACCAACTTTAATTGGAGACCTCCACGTAAAAACACCAACCCCGATGTTAACCTTAATTTCTCCCAAAATTTGCATTTTCTGTGAACTGGCTAACTGACAGGACTCAATTCCAGCCGACACTTCGGATAATTTACAGTGCTCCCAATGTGTTCACAGCAGCTTTTCCTTGACCTACGACACAGAGCTTCCAATATCAAGGAGACCACAAGAAAACTATCTATAGACATACACACAAAAGGGAATCGTGCTCGACGGATCGCCAAAATTCTTTTACAAAACCCCTTGGTGATCCGCACTTGAGGTTCCGTTAACTGTCTTTAAAATCCCCTAGTGCTGTACAGTTCCTGGCAATATGCCCTCTTCCCTCGCCACTGAATCACTTTACCGCAATTGACGCCGATTGCTGCCTGGTGTCACAATTTGGCGTTCATTGCCACAAAGCAAATTCTTCTCGTCCCTGGCCAGCATGCGCTACAGCTTGCACGTGATTCACTAACTCTTCTAATTGACGCTAGTTATGTGGCTGCTCACAAAACAGCGCCGTAGAGCGGTCACTGAGTCGCATTCCGTGCAAAATGTTTACAACTATTTCCCCTCACTGTAACTCAAACAAAAATTTCTACCGGTGTCATTTATTCTTTTCTCATTCTTCTCTAAGCGTTCATCAGAATACTGGACCGAAAAATAGCTTTCTCGTACAAGCTCATGTCGTACGTGGGCGCTCAAATAATTACTACAAATTAGCTCACAGAATGCGATGATTGAGACTCGACGTCGCATTGAGTCTATCGCCTGTTCTAGTCACCCACTGACCACAGTGATCATTAACTGGTAACAACGTTGAGCACTTCATCCAAAAAACTCTCCTCTTGCCTGCAATTCCAACAACAAATTTACACGCTCTCAGTACCTAATCAGTGGAATCAAATGATAAACCCTCTCGCCCCCGCAATTATCCCTGTAATGAGTTGTGTAACTTAACAAATAAGTTGAATATTACAATTGAAGAAAACCCACGAGGTGTTTGGTGTCCCGTTGGGTGACAAATCTCCAATGATGCCACGTCCCCTATACGAGCTATCATCCCCTGAATTCGCACTAGCAATTCATCGAGCTGTTCACACAGCGCCCTGGATACCACTTTCGACGGTTTGACGCTGCACAGATCTTGCGCCTTCTTAACATAACGCATAACCCGAGCTTTAAATCTGTTAACTTGCGAACGAGACAGCTCGCTGATCTCAAAAAAGGAGATTATTGATTCTAATTCGGACAACGCAATTTTAATGCTGGAAACGGCGTCACTAACCTATGCTTCATGCAAATCCGTCGGGGTTACAGGACGACCAACAGCCTCCCGCAGAAGCATAGCTAACGCGGCCGCACTGGCCGATGTGTCAGTCTATCGAATGTTCAGCTCGTAAACTAACTCTTCCTTCCGTAGTTCCGACACACCGAACACCTTCCTGGTAACTAAGCTGAAACAGAAACACAGGAAGTAATATGTGCTACATTGAATATAACCCACGTATCCAAGGAAAAGAAATATTACTCTCAAATCACACTCACCTGACCACACCCTAACCATGCTCTGCTACCAATGTCTAACTAGTCAGTGGAAGGGGTAAGATGATGCAGGTGTGCCATGCTTTTGGACAATTATTTATTACTATATTCAAAAACAGCAAACGTTCTAAAAGCTCAAGATAACCAGTAAGAGATATAGTTAATATAATGCTTGACACAATGAACTATACATAATTTCAAACAGTTGACTCCAATGACTTAGGTCAGTTGAACGTATAACTGAATGAGTTGAACGTCCCAATTAGTATACAAATAAATGATTTTGACAATGCACCACCTTAAATCGTGAAAAGTTTAATACTCCAATCAGAAAAAATGAGAGCTGGTTTCTCAGGATGGGGCCGTAATCAGTTACTAACGGTTGCACAACAAATACGTAAACTATATTTAAAGAAATCAAAATTTTAAAACCATCTTTTAAAAAAGCACAGTTGACTCTATTATGGATGAAGGCCTTATCACAGAAAGGAATTCCAAAGATTTAGGTCGAAGGCCACCAATAATTACCTCAAAAAACCAACTGCTGAAGGCCTGAATTAGAAGTCAGAAGAACAATTACAAATGGCACATATTAAGATATATACTTCGTTTTAAAACAGGCTGTAACACGGCTGGAGGCCTTATTATAAAAGAAGTGAAATTATCACTCGGATGAATGCCACAAACAAATTCAAATAACAAACGGCTGAAGGCCTGAATTAGAGGTCATGAAAAAAAAAATAGCACACACCTGAAAAAATACCTTGCTTTAAAACAAGCTTGCTTACAAAAAAACTTATTGTGACAAGGCTGAAGGCCTTATCATGAAAGAATTGAAATTATTGCTCGACTGAAGGCCACACCAACAATAAATAGAAAATTACAAATATCCTTAAAACAAACATCACAGTCTAAGGAATCAGGACAAGCAGTTTTCAGCAAGTGTTCCAAGGGTCGGCCTGGGAATATGACTCAAACATAAGGTAAGTTGAGACAGGCAGCCAAGAGTTGTACTCACATAACAGGATGACAACTCAAACTAGGGGCAGCTTAAGCGCAGACCGAGACCGACTAACTAATCCGCCTAACGTTCGATCACCGGTATGTTTAGGCAGGGGTGAAGAGACAAAAAGCACTACGTCTTCAGAAAACACTCAAGGCCGAAGGAAACATTAGAACTAAGGTAGATCTCCCCCCAAAAATATGCACAGTACAATACAAGAGGCTGTTAACCTAGACGATTCACAGTACAATACAAGAGGCTGTCAACCTACAAGCCGTGTGGACAGCATCAACACGACGATAAAAGGTACACTGGCGGAAAAATACGCTAACCTCCAGGGCAGGTAACTGGGGCGTTAGCGGCCACACGACAGAAAATACAGCTGATTGCACTTCACTAATAAGAATAATACTAAATTCAATGATGAATAATAAATTGAGAAAGATGGCTGCAATATTTCACCGCCTCGAAACACTTCACTCGTTGCCGCCAGGCTCAGCAGCCCTAGTAGCAACAACCCGCCGACCAAAGGCGAGATCTCAGAATAGTCGAGGTTGCATTAGCAGTTAACTGTTCACTCAGCCTGAACGTCCAGGGTTCGGTGTGCAAGGAAGTCGTCGCTCTCGCAGCTACGCCTCCTCGATCCGGCAGTGGCAGCACGCCACCAGAGACCCCGGCTTACCCACGCGCAGCACGGACTTGCTCTCTGCTGCGCCCAAATCGAACTGATCTCCGTTCGCCACTCCACACAACGCGACCCGGAAATACTAGCGGTCGCTCCAAAGACAGTACCAACTACCGGTATCGATAAGCACTGCTGCTGCCACTCATGAGCTGACAAGCCGGTGACACCAGTAAATCGAATAAGAAACGAGTTGTCATAACCGCAATGACAATATGCCAAGCGATAAGCGGCATGAACACGAGCTACGCACGACTCAGGCAAGACTCCCACGAAAGTTGTATACCCAAGGCGGCCCACACCACGTATCTGCTTACCAAAAGAACAAATTTGCTTCCATTAAACAGCACCCGTAAAACAACCAGGTCCAACTCCCGCTAAAGAACATCGGCTAAGCCTTTCAGCAGCGCCCAGCAGGCTCCATTACCAGCAGAAAGCTCTTCTGAAACACTTCTAAAAACAAAGTCCAATGGCAGCGGCGCTAACTCCGATACTGACCAAAATGTTAATACGTAGAGCAAAGAGCTGCGGGAGTGCGAGACGGCTCATCGACCGTCGCAGAGGGACAGCTGGATCACAAGAGGTCGCGATATGGCCGGCCAGGACCGTCTGCAAGCACACGGCGCCACACAAATACCGCTTCCGGCGCCGCGCCACAGCAAGTGCCAGCGAGGCGGCGCGGGAATTCTACACTCCTGGAAATTGAAATAAGAACACCGTGAATTCATTGTCCCAGGAAGGGGAAACTTTATTGACACATTCCTGGGGTCAGATACATCACATGATCACACTGACAGAACCACAGGCACATAGACACAGGCAACAGAGCATGCACAATGTCGGCACTAGTACAGTGTATATCCACCTTTCGCAGCAATGCAGGCTGCTATTCTCCCATAGAGACGATCGTAGAGATGCTGGATGTAGTCCTGTGGAACGGCTTGCCATGCCATTTCCACCTGGCGCCTCAGTTGGACCAGCGTTCGTGCTGGACGTGCAGACCGCGTGAGACGACGCTTCATCCAGTCCCAAACATGCTCAATGGGGGACAGATCCGGAGATCTTGCTGGCCAGGGTAGTTGGCTTACACCTTCTACAGCACGTTGGGTGGCACGGGATACATGCAGACGTGCATTGTCCTGTTGGAACAGCAAGTTCCCTTGCCGGTCTAGGAATGGTAGAACGATGGGTTCGATGACGGTTTGGATGTACCGTGCACTATTCAGTGTCCCCTCGACGATCACCAGTGGTGTACGGCCAGTGTAGGAGATCGCTCCCCACACCATGATGCCGCGTGTTGGCCCTGTGTACCTCGGTCGTATGCAGTCCTGATTGTGGCGCTCACCTGCACGGCGCCAAACACGCATACGACCATCATTGGCACCAAGGCAGAAGCGACTCTCATCGCTGAAGACGACACGTCTCCATTCGTCCCTCCATTTTACGCCTGTCGCGACACCACTGGAGGCGGGCTGCACGATGTTGGCGCGTGAGCGGAAGACGGCCTAACGGTGTGCGGGACCGTAGCCCAGCTTCGTGGAGACGGTTGCGAACGGGCCTCGCCGATACCCCAGGAGCAACATTGTCCCTAATTTGCTGGGAAGTGGCGGTGCGGTCCCCTACGGCACTGCGTAGGATCCTACGGTCTAGGCGTGCATCCGTGCGTCGCTGCGGTCCGGTCCCAGGTCGACGGGCACGTGCACCTTCCGCCGACCACTGGCGACAACATCGATGTACCGTGGAGACCTCACGCCCCACGTGTTGAGCAATTCGGCGGTACGTCCACCCGGCCTCCCGCATGCCCACTATACGCCCTCGCTCAAAGTCCGTCAACTGCACATACGGTTCACGTCCACGCTGTCGCGGCATGCTACCAGTGTTAAAGACTGCGATGGAGCTCCGTACGCCTCGGCAAACTGGCTGACACTGACGGCGGCGGTGCACAAATGCTGCGCAGCTAGCGCCATTCGACGGCCAACACGGCGGTTCCTGGTGTGTCCGCTGTGCCGTGCGTGTGATCATTGCTTGTACAGCCCTCTCGCAGTGTCCGGAGCAAGTATGGTGGGTCTGACACACCGGTGTCAATGTGTTCTTCTTTCCATTTCCAGGAGTGTACTTGCCGCCACGCGGAACGACCACCGATATATTACTAACTGGTGTCTGGTAGATCATTCTTGATAAGCCACCATATACAGAAATCTAGAGTTGCTATGTCTGGGCTTTTATGGGGCCAAGCAATCGATGGACCATCTCATCCAGTTCAGCGATTTGGGAACTCATGATCCAAGAACTCCTTCACTGCGTTCGCAAAAGGGCATATTGAGCTATCATGTTCAAAGTCACAACACTAGGAAGTTGTGGCACAGCATACAGCTCAGTCATACCTACGTACTTTGCTATTCCAAAATCACAAATTGACTTTGGCAGAGTCAAAATCGGGCTATGTCACCGCGTGGGGGTGTTCAATAGGGGATATTGTGCGTTGTTTACCTTTCTGGAAGTGTGGAATGTAGCCTTGTCCGAGAAACACACGAAATCGAGATATGCCTCGTTTTCATTCATATCTGCCAGAATTGTCACCTGCCTTCCGTCGCGGCCTGTCCTCGAGCTGGGTTTTGTGACGAAGTTGCAGCTTGCACGACCGCGAGATCAGCCTCTTATGGACTACATCGTGTGCTGTCAACGATGTAAGTACATCTGTCCATTTGATAGCCTGATTTAGTTACGAGGGCTCCGCTATAAGGACATACGGATTAATTCAAAAGTAGCGTCTGGAACTTCGTGTGGTGTGTTGCAACCCGACATTGAAAGCAAACATCCAGTTTCCCCAAGCCTTCGGTCCAAACCTCGATTGTTACGTTAATGGGAATGTCGTCAGTTGATCACGGTCTGTATTCATTGAAATGACGTTGTACCAGACCTTACTCCCGCGAGTGAAAGAACACACATTATCTTATTTTGTGGAGTTCACATGTTACTGACACGCGTTTGCGTGAACAAAACAGTCATGCGCATGCGTACGCGGTACCACCTGCCGCAAGTAATAACAGAAAACATTTTTAACTACCATAAGTGCCGAAGCAAACCGCCAATAAATATGTCAATAACGTCCCACGTTATTGACTTTATATTATTATTATATGTTTAACCCTGACCCCCTGTGCATTACTTTCCAAAAAAGTTTGTAGAAACCTTTCACTTCGTTTACTTTGTGGTCGGCTTTAGAGTCTCTGCGGTTTACCCTCAACCCACACACCATCCGTGCTTATTAGACTGTTCATTCCTTTCCACTTCTCCTGGAAGCCTTCTTCACATTCTCTGGGGTTACCTGAGTATCAGTGGTACTTTTTGTTGGTATCCAAACACCCTGAATGTTAATCGGATTCCTGAATCTTTATTTAACTTCATACATTGTTTGTTAATTGTACAGATTGAACAGTAGAGGCGAAAAACTGCCTTACTGTTTTCCCTTTTGAAAATGGGAGCCTTCGTTGTTGGTTTTTCATTACTATTACCTCACCTTGGTTTTTGCACGTATTGTATACTACACTTCTTTTTCTATAGCTTAAACCTATTTTTCTCAGAATATTTATCAGATTACAGCATTTTAAATTGTCAATCGCTTTTCCGGCGTCATCAGATCCTAAGAATGTGTCTTAAATTCTTTCGTAATCCTTGTTTCCATTATCAGGCTAAACTTCAGGAAAGCCTATCTTTTAGCCTATCTTTTGCCTTTGTCAATCCTAAAGCCGTCATCTAATACGTCTGATATTTTACTTCCAGTTCTTCTGTATATTGTCCGTGACAGCAACTGACATGCATGAGCTGATATGAGGTCCCAACGGTTCACCCCGAACACCACCGCAATTCTGAGCGTGTTGCAGAGGCAGTGCTGGAGCGGGCAAGCATCGACCGCCTGGGGGCGGGCAACTGCGGTCTAGCGGCCAGGTCCTGGCAGCGCACATCTTGCTCAGGGACACGGACAAGCTAGCTTTATCCGAACGCCAGTCACGATCGCGCCCAATACCCTTGGGTATCTGACACGCACGACTGATATCGCCCTGCCCGAATCTGCCAGCCGGAAAACAATCCCTGGGGTAAGGGACCTGGCGAAAATTTATGAGGGACAGAAAACATCTGCCAGCGCTATCTCCTTCGCAGGTAATCGCTGCATTCTCTGAACGCTGAATTCAAGCGACAAGAGATACACCCCTTTCCGCAACTGGGATTTTTTTTTTATTGATACTTTATTCTGTTTCTAATATAATAATGGATCCGTGAAACGATCCTCGTCTGTCTTTATGTCGTTGAACAGGCTAATTTAGAATTCAAAATTTTAGTAAAATTCGGAAGAAATTTAAAAAATGACAGATTTCTCAGAATAGGAGATGTTCCCTAGCTCGAACGGATAACGGTGAAATACGTTCTACCAGACATAAAAGTCATCTCTCTGTATAGCTCTGTACTTGTATAAAATCGACATTTGAGGAAAGACTGATAGGTAAACGACAGTTATGAACAGCAGTTCTACAAAGATTATGAATGAGACTTTATTCGGCAAAATGTTAAAACATTTATCATCTTCATCAGTGTTCTGCCAAAAGGCACGTTTTTACATGGTAGTTCTCTAGGCTGTCGGTTCTGCTGCCATCCTCTTCAGGTCTGCATATTTTCCTCTTCCCTTTATGTCATCTATCATCTTGTATCTCCTTCTTCCTCTCAGTCTTCTCCCATAAACCAGTCACTTCCAAAACATCTGCTAGCAGCACTCCCTTCCCAGTGAATGTCCCAACCAGTTCTTTTTTGTTTCTCTTACGACCTTCAGCAGACATTTTCTCTCACCAACTCTTTCATTACTCACTCTTTCCATCCAGCTTATTCTCTCCACTCTCCTCCACATCCACTTCTCAAAAGCATCTAACCTTTTTTCGTCCTCTCGTCTCACCGTCTATGCTTCTGCCCCATATAGTGCCACACTCCAGACAAGATATTTGCCGAAGCCTTTTCCTTAGACCTATACCTAATTTGCCACATAAGAGTCTCCTCTTTCTATTGAATGCCTCCATCGTTACGGCAATTCTAGTTTTCACCTTCTGGTGACATCTCAAGACTTCAATAATTGTGCTTCTAAGATATTTAAACGCATTTACTTGGATAATGGTAGACTGCCCTATTTTAATATTGGACAGCCTGCGTCTTGTACTGATGACAATGCTCTTTGTTTTTGCTGCGTATATTTGCATCCCATATTCCACATTCAGATTTTTCAACATGTTATTCACTGTCCACTCACTTTCTGCCACTAATACCGTGTCATCAGCAAATCTTATACATACTATTCTCTAGCCACCAACACATATTCCTCTTTCCAATGTAAGCCTTTCGCAATAATCTCTTCAAGGTATGCGTTAAACAACAGTGGGGAAAGGCAGCAACCTTGTTTAACACCTCGTCCAGTGCTGCGTTCTTCTGACATTTCATTTCCAATCATTATCCTTACTTTCTGGTGTAAATATAGATTCTGTATCAGTCGTCACTCTTTCCAGTCCACTTCTGTCCTCTTCAAAAAAAATCCATCAGCTTGTTCCAATGAACTCTGTCAAAAGCTCTCTATAAATCTATAAAAACAGCAAAGATTTCTCTTCCTTTTTCCATATATCTTTCCCCTATAGTTCTTAACAGGCCAATGACATCTATTGTTCCTTTTCCTCTTCTAAATGCTAACTGCTTCTCTGCAATCCCTCTACCGAGCTTGCCATATAGCCTTCTATTCAACACTCTCAGCAACACTTTAGCTGCATGAGAAATTAGATCGATGCTCCTATGCTCTTCAGATTTTATTGTGATTCTCTTTTTCCCAGTTGGTACCATAACTATAGCAAATAAGCCCTCAGGCCATTCACCTTTGTCATATATCTCGTTACAGAGGTAGACTATTTCTTTTCTTGCCTTGTTTCCCAGACACTTCAACAGTTCTGCTGTCCAATCATCAGTTCCACATGCACTCCTATTCTTCGTCTCCTTCAGCGCCTTTTCTACTTCTGCTTCCAAGATCGTGAGTCGCTTTCCTTCTTCCGGCACATATTGCTCCTGTTCGACCTTAATTTCGCTTTGTATTTCATCCCCTTAAACAGACATTCAATATATTCTTGCCATCTGTTCAAAACCTCCTGTGGTTCTGCTAGAGTACCATCCGCTCTTTCTATTTCCATGTTATTCCTCTTTCTTTTACGTTCAAAACCTATCTCACTATCCAGTCTATACATTATTTCATACTTTCTCTCTTTCTCCATTTTCCCTATTTCGTCACATTTCGTTTCATCCATTTTTCCCTCGCTTCTTCAATTTCTTAATTCATATTCTTCTGTACCTCTTTTTGCCTTCTTCAGCTTCTACATTATTCCACTTTCTCCGCTCTTCCATCTTTGTCAACGTGTTTTCTGTTATCCATCCTTTCCTGGTACCTTGGGATACTCTAATTCCTATTAATTCATTGACAGAGTCCATGAGTCCTTCCCTCATTTTTATCCATTTGTCATTAAAACTTTTCTCAGCACTACTTCTTTCCCATTTTTCCATAAATCTGTTTTGCAAATCTGATTGCTTTCCTACCTCTTTGAGTCTTTCTATGTTTAGTCTCCCTTTTGCTTTACCTCTCCAGAGTGTTTTCGACTTCACTTGTATTTCTCCCACTACTAGGTTGTGGTCTGAATTTATATCCGCTTCTGGATGAGGTTTGGCATTCTTCAAACAGTTCCCTATTGAAATTGGATATCCATTTGTAACATCTCCTTTGTGGTGTTCAAATAATGTGGTGTCAACTTCTAATGAATTTTCTTTACAGAAGCTAATTAGTCGTTAACCTCTCTCAATTTTATTTCACCCACCACTGCATTACAGTCCCCAAAGACGATAATGTAGGCATTTCTATGTTCTTTCTCGATGAGTTCCTGTATTTTCTCATAATATTCTTCTACTTCCTCATCTCTATGCTGGCTGGTTGGCATATATACCTGTATTAACACCAAATCTTTTTAACTATTCTTCAGTCTTGCCATCATCAGTCTTCCATCAATATATTGCACCTTCATTACCTTATTTTCAACTTCTGCCTTATCAATATTCCTACTCCGTTTTCACCACAATCGATTTCCCATGAGTCAAAGAGCTTATAATCTCCACTTTATGTCTCCCCATTCTCTCTCCATCTCATTTCAAACAAACCAAGGGCATCTAATCTGTTCCTTTTCATCTCCTGTTTTGCATTCTCTACCTTTCCTGCTTGGAGCAGTGTCCTCACATTCCATGCTCCAATCCTTATCTTTCCTTCCCTCAGCGTCCCTTTCTTCCTTTCAAATATGTCTACTCTCAATAGTCAGTAGGATTCCCAGTCTACAATCAGCCTCTCACTATGAGTCAGACGCTGTCTGTAGCCACCTCTCTGGGGTACAGTCACTACTTGTACTATTTTTGTAACCCAAGAGAAAGGGTGCCTCTTCCGCCAGCTTCACCGTTCCGAAAGACTCTTTCTCCACTGACGCTGCCGTTGAGGTCTTATACATACAACAGGAAATGACAGGAAAACGACATGGTGAGGACAGGTTTGCGATAGGAAAGGGGGTGCGATAGGCCGTTGTGGGACCCAAATTGTCTGGCTCCTCCGCTTTGGCCTGTCTGGCTTGGATGAGCCTTCTGGTAACTAAGCTACCTCCGGCATAGCTACCTCCTCGCCCACACAGACAGTGCCACGTTAAGGCAGTGTCCTCTGAGGAGGGCAATATGTGTTAACAAATGCTGTAGGTATGTTGCCAGACACAGTAGGTACAGAGTTTTATTGCCGAAAAAAGAAATTACTGTATTGTCGAATGTGCTTTCGCTATTTGTGATCCAAGTGAAATGTGGAATATCAATGTCGTGATTAAGACACAGCCGAACTTAACATAATTCAGACTCTTAACTCTCTATTTCATTCACTTAAAAAACGGTACTCTGTTTGCAAAACTCATAAAAGAGAAATATTTGGTCAAAAGGCAGACGAGGCTCTGTTTGTGAAACGCTATTCAATTGGAAAAATGGTCTGAATATACTGCTAAATGATACTGTTTACTGTGAAATGTTAGATAAATGAATACCGATCTATGTCGTCCTTCATTCCTCGTGCTCCACATTGACGACTGGAGCCCGGAACGGAGTGACAGATATCCATAAATAACGGTAGAAAGCCATTTACAACGGTTTACAGAGCTGTACATGTACATAATATAAATTCGTATTAAGTACATGGCCCTATCATCATTAGATTATGTAATAATACAGCGTCATACCATAATTATGTCAACAACTTTAAGTTTGCACTCTCCGCTCTCTCATATTTACAACGGTTTACAGAGCTGTACATGTACATAATATAAATTCGTATTAAGTACATGGCCCTATCATCATTAGATTATGTAATAATACAGCGTCATACCATAATTATGTCAACAACTTTAAGTTTGCACTCTCCGCTCTCTCATATTTCAAGGATGTTACCGGTCGCAAATTTCATTAAGAAAATTAATTTATTTCGATGGTAGAGTTCACGTACAGGTAAACATGGACATGTTAAAGAATTTTGACCTCTGACAAGCTCCCACGCTGTGACCTGTTTCCATTTAAATAGATTTTATTCTTTAGCCATATTAATTCAATTAATGAGTTGTAAGAGAGTGGTCGACATACAATTTATTAGTAGGTAATGTAGCCACAGGTGACTGTAGATAATGGTGCTTGCACTTGTAAGGACTGTTTTTTGGGATCATTTTATGACAAAGATATAAATGTATGTCATACATGTTTGTTCTATTTCTGTGGCATATAGTCTCATTTATATGGTGCGACATCCGCTTTATACATTGGAGAGCAAAAAGAACTTGCACAGCTACCTGATATCGTGTAGGGCCCCTGCGAGCACGCAGATTTGCCGCTGCTCGACGTGGTATGGGCTCAACTAATGTCTGAAGTAGTGCTGGAGGGAACTGACACCACGAATCCTGCAGGGTTGTCCATCAATCCTTAAGGGTACGAGGGCGTGGAGATCTCTTCTGAACAGCCCTTCGTATTTACACGTTTTATGGATCCCATATAACTTCAACTGCTCACTCCCTACACCATTACAGAGCCTCTACAAGCTTAAACAGACCCTGCTAGCATGCAGGGTCCATGGATTCACGAGGTTGCCTTCATACCCGTACACATACATTCACTCGATACAATTTGAAGCGAGGCTCGTCCGACCAGGCAACATGTTTCCTGTCATCAACAGTCCAACGTCGGTACTGACGAGCCTAGGCAAGGCATAAAGCTTAGTGTCGTGCCATTATCAAAGGTACACGACAGGACCTTCGGCTCCGAAAGCCCATATCGATGATGTTTCGTTGAATGGTCCGCACGCTGAAACTTGTTAATGGTCCAGCATTGAAATCTGCAGCAATTTGCCGAAGAGTTGCACTTCTGTCACGTTGAATGATTCTGTTCAGTTGTCGTTCATCCCATTCTTGCAGGATATTTTTCCGCACACATCGATGTCGGAGATACGATGTTTTAGCGGATTCCAGATATTTACTGTAATCTCGTGAAATGGTCATACAGGAAAATTCCCACTCCATCGCTACCTCTGAGATGCTGTGTGCAATCGCTCGTGCGCCGACTATATCACCACGTTCGAACTCATTTTAATCATGATAACCTGACATTGTAGTAGTTAAAAAAATGGCTCGGATCACTATGGGACATAACTTCTGAGGTCATCAGTTCCCTAAAACTTAGAACTACTTAAACCTAACTAACCTAAGGACATCACATACATACATGCCCGAGGCAGAATTCGAATCTGCGCGGCCGGCCGAAGTGGCCGAGCAGTTCTAGGCGCTACAGTCTGGAACCGCGCGACCTCTACGGTCGCAGGTTCGAATCCTGCCTCGGGCATGGATGTGTGTGATGTCTTTAGGTTAGTTAGGTTTAAGTAGTTCTAAGACTAGGGGACTGATGACCTCAGATGTTAAGTCCCATAGTGCTCAGAGCCATTTAAACCATTTTTGGATCTGCGACTCTAGCGGTCGCACGGTTCCAGATTGTAGAGCTTAGAACCGCTCGGCCACACCGGCCTGCCATTGTAGTAGTGGTAACTGTTCTAACAATAGCTCCAGACACTTGTTGCTTTATATAGGTGTTGTCGAATGCAGCGCAGTGTTCTGCCTGTTTACATATCTCTGTGTTTGAAAACGCATGCCTATACCAATTTGTCTGACGCTTTAGTGTATAACGAAGTGTAATATATTTCGGCAATGAATACGTGCAGAGAGGTAATAAACAGAGGTCTGATAATGCTAAGTATTGTGTTACTTCGTCAAAATTAGAAATGAGGATTGTATGTTAGAACAAACGAACTATACAGTGAAATTGCGAGAGTCTCATTTATACAGTATTATGTGACCGTGGTTCCAAGCTACGGCTATATTTTCAACAGTCTGTGAACAGCTGGAAAATCCACATGGTTCAGGTTGCTGTTAGGCTCTGGTGGCTTTGTGGCTCCTAGGGCGAAGGCTGTGCATATGCTGCCAACTACGCTGCTCATAGCGTCGCATGAGATCCGTGATGTAACCGTGCCTTACGATACGTTCTACCAGTCCAGATCATTTTCACCTTAGTGTGAATGGTGAATAGTGACGATGTCACGAATTACTGGGTGGATGGTGAAAATAGATTTTACCTACATTGTTGTCCTTTTACGTCTAAAAAACTGCTGAGACTATAGCTAGCTGGCAGGGTCCCCTAGTCTCCTGGGTTTGGATAGAGCTGAATGACAGATCCGAACAAGCGCAAATGGTGATCAGCGGGAGCTCAAAGCTAGGAAGATGGTGAATCCCTTCAGAGAAACAGCGGGCAGCTCTGGGAGGAATAACAGTTCCTGCTTTGTATACTTGCCGGGGGTCTTGTCGAAGACGTGATAGAGGCTCAGTTGGTGAATGTGAGCTAACTACAACTGACAGTAAAGCATGGCTCATATCTGCACGAATAATGCCAGTTGTGTGCTTAGAGAGACTGGAATCAGTTCCTGCTGGCTACTGGCTAAATAGTTGACTCCAGCAAACCCTGCACGCAGTTGAAAACTTGGATAACGTTTTGCAGCAGGATTTCCGAAACTGGTTGCTATCGCCTGGACTGGAGTTGGATGGAAGCCTTAAACCGAAAGCTTTATGTTTTGGTTTGAAGAATGGAAGTCGGCGGTAAAAGTTCAGCTTAATTTCCGTACCAATTATGCTGCAGATCTTCGGGGTAGGCCTACAACTTGCGAGTGGCATAAATGTTTTGTTGAAAGAGGGTGCTGGGTCTGACATGGGAAACCATCAGGTCGTCCAAGCACATCGGAACGTTTCTTATATACTGAGCGAGAACATAGTACACGGCCCAGGTTTTCCATGAGAGAACCATCAATAGGATAGTGTACCTGGATATGCTACAAGAATTTATCATACCACAGATCGATGAGGATGATCAAGAACGATATGTTTACTTCATGCAAGATGGTGCAGCACGCCACTATCTGGCTGACCTCCGAGATTTTCTCAGTGACGACTTTCCTGATCAATGGATTGGCCGTGATGCGCTAACTGCATAGCCCCACGTTTCCCAGACATGGCGAATTGTCAAGGGTATCGTGTTATATCTCCTGTGCCGGCTTCTCTATCTCAAATTAGAGCAATAATTTACGACGCCACTGAGCAGGTTACACCTGCAATGCTACAGGAGTTCGGCAAGAAATTGACTTCCGATGGGATGTGTGCAGAATAACCAACGAAAGCCAAATACAACACCTTTAGCTTAAGGTAAAAAATGTCTCGGAGCACTGTGGGACTCATCATCTGAGGTCATCAGTCCCCTAGACTTATAACTTGAGGACATCACACACATCCATGCCCGAGCCAGGATTAAAACCTGCGACCGTAGCAGCAGCGTGGTTACTGACTGAAACCCCTAGAACCGCTCGGCCACAAAAACCGGCTTAAGATTTAAAAAAAATTGATGTATTTCCCTACAAAACAACACTAATCCCAGCTCTGTATCATCCTGCAATAACTTTATAAGAATTTTTAAACTGGTAAAGTCCTTTTTGAAGTACCCTGCAAATAGCGATGATGACTTGGATGCTGAAATGTATATCGCGATGATGACCTGGATGAAGAAATGTACACCGCGACGATGGCCTGGATGACGATGGAGGAGGAATGTTTACGAACGTAAATCAGTGCGTATTATAAAAATGGATGTTCGCATACAATCTATGTATATATGTATGAATGTATGTTCCACTTTTCTTCTTAAACCATTGGACGGTTTTCAAGGAAACCTGATTCTCGTACTCCTTACTGTCTAGAGTGCGGTTGAGAAAAACGTACCCATAAAACGGATGGGGATGAAAAAATAATGTAGCTGACGATGTGCTGATATCCACACTACCTTTACGGAGTAAATCGTAAAAAAAACAAAAGACCAAAAAAAACAGAAAAACAAAAAAATTAATGTAAAGCAATGGAGTTTCAGAAACTTGGGAGTACATTTGCGTAGGTAACATACATAAGTATTGAAATGTCGCAGGTTAATGTAACTGCGAGATAAACCTTTGCAAATTTAAAGTGGTGGTACATTCATAACTAGTGTAACCGCCAGGAAGAGTAAGTAGCGAATTTCTCTAGTAGAAAGAGAGAGGCTGCAACTAGGAGTCCAGTGAACTTGAATCTTTCTTTTGCCTCGTAACTTATGACATCACATACTTCTTTCGCCTCCCGCAGTAGATTACACATCTCTGCGCCATCTTCAGTTCTCTCTCTTTTATGGTAATCGCGTAAACCTGTTGAATTTTTGAAACTTTCTGGCAGATTAAAACTGTGTGCCCGACCGAGACTCGAACTCGGGCCTTTGCCTTTCGCGGGAAAGTGGTCTACCATCTGAGCTACCGAAGCACGACTCACGCCCGGTACTCACAGCTTTACTTCTGCCAGTATCTCGTCTCCTACCTTCCAAACTTCACAGAAGCTCCCCTGCGAACATTGCAGAAATAGCACTTCTGGAAGAAAGGATATTGCGGAGACATGGCTTAGAGCACTTGCCCGCGAAATGCAAAGGCCCGAGTTCGAGTCTCGGTCGGGCACACAGTTTTAATCTGCCAGAAAGTTTCATATCAGCGCACATTCCGCTGCAGAGTGAAAATCTCATTCTGTTGAATTTTTATTCACTCATTCCCTAATATTCGCAATTTCACGCTCAAAAGCTGTCAGCAGATTTTGTGCGTAAGTTGGGTCAATATACCATTTTTGTAGCTGGTTATACAACTTATCCACATGGATCGCGATTTCATGAAAAAATGAATGCCAAAAAATAACTTTTCATGCTTCGAAATTGTTACTAAGCCCCAGGCTTGCAGGATCGTGTTTTTTCATTGCACAGTTTTTCCCCCTGGCTCATATTATTCATGAACGTGATAGTACCTTCCCTATATTCGAAAATGGTATTGACGCTCCTTGACTGAAAATTCCAACGAGTATGCACTGAAGGTGGCAGTGGTTTTCGTACTATTTCGTAGAGAACTGCTGTTCTTTGAGGAGATGCTAAAAAGAAGTTGCAAAGACTCTGAAGTTTAGTGAAGAATACTTGCACATTTTTATTAACGGAACCGGCTTTAAGCATAATGAGATACAACTGGTCCGCATAACAATGAATCTATGAAGCACTGGGAAACATTTCCTTAACAAGAGCCTGCACCTCACGTGACGTGACTGCTGCACCATCATATGTTTGCACTATTAGCTTATGTGGACAACTCCCCAAATGTTTATTTATCTGTTAGATGATGGACGTTCTGAAGACAGGGCATCATGCTTTTCTGGTGCTATCAAGTCCCAAAATCTTTCAACTGGTTTTCCGTTAATGATGTGCCTATATACTATAACCATCTGGAAAACACAGGCTACGTCACTGCTTTCGTCAGCTATTGAGGCCAAAAGCTCAGCACCCTTTATTTCCTTTCTAATTTCCTCTTGGCAGACTTAAAGCATGCACTGGAGAAGTTCATTCTGGATGGTTTTTGAGGTTCCTTTGAAAACTGTAGCTTTCTCTAAATGCGATTTTAATACAGAGTCTAATTCTGTACTAAAATTAATCAAGGAACCTAAACCCCAGGATTGGAAGATGATTCAGTCTCATCATGTCCTCTAAGGGCAAGTTCAAAAGCACCACAGAAACGAATACAGTTAGTAATTACATTCAATATGTACCTATTATCGGTAACTTTTTGGTTGTGTAATGAAACGTAGCTTCTGTACCCACTGTCTAATTGGGTAGCTATATTTATATTGCCTAGTCTTTCCATATTCAAAACGTTATTTACATGGACTGAAGAAAGTTCGTGTTTTTTAATTTTGTCATGGAGGTGTTGAATGTCACAGACTCCGTGTTTAGACCATGAAAAATCTCTTCCAAATAATAAACAAGGAAAACAAAATAAGGAATTTTTCATGTCACAACCACACAGCCGTTCATGCTTGTGATACAATTCAGAGTTAAATTTCCTATTGAATAGGCGATTTTTCGTTTTAACGGTCTGCGAAATTGTTAAAGCAGGAGTCAGCCTACCTCGCCTCTTGATTTCTCATTTTTCTTCAGACTTCCGTGAACTGAAGGGTTCAGAGAGCAATGAAATTACACGATTCAGTATTTCACGTATTCACTTGTGACTTTAGCCTCAAAATTCACTGTAGCACACGTTAAACTAACTAACACAACGCACATGAAATAGTTAGTTCTCTCGCAGCTACACATAAACTGGTAAGGTGGCGCGGGAATCCCGCTTTTTTCGAAGATCCATTGGTTCTGTTTCCCTTCGGAAGAGTTCGGGCCCTCTTCCTACGGCTGGCCCAGGTGAGGTGTTTATGCTCACAAGGCCCACATATTAGTACAGTGTTACCAAGCGTTGCCCCCGCATCCCGCACCCCCTCTGAGAAACCGAAGTCCGCGTTTGCAGTCACAGTGCAACCCGCTGTCGCTGTCGGCACATTCCTTCCAACTCCGCTGGGTTCGGCGTTTGGAGCCCAGGCACTTCAAAAGAGATAAAGTGCGCGCTACTTCTCCACTAGTATAGAACGGTCAAAAGGCGAACACAGTTGAACAAAATTATTTCTTGTGGGTAGCGCAAACCTGTGAACCTATACAGGAGCCGCCCCTGCTCGTGCTCATGACACTTACAGCGTTTATTTAAAGAAACATGATCTGCATCCTCATAGGGGCGCTACTATCGCCACTCTTGTGCGACTGACGTGACACTTGATAGACATTATCATTCAGATGTAGAAATACGCCTCCCAACTGTCGTTTGCGTCACATAATTCGTTCTTGGTGTCGCGATTTTTCTTTCCATCAGCATATATTCATTCGGTATTTGAGACTGAGAAGACCTAATGGCTTGCAACAAACGAACATCATTTTACACCTTTACTAAAATTTTTCTACCTGTCAACCGTTGAAAAATGATGAAAGGAAAAATTTTATCGCTTACAACATTTTTCGCTATTCATGCAGTAAAATTGCCGCGTCTGTCACGCTGTATTCATTTATTACTTATAATTACTTATTATTAAACGTATTCCTGACGTTTTTCAGACAGCATTCACATACACCATTGATGTACCAGCTAAATTACATCACTGTGTGACACATAATTCAGACCCCGTGACATCATAAGCAATGACATGTTTGAAAAAATACTGCACTGTGCATGACGTTTAAATTTTTTATGTCTTTGCTACCAATTCTATATGCAACAGTTAGCAGTCAATAATCACATAGGCCACTAAACGTATCTACAGATATATATCATTGTACGAGTCATAGTTCACGAGATATGACGTTAAACACAGATATCAGTGAAAAACTACCCCATGATGCATGACTTTATAATTTATTACTTCTTTAGTACTGTCTCTGTTTGCAACGTATTTCCCAGACAGTATCCGCATATGCCGCTGAATATACCTACAAAAATATAGTAATTTGCGATACATAGTCGAGTATAAATGATGTCATAAAACTGAGATACGTGAAAAGAGGCCGTGTCATGCATGACATTTTGATTTATTACTTCTTTACTAGTATCTCTCCTCACAACACATTTCGCAGAGAGTATTCCAATATACCACTTGATGTACTGGCAATATTATATCATAGTATGTCACATAGCTCAAGATATATGACGTCATAAAAGTTGAGCTGCCCCAAGACAAATTTCATCCATGAAAGCTCCTCCTCAACCCCTATATCGATTTAAACCAAGCTTCGAAAACATGTTACTTAGTACCTTCAACAAATACTATGATTTTAAGAAGCAGCAATTTCCAATTAGTGTGGAAGTGATAACTTGGAGTGACACAGGGTGGCGGGGAGGGGTAGGAGGAGAAGACTGATAGAGATAGGAATGGAGGAGATGGACACAGAAAGGGGAAGAAGGAGGTGGACCGGTTGAGTGGTAGAATGAACCACAGAGGGGAGGGTGGAGATGAAGGAGAGAGACTGATAGAGACAAGGGATGTAAGACATGGACAAAGAGAGGGGGAGGCGTGGGTGAATAGAGAAAAGGAAGGTTATGGAGAAAGCAAAGAGGAGGAGAAGGACAGAGAGATATGAGAGGAGAGGACGAGATGAATGGTAGACTTGAGGAGCGTAAGGTCAGAGAGATTGGGTGAAGGAGGTGGATAATGAGAAAGGAGGGAGGATTAGGTTGAGAAAGGGGGGGGGAAGAAATGGACAGGGGCGGAAGGAGCAGACAGATAGGAGGTTTAGGAGCAGTTGGAGCAAACGGATAGAGAGAGTGGCAGCAAGAGATGGATTGAATTGACAGGAGATGGACACAGGAGGCAGGAGGAGATGAACACTGGGAAGAGGAAGGTGGCTATGAAGAGGAAGAAGGAGATGGATGGATGAAGAGAAAGGGGACGAGGGATGGGTGATGGGGAATAGATGGATAGAGGAGAAAGGACCAGATGGACAGAGGGCAGGGAAAGAAAGGGAGGGGGGTTGCATATGTGTAGTGAGGGTGCAAGTAAATGGGCAGAAACATAAGGAGAAGGAGATTGACATAGAATGGGGTTAATACGATGGACAAAGAAAAGGACAGAAGGAGATAGACAGGAAAAAACAGGACAAAATACAGTAACCATAAGGACGTTAAAGGTAAAAAAACGTCTAACATATTTTTGATTAGTAAGTGCATTCGGAAAGTAATTCCAAATTATCTTGCAGTCTGATGTTGTTCCTAGGAAGACGTACTTCCCATCGGGTGGAAAGTGTTTAGTTTTAATTTTTGATTTGAGCATACCTGCTCTGAAACTTTGGCGTTTGCATTCTCGCAATGTAATTTTACGGTTTCTTAAACTTTCATTCTGGTGAAGACATCCTTAGAGGTCTCGAAACCTAGGCCAATGGTTCGTTGGTTGGTTGAGGAAGGAGACCAGACAGCGTGGTCATCGGTCTCATCGGATTAGGGAAGGAAGTCGGCCGTGACCTTTCAGAGGAACCATCCCGGCATTTGCCTGGAATGATTTAGGGAAATCACGGAAAATCTAAATCAGGATGGCCGGACGCAGGATTGAACCGTCGTCCTCCCGAATGCGAGTCCAGTGTCTAACTACTGCGCCACCTCGCTCCCTAGGCCAATGTACCGAACTTATTTGCAACTGGATCGCTATCTCATTCCTATACTGAATTATTAAAGAGTGAACGTGTGAACCACGCCTATTTGGACAGAGAATCACATACATTATATAGTGTTTTTTAGGTAGAGTAGCCAGCTCAAGGATTGTAGACAGATAATCTTGATTTTTGTTCTTCACACAAGTAATGATGAAGTTATTGCAGTGTATTTATTTTTCTGGGAATTCTGATAGGTGGATAGATCAACGAGGTAAATCACCGGATTATTAGCGAAAAACTATGAAGCTGATTGGCTACCGTATGTTCCAGCCAATCGGAGGGCAGAACTTTCGCGCTTTCTGGAGTAGATAGGAGAGTATCGGGACTTATATTAATGAACATTAACATGGGATGTTCGTGAAATCTTCTCGGGTGATCAGCCGAGTAAAGGCGTCGTCTTCTCGCAACGTTTCGAAGGGTTTCGTACCCATCATCTTCAAGCGAAGATGATGGGTACGAAACCCTTCGAAACGTTGCGAGAAGACGACGCCTTTACTCGGCTGATCACCCGAGAAGATTTCACGAATGGAATACGCCGAGAAAGTCTCAAATCACATTCAACATGGGATGTATTCACCTGTCGCTTGTATGACCGAATTAATTCGGGGGACACTTTCATTGACGTGTTCAATTGCCTGAGATGAAATATACGAAGAAAATGACTCATATGTGTAAAAAATTAAGACAAAACATTTCATGTTACCTAATTATATCACGAACTGAGCCATATGTGAAGAAAACTTTTCTCAGAGATCTAGTTTACGGAATCTTCATCTTGAATTTCGAATAAAAAAATGGTTCAAATGGCTCTGAGCACTAAGGGACTTAACTTCTGAGGTCATCAGTCCGCTAGCACTTAGAACTACTTAAACCTAACCTAAGGACATAACACATAGCCATGCCCGAGGCAGGATTCGAACCTGCGAGCGAAGCGGTCGCGTGGCTCCAGACTGTAGCGCCTAGAACTGCTCGGACGCTCCTGCCGGTGAATTTCGAATATTTTTAACTCAAAATAACCCGTGTTACTGCCAAAATTAACGAAAGTAACCACGACAGGACTTGGCAAGGAACACCAAAAGAACATAAAACACGAAAACTACCGTAACTAATTTGTAAACAACTAAGGAAATGGCTATAATTTTGTTCAGTTATATCTGTAAGAGCCAAATACACTCACGCCTGGTCAAGAGTATGTCGTAATATGACATGTTACAGAATTTAAAAACAGTTTACGCAGCTGTCAGCTGTCAGATTTACATTTGCAACTAATGGCGTGCCTTGCGCAAATAGCGGACGAGTCGGCTAACTGTGATGGGTTGCCGCTTCGACTCTAATAGTGGACGCCATAACTACCGCGGTATGCCTCGTAGCACAACAAAAAGTAAAGGCTCCCTATAAAATCGCTACACACATACATGGAAACATATCCCTCCAAAACAATACGTAAAACACACATGCAGTCATCACTACAGTAAAATAGTTGAATAAAACAGAGAAAGTTAACAGTAATAACTACTATTAAGTGTGGACTTAAAAATGTCAACTGCAAAAATACACTCCTGGAAATTGAAATAAGAACACCGTCAATTCATTGTCCCAGGAAGGGGAAACTTTATTGACACATTCCTGGGGTCAGATACATCACATGATCACACTGACAGAACCACAGGCACATAGACACAGGCAACAGAGCATGCACAATGTCGGCACTAGTACAGTGTATATCCACCTTTCGCAGCAATGCAGGCTGCTATTCTCCCATGGAGACGATCGTAGAGATGCTGGATGTAGTCCTGTGGAACGGCTAGCCATGCCATTTCCACCTGGCGCCTCAGTTGGACCAGCGTTCGTGCTGGACGTGCAGACCGCGTGAGACGAACCTTCATCCAGTCCCAAACATGCTCAATGGGGGACAGATCCGGAGATCTTGTTGGCCAGGGTAGTTGACTTACACCTTCTAGAGCACGTTGGGTGGCACGGGATACGTGCGGACGTGCATTGTCCTGTTGGAACAGCAAGTTCCCTTGCCGGTCTAGGAATGGTAGAACGATGGGTTCGATGACGGTTTGGATGTACCGTGCACTATTCAGTGTCCCCTCGACGATCACCAGTGGTGTACGGCCAGTGTAGGAGATCGCTCCCCACACCATGATGCCGGGTGTTGGCCCTGTGTGCCTCGGTCGTATGCAGTCCTGATTGTGGCGCTCACCTGCACGGCGCCAAACACGCATACAACCATCATTGGCACCAAGGCAGAAGCGACTCTCATCGCTGAAGACGACACGTCTCCATTCGTCCCTCCATTCACGCCTGTCGCGACACCACTGGAGGCGGGCTGCACGATGCTGGGGCGTGAGCGGAAGACGGCCTAACGGTGTGCGGGACCGTAGCCCAGCTTCATGGAGACGGTTGCGAATGGTCCTCGCCGATACCCCAGGAGCAACAGTGTCCCTAATTTGCTGGGAAGTGGCGGTGCGGTCCCCTACGGCACTGCGTAGGATCCTACGGTCTTGGCGTGCATCCGTGCGTCGCTGCGGTCCGGTCCCAGGTCGACGGGCCGGCCGCGGTGGTCTAGCGGTTCTGGCGCTGCAGTCCGGAACCGCGGGACTGCTACGGTCGCAGGTTCGAATCCTGCCTCGGGCATGGGTGTGTGTGATGTCCTTAGGTTAGTTAGGTTTAAGTAGTTCTAAGTTCTAGGGGACTTATGACCTAAGATGTTGAGTCCCATAGTGCTCAGAGCCATTTGAACCCCAGGTCGACGGGCACGTGCACCTTCCGCCGACCACTGGCGACAACATCGATGTACTGTGGAGACCTCACGCCCCACGTGTTGAGCAATTCGGCGGTACGTCCACCCGGCCTCCCGCATGCCCACTATACGCCCTCGCTCAAAGTCCGTCAACTGCACATACGGTTCACGTCCACGCTGTCGCGGCATGCTACCAGTGTTAAAGACTGCGATGGAGCTCCGTATGCCACGGCAAACTGGCTGACACTGACGGCGGCGGTGCACAAATGCTGCGCAGCTAGCGCCATTCGACGGCCAACACCGCGGTTCCTGGTGTGTCCGCTGTGCCGTGCGTGTGATCATTGCTTGTACAGCCCTCTCGCAGTGTCCGGAGCAAGTATGGTGGTTCTGACACACCGGTGTCAATGTGTTCTTTTTTCCATTTCCAGGAGTGTATTTTACAGCACCTCCATTTAATTTTAAGGAAAGCAAATACAGAGAAAAGTTTGTCAAAAAAGGGAAAGAATTTAAAGCTGAAACTACATGAGGAGCACTTGGCATTGCTGCTTATCTTTACGTGGCCTGTGCGTTATGACGTCGCTGGTTGTACATCGGTACTGGTCGCGTAATTGAAACATCGCCATCAGTCATAAAATCGTAACTGACACATCCTCTTCCTAAGTAATTGATTCTCCTGTCGGTCATATTGTCTTCCTTTGACTTCCTTTTGTCAGTGGCTGGTCGGACATAAGCTAATCGTAATTGTGGAGATCCACTTTCGTATAAGCGCGACTACGACATTCCATACACATACATCTCTGTTTCTAACGTCCCACACCTAGTTATAAAACAGTATACAATGTGCTTATACTCGCCGAAGTTACAGTTCGTCCGCTTTTAGCAATAACGATCGCGAAATCATAGTTATGGAGAATAATGGTAACGCGGTACCGCACGTAACGAACCATTTAAAATTCTCCACGGCGGCAGTTAATGTTTTAGTGCACGCGGCAGCTCGTTAAGTTGCACAGAAGATAATAAGTACAAAGTACGTTAATTCATGAAATTCAGTTACGTTCGTAACAGTTCAGTTCTCACAACGACAATCAAATTCCCGTAAGCATTGTCACTGCTGTTTATAGTCTTTAATGAAACCTACAGCAATCACAGTTTCACATTTCGTTTCATACTTCCATGTGGAAATTAAGTTTACACTACGGCCAAAGTATAGGAACGCAGTCATAAATTTTCGTGTGTTTCTGTCTACCATGATTACATAAAACAAGCGATCGACCAGGACGCTTCACACCCACTCATCATCATTGGTTGACTGCGGTCTGTTCGACATCCCTCTTGCATCAGATTTCATACAAAAGTGCTGCATATTACTTTAGAATTCACACAGTCCATTTCACGAAATCAATACAAAGAGGGTCAAACATACGCTGACTCTTCTGCGTACTCAATAGAAAGAAATCCTCATAGCAATATTAATTAACCCAAAAAAAGTTACCTTTCGTCCTATAGAAGAAACAACAAATACTCTAAACCTTCAAAGATACGTGTACAGAGTAAATAAAACAAAACAAAAGAAGAAGGAAGAGAAAACTATTATCGCTCATAATTATCAATACCTCCACAAATGGCAGCCCATTCTTCCTCAACAGCCGAAACGAGAGATGGTATGTGTGAACGCTAGGGTTCTCGAACTAAATTAACGTTCTAACACGTCTTAAATCGTTCTATTTGGTTAAGGTCGAAACACTGAGGAGTCTACTCCATTTCAGATATGTTATTTTCCAAAAACCATTGTCTCACAAATAATGCTATATGCCTGGATGCATTGTAATCTTAATACAAGCAATAATCGTCTCCGTCGTGGGCAACGCCGATACTTGAAAAATGATTGATGTGGAAACGCATGTGAGATATTATTCAACTTTTAACTGTTAAACATTTTGTCACCTCGACTTCTTTATTTTTGTTTAAATGATATAAAATTCCTTGGGCTGTCTTTACACAAATATATTTAAATTGATTGTCATTTCCCGTCATACATATTCTGCTATGAATTAAATCATTACCATTACTTCAGTTATAAATACTCTTAAATTGAAGAAAAATGTTCTTATTCCTCAGTCGTTAACTGGATGCGACCCGCCACGAGATCCCATCTTGCGCTAACCTATTTATCATATGGTAGCTCCTATACGCAACTACGTTTTGAGTCATTTGTTGAATATATTTCACTCTCTTTCTTCGTCTACAATTATTACTCTCTACCTCACTCTCTAGTAAAATGGAAGTTATTTCCCGATGTCTTACTGTATGCCACATCGTCCTGTCCCTTCTTGTCACTGTTTACTAATGTGTTCCTTTCTTTGCATATTCTGTGGAGAACTTCCTCGTTCCTTATCAGACCATATTATTTTCCACATCTTTCAATTGCACGACATGTCAAACTCTACGATTGTCTTCGTTTCCTCTTTTCCTTCAGTCCATGACTTAGTAACGTGAAAGTCCGTGCACCAAACTTAGACTCACAGAACTTTTGTCCTCAAATTAAGGCCGATTTTTAATACTGGCAGACTTCTTTTACTCCGGAATGCCGTTTTGCCCTGTGGCAGTCTGCTCTTGGAATCCTCACGCTTTGTAAGTCATGTGTTATTTCGTTCCAAATTAGGAACATTTCCTCACGTCGCCAATTTTTTTGCTCACCAACTTCAGTGTTAAGATTCTCGCTATCTCTCTCATTTCTCCTGTTATTTACTACTTCGCGTTTTCTCGGTGTACTCTCCTTTCTGTACCCATTCGACCTTGACACTGCGCAGGTTTTGTAGTTCTTCACTCTCATCAAGTACCGAAATGTCATCCGTGAAATTTATTGTTGATATTCCTTTACACTGAATTTTAATCCCACTACAGAAATTTCTTTTATTTCTGTCGTAATCATTATTTTTTATAGATTGAACAATATGAGCGAGAGAGTGCATCACTGTTTTACGTCCTATTAAATTCAATGATTTATTGTTGGTCTCCCATTCTTATTGTTCCCGGTTGGTTTTTACATATATTGTATATTACTCGTCTTTCCTATGACTGACTCCTATATTTCTGAAGATTTCGAACAACCTGCACCATTTTACAGTGCCGAACTTGACTTGAGCTTTTTTAAGTATTGCTGATGTTACCGACAGGAACATTAGAACGGGCTGTGGCGATTCTACTTTCTCGAAAGCGAGCCGGCCGCTGTGGCCGAGCGTTTCTAGGCGCTTCAGTCCGGAACCGCACTGCTGCTGCGGTCGCAGGTTCGAATCCTGCCTCGGGCATGCATGTGTGTTATGTCCTTAGGTTAGGTTTAAGTAGTTCTAAGTCTAGGGGACTGATGACCTCAGATGTTAAGTCCCATAGTGGTTAGAGGCATTTGAACCATTCGAAAGCGAAGGTGGGGACCATCTAACATGTCCTCAGTTTCCTTTTCCGTCCTTCTGTATGTTGTTGTTATCAGCAACTCTCATGTACTAGCTTTTGAGCAGTTTATCTGATACTACTCACGGTCGTCTGTCATTGCTATCTTATTTGGATGATATTTTTCCGAAATTCTGATGGTATATCGTCAGTCTCATAGATTCTACACAGAAGTTTAAATTCATGTTTGTGGCCAGTTCTCAAGAATTTTTGAAATTCCGAAGGAATGATATTTAGCCTTTTGCTTATTCGATCGAAAGTTTCTCAGAGCTCTCTTAAGCTCTAATACAGGATCCCATGCCTTCTGCATAGACTCCTATTTTTATTATATCACGTCATCATGCAAGTCTGAGCTTCAGTACAGGCTTTAAGTGTAAGCATCCTACCTATCCGCTTTCTGCCCTTCGCTTTACAATAGACTTCCCAGTGCACTCTTGACGTTGAGGCTATAGTTTTAAGTCAAACCCAAGGTCATTCTGACTATTCTACACTCCCATTCAGTACCTCTGCTCACCATCTCTCTTTAATTTCCTTCAAATTTTTCATACATCCACTGCACTCCCTTTTCAGTCCCTCCGAAAATTCCAGCTAAGCATTTCAAGTTGACGTGTGTAAAGTGAGGGGAGAATTACTATATACACCAATCGTCAAATTCATCATGCTAAAGTCGCATAAAGGTATCGGAGACACTATTGTGTAATGGTGGTGCGAGTGCCAAGTCGGTTCTAGCAGCAGTTTTCATCGGTAGGCATCCTTCTGAGTATCAAAATGGTCCAATAGTCATCGACACAGTAAATTGTCAGGACGACGATTCTGGATGCTGACATGAGCGATGGGTGCGAAGCAGGATTTCAACGATATTAACTTCGTAGCTATTTTTCAAGTACTCGTTCAGTAGCTGTTGGTTAGGTTTGATAATGTGCGTAGGCTCCTGGTGGCGGAGCCCTGGTCAGCGTAATACACGGTGGTTAAGTTGGTACCGCACGAATGTGTGAAAGAGTAGCTGCATCAGCGGCCTAGCGAGCATGTTGCTACGTAAGGCGTTCTGTCGACAGTGAAGGAGGACATTCGACCAGGCAGCACTACCGAGCGGTAGGTCAGAGGTAGGATGCACCCAGTCTCAGCTGCGAATCCGAGACACGTCAGAGACGTCCAGTTGCCGGTCTGTGACAGCTAAAAAGGGATTTCAGCCGGGATGGCGCCGGTCAATGCCAGGCAGCATCAGGCCTAGGAACATCGCATAGATCAAGATCTGGTGGAGGAATCAGCAGATTGCAGACACTACCGATATGTGTTTCTGCACTATGCCAGATGATTATTGTCGGCGCGTATGGCGGCGACGGTGGAAGCGGGACCTCCTTAGCAGGCCGTTGTGGACGAGCGGCACTAGGTGCAACAGTCTGGAACCGCGTGACCGCTACGATCGCAGGTTCAGTCCTGCCTCGGGCATGGATGTGTGTGATGTCCTTAGGTTAGTTAGGTTTAAGTAGTTATAAGTTCTAGGGGACTGATGATCTCAGAAGTTAAGTTCCATAGTGCTCAGAGCCATTTGAATTTTTGGAGCTCCTTAACTCCTCGTGTCTTGGTGACGGGGCCCAACGGATATGACTTCAGGTCACATCTGGTAGTGACTGAACCAACTCTGAGGCCACAGTGGTACGTCACGGATATCTTACGTCCTCATGTGTCATCTCTCTTGTGACAGTATCGTGGTGTCATTTCTCAACATAATACTGTCTTCTATACATGGCAGTTATATTTATGAACTAAGCGTCTGATCTTAAGGGTACTCTAGTGGCCAGAAAAATCCTCAGTTCTGTCCCCTGTAGAACACCTGTGATACCACCTTGGACGTCAACGACGTTCCACTGCTAGTATCCTGGAGATTAACGACTAGTTGCAGCCGTTGTGGACTAGTTTACATGAGGATAAGATCCTACGGTTTTGTGACAGCCTGTCCAATCGAATTGGAGCACATGGCTAGGCCAGAATGGATGCTAAGTCATATATATCAGATTAAACTTTCAAGTCTTTACTAAATTTGACTCGATACTGCAATCACTGAAATAGTATCATATACTCTCCCAGTACTTGAAGTTTCATTCCGTTTCCTCCACCCCTTCTGTGTGCCTAACATTTTTTTGGCAGGAATGATATTTGCAAGACTTTCTAGAATACTATTCCAGAGCTTTTATTTAGTCATTGGTAAGACGTTGTATGAAGTTCACTGACTGAAGGCTACGTCGGAACGGAAGTACGTTTCTGAACGAAAAATCATAAGGGTTCACATCTAGTTAAGCTTTGTTTGTTCTTTCGCTCGTGAAGATCACAGACTTGTAATTAATTGTGTCTTAGTACTGCCTACAACCGCTCTGACCTTCAGACATATCAGACGTTCAGTGAATAACTACAGGCGTCGTTTAGCGGATAATGTCGTAGCTGAATGGACTAATACGATTGTCTGTCAACCGTGTTTGCGAATTGCATAGAGACAGGAAAATGTGATACTGTTTCTCTGCCACTGTTGTTGTCGCGTGGATATTTTAAGCCGGCCACAATTAACACGGTCGGAGCGTGGTGAGCCGCAGCTGTTTACACTGCAACCCACTGAGCTATCTGTACCGCACTCTGGTGGCGGGATGCGCAGTGGCGCGTGTAACGGGCGATGACTGGTGCTGAAAACTGCCTACCAGAGTGGGAAACGGACGGCGGCTACTGCGAGAACGCGGACGGTAAATCCCGCAGTGGTTTGCGTGTAAGTGATAACCGGGATGCGCACTCGCAAAGCAGAAACGCACTCACAGTGACATCAGCAACGAACACGTTCTGATTTATAAATTTGAATTCCTAGCAAAAAACAGATTTTACAAAACCAAATAGATTTGTCTCCCCGCAATTTTGAAGCTTTTAGTCAGATGAAACTCCTAAACTTTATTTTCCAGTACATGAAGTGGATTTCCAACTCACTGTGCTACTCTTTTACTGCTACGATTCCCTTTTCATCTGAAAGACTATCCCCTCCCAAGTTATATTTTATATTTCCTTTGTAGTATTTTTTTTACAGAGAAATAATTAAATTGGTTGTCGAAATTAGCTGCGTTAATACGAAAACATTTAATTTAATTAATCCAAAGAAGTAGTTTTCCTAACTCGTTTTCTAACTCAACCTGAGTCTATTGCTATTAAAATAAACGTTTATATCCTGCCAGATTCGTTTCTTTATAGATTTCATGTGTTTCAAAAAACAATTGCGAGATGATTTATTTGCATGTTTTAAGCAAATTGTTAGCTGGCCGCAAAAATAATTTTTTTTAAGTGACAGAAAACTTACGAGTTTATCAATTCAACGTCTTATGCAGATGCTACAAAATGGTTTTGTAACCATCCAAATTTCGTTTAGGGTGTGCTTCTCAAGCCATTGTAGCGTTGTCGCAAGAACAAATCAATATTCACACCATAGTATATACAGGAATTTTCAGAGGTAGTGTGTAATTTTTTAGAGGAATGTTGTTTCAGTATTGTTACTTTCATGAAATTGGAGAGTAACTGCCTGAGAATCCAAAAAGAGATGTAAAATGAAGGAAACACTTTCATAACTCTTACACGTGATGCTTCATCTGTAAAGAGGGATATGGCTATTTTACGCATTCAGTACCTACCTGCATTGAATTCATATGATATAGAAGCATATGTATAAAGAGGATGAACCGCACTGTCCGCAGGAATGGAATACCGGTACAATCTACTATTATCACCTGTGAATAATTAAGATAATTATTGCGGTTATCCATTTATTAGCATCACATTGCAAAACATATTACTTTGCTCATTACAATTTAGTGTTTAACACTAACGTTATCCATTTCGATTTTCATAGAGAGGTATTTTTCGTGGGTTGTCGTTAAGCATATGGCTTCAGCAAAGCAGGCGTGTTACAATACTGTACAATGGTGTCTACTGCATTTTAATTCTGAATTCCTACTGTTTTTTTACAGCTACAGGGATTGGGAGACCCATTAACGAGGCCTAGATAATAGCCTTCTCATAACCTCTATGTCCGTGTTTTGGGACAAGTCTCAAGCAGAATTTGAAATGTATATCACCATACAAGGAGGACTGAATACTTACTGATGTGTTCGAATCCTCTGTGACAGAATGATCACCATATGCATTAAGTCCACTGAATTTTAAGTTGTTGCTGTGACGGAATGTGTACAAAAAAGGACTACCTGCAAAGAGACGTGTAGAAAATGTTCGTTACCGGCTCCTTGACATTTCATGTGTCCCGTTCCCAGGAGACATGCACAGAGAAACGCAAGTTGTCGCAATCGCACGAATTTGTTGGTAAACAGAGTTCCACAACTTCTCAAGTCCCTGTGAATCTGAACAGAACAAAGGCGTCAAACAAAAAATTAATGAAAATTCCTCACCAACAAAATTTGTTTAATGTTTCAAGTTCAAACCGAAAATAATTAAGTTCTACAATGCTTGAAATAGTCAGTACTTTAAGTAACCACATAAAACAATATTCAGAACTTTACCTTCAACCAAGGAAGCTTTTCTCGGCTTGGTTTTAGGAAACAAGTTTGCAGAAAGTACCTGCACTTGACGAAACATTATCTAGGTGTTTCACTCGCGGAAGTATCACGAGTCTATCAGTAACGAAAATTCATAAGTCCGACAAGGATAGAAAACTTTTATTCTCACCCTACCTTGTCAGTCAATAGAAGAACACCACAAGTGATATAAAGTCCCAGCTGACACGTCGCCGAACAGATAATACCAAGGCCGTAAAGGTGGCGTGCTGTCCGGGACGACGGCTGAGTCCTTGCCCCAAGGTAAGTGAAGGTCTTCCTGTTGCTGGCTGCAGTGAAACTGCTGTCAGGAGCTCGTGTGGCAGTCTAAATAGCCGCCTCACGCTGGATATTTGCGGGCCTGTGTTAGCCAGTGGACGCCGCGGATGCTTGAAGAGTTGCGGTTTGTCGGTGATCTCTATCGTCGCCGTGTACGCTGTCTGGTAACCTGCCCGGCACTGTTGATGCCCTCTGCTGGCCTGGCCGATGAGCTCTGTGGATGCGAAGTTCCGTGTCCTCTGAACTGTAGTCTCTGTGCTTGCAGCAATCCGCATGACGTTTCTGTTGCGCGTGATGTCATCGGCTCCTGCTTTCTAGAGCGCCACGGCAATAGCGACTTTAACAAACGCCGAATATAGGGTGAGAAAGGGGAGACAAATTACTTTCAGAACAATCTCTAGTCGTTTACTCAGATTTACTTTGTATTAAAAATTGTGTACGTTAAGAGTAAAATTTAATATCCCGTACTTCGGCTTCAATAGCTCACACGCGAAGCCACATATCTTATTAACGAACGATGAATGATATAAGTAATTTACGTTATAACTGCGAGACACATTCATCGATTTGTGACGTCAGAGGCCAGGGAGACGTGTCTATAGAAGAACAAGAAGCCAAGAGCACAGGTAATTGCGAGGTGTAAGTCGTATGGTGAGAATTGATGTTTGTTCGGTTTGGCGGAAGAGGGTGAGCTTCGCATGGCATCCGGCTGGTGTGTAACAGTAGTTGGAGCAGCTAGTACCCAGTGTTAATGAATCACGCAACCGAAAAGTGACGAAATTGAGTCTCCAGATCGCTTTCCATTATTTTCATATTACTGGACACAGGCCAGATGCCCATCTTCATATCAGTTGTTACACTGACATAGTAAAATATCTAATACGGATCTGGAAGCTTACTCTCATTGCCTCTAGATCGCTTTCCTTTATTATCATAAAACAGGTTTCTGGCCACCTGCCACCTTCAGATCACTTGTTACAGTTACATAGTAACATCTCAAATGTGGAACTGAAAGTTCACTGTCGTAACTGTGATGTGGAACTGAAAGTTCACTGTCGTAACTGTGACATTCGATTGGTTACCATGTAACTGTCATAAATATCCTGGAGGTGGGCATAGTTATAACAGTGAACTTCCAGTTCCACGTTCGAGCGATTACTCAGAAAATGTAATATAGGATATGAAGATGTATGCGCTAGTTTAAGATAAATCACACGGGAGTCATAGAACTATTTAAATTATTTGCTATTCGTAGCTACGCTGAGATTTACAGCTGGTTAGATCAATGAATACGTACAAGGATAATCTAGGAGGATTATTAGCGGGCCGTTGTTCTCTTAGACTGACGTGTGAACCGGTTTCGGTCTGCATTAGAATGATTTGTGACACGTCTGTAGTACACCTCCTCTCATTCAGCCAAACGGAAACATAATTAGTCTGAACTTTAATTTGACACTGAGCCGTGGCGCAACACAATTCAAGAGGTTGTCGAACTACACGCTGTGTCAGACAGCATCAACACGACGAGGAAAGGTACACTGCAAGAAAAGTACGCTAAACGCCAGGGCAAGTAACTGGGGCGTTAGCGGCCACAAGGAAGAAAATACCGCTGGTTGCACTTCACTAATAAGAATAATACTAAACCCAAACTAACATCAAGGAGCACAAGGCGGCTAATAGCTTCCGCCAACCTGACAGACTAAACTTGTTGCGGTTGGGCTCTCCGACCCTGGTAGCAGCAACACGCAAACAACAGCAGGATCTCGAACATTGGAGGTTTCTGTACTGGACGCGGTTCACTCAGCTTCAAACATCCTGGGATCAGTCGTTCGCTTCAGCCCCTCGGTCCGACGGTGCCTGTACACCGCCAGCGGTCGCGGCCTGCCCACGCACTGCGGACCTCCTCGCTGCTCCGTCCAAAGCCGAACTGCCTGATACAAACCGACCCGGAATACTAGCCGTGGCACCAAAGATAGTAGCACAGTACTAGCTATCGATAACTGCTGCTGCTGCCACTCATGGACAAACAATACTAGCAACTCAGGGGCACAATTAACACAAGGCGGAATCGAGACGCCACGACTGCTATTAAGCGACGTCAAGTTATGAACGGCAAGAACGCGAGCAGCACACGGCACATACATATTACAATCTCTTTACAAGATAACGTCAGTTCCCTTCAGCTGCCCTTCCAAGTCCGTCCTGTGTACGAAAGAATTACAATGCCGTTGGTAAACCTCTAAGCTATTTTTCTTCTCCCATCATTACAATTGTCTTCCGAAATCTCTCCTTGGTTCAAGTTTGCTCGGTGTATATATGAATAGCATCGAGGATGGACCGCAACCAACTCTCAACTACTACCTCCCTTTCACGTCCTTTAAATACACTCCTGGAAATGGAAAAAAGAACACATTGACACCGGTGTGTCAGACCCACCATACTTGCTCCGGACACTGCGAGAGGGCCGTACAAGCAATGATCACACGCACGGCACAGCGGACACACCAGGAACCGCGGTGTTGGCCGTCGAATGGCGCTAGCTGCGCAGCATTTGTGCACCGCCGCCGTCAGTGTCAGCCAGTTTGCCGAGGCATACGGAGCTCCATCGCAGTCTTTAACACTGGTAGCATGCCGCGACAGCGTGGACGTGAACCGTATGTGCAGTTGACGGACTTTGAGCGAGGGCGTATAGTGGGCATGCGGGAGGCCGGGTGGACGTACCGCCGAATTACTCAACACGTGGGGCGTGAGGTCTCCACGGTACATCGATGTTGTCGCCAGTGGTCGGCGGAAGGTGCACGTGCCCGTCGACCTGGGACCAGACCGCAGCGAGGCACGGATGCACGCCAAGACCGTAGGATCCTACGCAGTGCCGTAGGGGACCGCACCGCCACTTCCCAGCAAATTAGGGACACTGTTGCTCCTGGGGTATCGGCGAGGACCATTCGCAACCGTCTCCATGATGCTGGGCTACGGTCCCGCACACCGTTAGGCCGTCTTCCGCTCACGCCCCAACATCGTGCAGCCCGCCTCCAGTGGTGTCGCGACAGGCGTGAATGGAGGGACGAATGGAGACGTGTCGTCTTCAGCGATGAGAGTCGCTTCTGCCTTGGTGCCAATGATGGTCGTATGCGTGTTTGGCGCCGTGCAGGTGAGCGCCACAATCAGGGATGCATACGACCGAGGCACACAGGGCCAACACCCGGCATCATGGTGTGGGGAACGATCTCCTACACTGGCCGTACACCACTGGTGATCGTCGAGGGGACACTGAATAGTGCACGGTACATCCAAACCGTCATCGAACCCATCGTTCTACCATTCCTAGACCGGCAAGGGAACTTGCTGTTCCAACAGGACAATGCACGTCCGCATGTATCCCGTGCCACCCAACGTGCTCTAGAAGGTGTAAGTCAACTACCCTGGCCACCAAGATCTCCGGATCTGTCCCCCATTGAGCATGTTTGGGACTGGATGAAGCGTCGTCTCACGCGGTCTGCACGTCCAGCACGAACGCTGGTCCAACTGAGGCGCCAGGTGGAAATGGCATGGCAAGCCGTTCCACAGGACTACATCCAGCATCTCTACGATCGTCTCCAGGGGAGAATAGCAGCCTGCATTGCTGCGAAAGGTGGATATACACTGTACTAGTGCCGACATTGTGCATGCTCTGTTGCCTGTGTCTATGTGCCTGTGGTTCTGTCAGTGTGATCATGTGATGTATCTGACCCCAGGAATGTGTCAATAAAGTTTCCCCTTCCTGGGACAATGAATTCACGGTGTTCTTATTTCAATTTCCAGGAGTGTATTAAAACTGCACTCTTATTTTTTGCTTCCTGTAATTTAACCAATACCTTCGGAATATGAAATAGGATGACCCACTCAACATCGCAAAAGCATGGTCCAAAACTACGAATAATACAATGTACACTTGGTTCACTTTAATCAACCTCCAGAGATAAGACGTACGGTCATTTGTCGTGACAGGGGAATATTTAAGATGAATGTCAGATTGTAAGGGAAAAAGATTCCCACGAATCGTCGATACGCCGGCGTGCTCGACTTGGTGATGGAAGGACGACAAGGTATTTGGAAAAGGCAGCACGTGTTGAGCAAGCTGGCACCGAGTTATCGCTTCAAGGCCAGCCAGGGTGCCAGCTCATGCCTAGCACTTTTCAAAAAGTCAAGTTCGGGCCACGTTCATAGTAAGAAAGAGAAGATTATCAATCTTGGCTGTCAGACTGAAATTAAGATGGCCACGTGGAAATGGAATATTCCAGCAGACCAGGAAGATAATCAAATGGTTCAAATGGCTCTGAGCACTATGGGACCTAACATCTGAGGTCATCAGTCCCCTAGACATCACACACGTCCATGCCCGAGGCAGGATTCGAACCTGCGACCGTAGGAGTCGCACGGTTCCAGACTGAAGCGCCTAGAACCGCTTGGCCACAACGGCAGGCAGAAATATAATCAACAAAGTTATGTGTAGTCAGATCCGAGTGGAACAAGGCCCTTAGTGAGCATATAATGGGAAAGCCAATGCCAGTATCAGATCAATGAGAAAAAGGAAACAATGTTGCCGTCAACTTCTTAACTGTGTCGCGCAGTTCCACGCCATTTCTATATTGGTAGCTTCGTCTTCTGTCTGGACGCAACACGGTGTTGTCTAGCATATTCCTCCAGTGCTCTGAGACCAAACTGATCTTTCCTGAGATCCGCTGCAACCAATTCCTCCCACTAATGTTGCGTAAGTCCGTTTCATTGAATGGATAATAAGTTGGAAACATAAGGTTTTGTAACCAAAATAGTGGGGCATGTTATGGTGTGTTAGGATACTGAGTAAAACCAGACTGATTTCAGAAAAAAAATGTGTTCCACAACTTATTGAACGCCTCTCGAATGTTGTTTCCTACGGAGCAAAATGTTCGTTCTCAAAGAACGTCACCCCACGTGTGAACATAAAATTTATTCCATTTTTCTATAGTAGATTATCCTCAGTAACGTAGACCTATGATTTTGTACATCTGTCCTGAGATCCTTCTCCCTGCAGTCGCTAGGTACGCCTCGTTGCCTCAGTGACCTATGATAAAATACTGCTAGAGGTCGAGCAAGATCTTCCTCATATTCTAATCTGGTCTACATGCCTTTCCACTAACTGCTCTAAGTTTCTTCTCTATTCCACACTCACTCATCTCGTTATCTGCCGTTTTGGCACTCATGGGACAACTGAAAGGGGGAACTTATTACAGTCTTCCTCACTGAAATAATTTTGGAAGAAAGTATTCAGTATTTCGGCCTTCGTCTTCCGTTGGAGCGTCATATGATCACTGACCGATTGAATAGATGACTACGACCCGCTTATTTATTTTACGTAAGACCAGAACACCTATGATTTTTAATCAGGTAAGTTGGCCTAGCAGATTAATTTAACGCTTCTCTCATTATTCCCCTTACATTCATTTTCGCTTTGTTCAGTTTTAATTTGACAACTATGTTTTGACTTCGCTTAAATCTTTGATGAAGCAGTCTTTGCTTCAGTAGCAACTTTCTTACACGGCAATTAAACCATGCTGAGTCTTTCCCGTCCATTAAATCCCTCCTCGAAATGTACTTGCCAGAAGCGTGTTCAACGATGTTCTTGAAACTTATCTGTTTATGCTCCTCAATCCTGTCATAAAACTGAATATAAGATGTTGACTACTCAGATACGGCGTTATCTGCCCTTGAAGATACTGAGATCTCAGTGAACGCCCTAGGGTACGACAACAGCTTAACGAGTTGAAGGAATGTGCGGGCTGAGTTTATGGTAAGCCATCTGCTGCTTCACAATAGTTGGTATTCCTTTATTTTAAAGGATATAATTATAACATCAATAACATACAAATCAGTATTAACTGCTGGAGATTGATTTCTTGGCGACAAACCACATACACCAAACTTACAATCAAATAGCCCTGACAGTACAGTAAGTTTACGGAAAGTTAACGCCAAGTTACACAAGGCAGTTAAATACCCCTTTTAGAAGTTTCAACTTTCTTACACGAAAAATAATGCGTCTTTAAAATAACATGTTCAACATTCGTAAAAATACAACTCGAGAGCTCATTACGCACCCGTAAAGTTTCAGCCAGGCAAATGTGACTTCCCTACAGTTGCAGCAAGAGCACTACCATAACAATTTGAGAACCGCTCCGCTCATTACACAGTAAACTTCAAACAAGGAAGGTGGCCCTTATTTTGAAAAGAATTACAAGTTCATGACGACCATTAAAAGTAACTTCGGGGCACATGTGGAGCTATTGATTTAGAAACAGAGAGATAATCCATTTTTTCTTGGATTTACCGGTTCAGCATACATCAAACTGGAGGAGCTGTTTGACTTTTATAACTTTTCAAACTGGAAAGTTATAACTTTCACAATTCTAAATGTTCATCATGTTCAGTATTTGTCAGTCAGAAGCCCATTAGGCATTAGCGCTTTCTGCAACTGCAATGGTAATTTTTTTAATTATACAGGTTCAGCATTTCACCAATATGGAGAGTCTCTTTGGCATAGGCAACTTTTCAAATGGGAGGAGAATAACATTTTAAAAGTTACATGTTCAGGATTATAGTAAAAATATTTGGAGAATCCTTTGAATACTAGAAATTTAGAAAAACAATGGTAACAACGATTTTAAAATTTACGGGTTCAGCAATCCCCAATTTGAAGATTGAAAGATCTTCAAATCAAAGGAAGTTTTAAACGTAGCAATGACAAGACATGGCAGGGCTCGCATAGGCAAGACTTGTCTAGGATGGCTTAGGGTATCAAACACCTTGATTTAAAGTGAAGTCTACCACGCCGCACACACGTACACAGCCGACGTGGACTAGCCACGCCCGGTGAATCGGCGGGTAGTGCATAAGGCGCCGGGGCCAACGGCTGCAACCCTACGAACAACTCGGAAAGCCGAGGGCAAACACACCGGTATACAGTTCATCATTCTCAAATCCAGACACAACAATACCCCTCGAAATGTACGTGTCTCAGTGACTGCATAATTAAACATAACTGGAATGAGATTTTCACTCTGCAGCGGGGTGTGCGCTAATATGAAACTTCCTGGCAGATTAAAACTGTGTGCCGGACCGAGATTCGAACTCGGGACCCTTGCCTTACGCGGGCAAGTGCTCTACCATGTGAGCTACTCAAGCACGACGCACGTCCTCTCCTCACAGCTTTACTTCTGCCCGTACCCCGTCTCCTACCTTCCAAACTTGACAGAAGCTCTCCTGCGAACCTTGCAGATCTAGCACTCCTGAAAGAAAAGATATTGCGGAGACATGGCTTAGCCACAGACTAGGGGATGTTTCCAGAATGAGATTTTCACTCTGCAGCGGAGTGTGCGCTGATATGAAACTTCCTGGCAGATTAAAACGGTGTGCTGGACCAGACTCGAACTTGGGACCTATGTCTTCCGCGGGCAAGTGCTCTACCAACTGAGCTACCCAAGCACGAATCATGCCGCGTCCTCACAGCCATAGCTGTCTTTCGTGCTTGGGTAGCTCAGATGGTAGAGTACTTGCCCGCTAAAGGCTAAGATCCCGAGTTCGAGTCTCGCTCCGGCGCACAGTTTTAATCTACCAGGAAGTTTCACATCAACGAAACATAACTGAATCACCGTTTAATTGTGTAACACCAATGACCAAACATAATTGCTTTAATTAATCAGCCAACTGTTAACAAGGTCCCCTAAAACTTTACTTAAGGTAACTTAAGAAGTAGCGCTGACACCCAAGTACAAAATCGCAGTAACAATAAAATATACTATACTAAACTATAAATTCCTTGTTTTAAGACAACTGTTGGATCTCACCAAGACCTTCCAACGCGAGCACAGAAAGAGAACCAACGTTCATCGGGCAGATGTCGTTTGCTTACTACGCCCACGTACGATGTTACAATTCATGCACAAGTCGGGCAAGCGAGAAGTTATCACCTTTAAGGGACGGGCTCGATATTCGACCTCAGTGGTCACTAATATATGCCATGACTTAGCACATATTACAACAAGTTAATTTCACACCCCAAAGAAATAATGATAAAGGTCAACGAAACGCTGAACAAGTTGGAATAAAAAAAAAAAAACAGTTTCAATACACTAAGATGTGTCATCCATAAAATGAGTTTACACGGAGAGTGAGAGGATGGGGGGCGAACTTAGTAGTACGGATTGACGGAGAACAGCGAGTAAATCAGATTAACGGGAGTAACTTCAACACCGGAGAACATGTGCCAAAGTCTAAAAACCGAAGTGCATTACCCAAAAATAAGATTGGGCGGGCGGTTACCAGAGGAAAATGACGTCATCACGACGCGCACATCAGCAGACAGTCACTTCCAAATCCGTATAGTCACTTGGGGGCAACAGCGTAGATCCGAATACTCCACGTGAATACCTCCTCGTACACACGGCTGTCCATCTGGACGAGCGACCGCCGATCAGATCCCCTAATGGCACGCTCACCGTTCGTCACACGTTCCTCCCTCTCATGGCCTCACAGTCCGTCAACAACCTGCCTCCAACTACATCTAATAGAAGAGCCGTATACAAGCATGACGGCGTGACATCCGGTAGCGTAACAGAAAACGGATTGTGCCAGTAAGCAAAGATATAACAGCCCAGAAAACTAGGCGACACGGCTCAGATTTCTTATAGTTTCAAAACCTGGTTTCTAAATTTCTTTCTCACCATTATATAATCAACCTGACACCTTCCATTGTCTCCAGGTCTCTTCCACGCGTGCAGCTGTTTTCAATGAGTCTTAAAGCTCGTGTTAGCCGAGATGAAACTGTGTCATCTGTCAAATTTTACCAGGCGACTTCTTTCGTTCCTCTCCCCTTCTCTTTGCTCTTCTTCTCCCTTCTCTTGACATTAAGTTCCAACAAACCATCACAATTAAATTATCACCTCCGTTAACACTCCGAATAATTTCTTTTATCTCATCACAGATATTTTCGATCTGTTCGTCATCTGCGTGTGTAATTGACATACAAATTTGTAATACTGTGTGGGTTGTTGGTTTCATGTTGCTCAAGGCAACGCTAATGCGTTCACTTTGCTGTAGATCGTAGCCTCCCCACATTCTTATTTTCTTTTCATTGTTAAGCCTAATTTTGTTTTACCTATATTTGAATTTGCGTTGATAAACCTGTACTCATCTGTCCACAAAACCTGTTCCTTTTACCTCCGCTCTTCAGTAACTCCATGTATATCTAATTTCAACATATTCATTTCAATTGTTAGATTCTCAAACCTACAACCCGATTAAGGAATCCATCATATCACACTCCAACCAATAGAATGCAGAGTTTTAGTTTTCCTGTTGATGACATCCTCCTGAGAAATCCCCACCCGAAAATTCTATTAGGGGACTTTCATTTACTCCAATGGGAGAGTAGATGGATGAACTCCGTGCAGACTTAGGATCACATGAACATATCACAGTAGGTCGACAGACATCAACCTCAAGAAGAAGCTGAAGCGACGCAACATCTCCTGCGACCATAGTGACATCCCATTGTGGCAAATTTATATATATTGAAAACTGTGTGTGATTCTCAAATAATAATGAGTCTTGTTTTTTATTCTTTTGTATTTGTTTATGTTGCGAAGCCTGTTCTTGGCCTTTTAATAGTTCATTTATTTGCAAATTCATTTGGTTGCCAAATGTGTGTACTGAGTACAATGAGTAAATAGTGGTCAAGTGTTTTATCTGAAACTGTCGAACGAATTTATGTGTACCATTTCCATCATAATCATGAAAAGAGACAGGGTTATTTTAATGTGATAGTTGAAGAAATAATATTTGCTTGAATATTATAACAGAAGTTAATTTAACTGACAGTTATCAAAACTGCAGCATACGTCAGTGACCCAGAAATACTACGACAATTTAAATTAACTAGAGCGTAGTTTGTGTTTGTCGGAGGTAAAATATCAGTATACACATTAATATGGTGAGAAGTGTATATTAAATATAGAATGAATCTGCTCTGACTAAATATGTCATGCGAAGACTTTTTTGTAGTGAAGCTATTAAAACTGAGATTAACGCTCCATCGATAGTCTTCAGTATCTAGCTCAAATATTATCGATCATAGTTTGGAGATCGCCAATAAACGAGATTACAAGGATTACTGATACTTCCACGTAATTACACTGAAAAGCTACTACCTTTACACAAATTCGTATAAACGCGATTGGGCCGACCTACATCACTGCGAAAAGTTACAAACGAACGTTCAGAGATATTCAGACACTCCAAGCAACACAAGTTCCTCGTCTCATACAACAATTCGAACACGTTTAAAATGCTTCTTCACCAACATGAATCGTCGACGGCACTCGGTAATTGTGGTTGTCTTTAAAAAAAAAAGAATCACGTTTTACTCTACATATCAAGTACCAGACAAATATGGTGACTTGATTACGATGAGTCAAGATACATTCAGACCAATGAGCTTAGACGTCCCCTATAGCACGATAAACTGCAACTCACGGCTATATTCATTGCACATTATCACATTGTGATTGCTTCTCGAATAATCATCTTGTGAATAAATTATTACTATACTTAGCTTCTTATGTTGCTGAGAAACGAAATCTCATCAATGGGATATAAATACACGTATGCATACAAATGCAGCCTAAATGACTGATAAAACGAAGAAAAGATTACTAAATGTAATAAAAAGGGATGGATAACGTTCAGTAAAAAGCATTTTGTCGGCGGCTATTTCTTTCCGCTTCAGCGTACTCTTCTGGAAAAGTGGGTCCCTAATAAGCAGCTGCTGTCAGAGGTGCCCGTCTAGAAGATATTAACCAGTGTGACTCCCACACACAATTCCTTTACAGAAACAACTGCCAACAAAAACAGAATAACGAAACACAAAATTTACTCACAGTTATTCTGAGTGATAAAGTGTTTAGCGGGAATGAGTTCTCCCAAGTAGCATGTCGCGAGTGTACGAGACGTAACAAACTTCTGCTCCTGGCAACTCCAGCGATGAGCTTCAAGGTGGATAACTTTTACAGTCACGAGGGTATGGCCTTGAGCAATAGGCTCATAACTTCTGAGTAGCCGGGGAAAGCGTGGAAGCTAACCGTAAGGAAAGTTTATCAGGAAAGTAAGTATTTGCATAGTAACAAGCTCATTGAGAAAGATTTGTGAACCTTGGATCCTCGTTTTTATGCACTGTGCTAAGGAAAGATAAAACCGGTTGTGGATAAGAGGCTTTTACCAGACATTATGCTATGCAGTGTATCCCCAGAGGATTAACCGACCTTTTTTTTCAACGCGCGTCTACAAATACCTTCTTGAGGCCTGAAGATATCACATATTAGATTAATGTATAAACAGAATTACAACTTCAAATCCTCAAGCTCGCTATTGTACAGCATTTATTGTAGAGACCGATTTCAGCAAACTACGTTGCAATCATCAGGTCTCCTCCAGAACATTACACTGAACCTTTACCAAATACAACTTATGTTCCATCGTTCGATGCGATATAAGATGCATTTGGTCAAGATTCAGTGAAATGTACTGCAGAAGATCTCGTAATGGCAACGTAGTTTGATGAAATCGGTCTCTACAATAAATGCTGTACAATAGCTATCTTGGCTGTTTGATGCTGTACTTTGTTTCGGCATACATCTAGACCGCTCCCTAACTTGACCACGACAAGTGTATATGACTCATTAGATTAACTGTAACTATTTATATTCAATGAATGAGATTATTTTTCTATTCTCTTAAGGAAGGAACAAATTCATTACATTACTACAGATTGGGCTTATAGGTAATTTGCGTAACTACTGCCGTACATGGATGTATTCTTGCAAGAGATGCTAATCGTATACACTTTCATTTTCTTTCTAACTTCCAGGGTAAATACTCTCATTAAAGTCACGGATCATACTTGCCGGTAACAAGCGAAGGCTAAGGTGTTACAAAAATTTCACTACGTGACAACATACACTGTATAGTCAGTTATGGAACAGAATTTGGAAATGTGATTTCTCGGAACTTACTTCCACCTTCAAATAATTTACAGGATTGTATTAGAGAAACTATTGGTGAATCTTTTAGACAGCATTTCAACTACGACTCATGTCAATTTCGTTACAATTTTTTTTAATTTGCTAGAACACCCAAATTCATAGGATAGATTGCAAATCCAAACTCGAATTTCTTTTGCGTATTATTCTGGCCTAATGTTGTGGTGTTATCCATGTCGTTGTCAAATGTTCTAATTATTCTTGAAATTGTAAGTAATAAACGAGATAAAATAAAGGGAAAGTCTGCCCAGTGTCTTCGAGGTAGGTATTTTCTGTTTGGTAAGAATTATTCTTACGACAAAGCACTTTATTAGAATTAGTACCCAGGTAGAAAGAAAAAATCAGTTGTGTCAACAGTAGCCACTCGTACTTCGACGAGCTCTCGATGCACATGGTATCAAAAATCGGCGATAAAAATTATTTTTGCTTTATGTATTGTTGTAAAGCGTAGCTCCAATAACTTATACAGGAAATTATACCACTGGTGGGAAATTTAGTTCTATGGAATATATGCAGCGGCGAGGACATAGTGAATGTCCACTAGACCTGTCAAACATTTTATTCTTCAAACATCTGTTTATTTAACGATATGTACGTCCTTTAGGACAATACATATTGTCCAAAGTTTGTATAAATAGTCCAGTCATTAGCACCATTCCGGTAGTCTCAAAACACTACCACACACTTATAAAACAATTTAAAAGGTTTCTCAAAATTCTGTAGACTTGTCAACAATTGGATATAGGAGAGTGTCAACGGCTGCCAAGTTTTCTCATTACCTAACCTCCACAAAAACTTTCTGCCAATCATAGCTTTCATTCTTGTATCGTAAAATGTATGATATTTTTCTGTTATGCTATGTTTTCATTTCTTTAGTTTCACAATACTTGTAGATGCTGAACTTCTCAGAAGAAAGATGCACGAAGGTCCTCTTTGTGCACTGTGAATATTCTTAGTGTTCCATACTGTAGTCAGTAGAAATGGAAACCTTATACGATCACTTAGATGTCAACCAGTTTGTCTGTCTTTCCGACTGGTTTTTGTCCGAGTGTTTAAAAGGCTTTCTCTTACCAACAGATGCACGTATCAAGTTGAAATTCGTGTAACATACTAAGGTCTATAGTCCCTTGGCGGTATAATAAATGTAAGCTTCTAAGTCAAACTAATCAAAACTTATTGCAATTTATGAGACATATTTATATACTCGTAAACCTACTGATCAACACTTGTACGGTATTTCTCGTTGGACTAGAGTCACGATATCTAGAAAGAATCAAGGGTTCACGGCACAGTCAAAGGAATAAATTCGAAAACGATTAAATTGTTATTATCTCAGACGAAAAGAATTTGGTCATTTTTTATCCGACTATCTGTTCGTCCATCTGTTACGACGCCTTTTTCCTTATCAACCCGGTATATGTACCAAATTGACATTATTGTCACACAATAATCTCTAAGATCACTGGGGGATGTGGCAACAAATCGATTACTCACAACGATGTGTAGAACGTCTGAGTCTGGCGATGTACCAACACACCCCTTAGAATTTCGGAAAAACATCAACCCAATATTTCCGAAAACTGGAAGAGCCGGCAAGAGCGAGGTCTTGACAGCTCATGTATCCGAGTTACGAACAAGAATAATATGCAAAGGATTGGAAAAGGAAATAAGGATCTGTTAGATGACGATTAGTTTGGCCCTAGGAAAATAGACCAGCTGGACACTCTCATAGGATCTTTAAACATGGAACAAACGTTCGACAATGTAAATTGTTGCAATATATTCGAAACTCTGATAAACAATGAGGTAAGCTATGCGGAAAGACGGGTAGTATACGATATGTACACTCCTGGAAATTGAAATAAGAACACCGTGAATTCATTGTCCCAGGAAGGGGAAACTTTATTGACACATTCCTGGGGTCAGATACATCACATAATCACACTGACAGAACCACAGGCACATAGACACAGGCAACAGAGCATGCACAATGTCGGCACTAGTACAGTGTATATCCACCTTTCGCAGCAATGCAGGCTGCTATTCTCCCATGGAGACTATCGTAGAGATGCTGGATGTAGTCCTGTGGAACGGCTTGCCATGCCATTTGCACCTGGCGCCTCAGTTGGACCAGCGTTCGTGCTGGACGTGCAGACCGCGTGAGACGACGCTACATCCAGTCCCAAACATGCTCAATGGGGGACAGATCCGGAGATCTTGCTGGCCAGGGTAGTTGACTTACACCTTCTAGAGCACGTTGGGTGGCACGGGATACATGCGGACGTGCATTGTCCTGTCGGAACAGCGCCCGCATCTCGTGGTCGTGCGGTAGCGTTCTCGCTTCCCACGCCCGGGTTCCCGGGTTCGATTCCCGGCGGGGTCAGGGATTTTCTCTGCCTCGTGGTGGCTGGGTGTTGTGTGCTGTCCTTAGGTTAGTTAGGTTTAAGTAGTTCTAAGTTCTAGAGGACTTACGACCACAGCAGTTGAGTCCCATAGTGCTCAGAGCCATTTTGTTGGAACAGCAAGTTCCCTTGCCGGTCTAGGAATGGTAGAACGATGGGTTCGATGACGGTTTGGATGTACCGTGCACTATTCAGTGTCCCCTCGACGATAACCAGTGGTGTACGGCCAGTGTAGGAGATCGCTCCCCACACCATGATGCCGGGTGTTGGCCCTGTGTGCCTCGGTCGTATGCAGTCCTGATTATGGCGCTCACCTGCACGGCGCCAAACACGCATACGACCATCATTGGCACCAAGGCAGAAGCGACTCTCATCGCTGAAGACGACACGTCTCCATTCGTCCCTCCATTCACGCTTGTCGCGACACCACTGGAGGCGGGCTGCACGATATTGGGGCGTGAGCGGAAGACGGCCTAACTGTGTGCGGGACCGTAGCCCAGCTTCATGGAGACGGTTGCGAATGGTCCTCGCCGATACCCCAGGAGCAACAGTGTCCCTAATTTGCTGGGAAGTGGCGGTGCGGTCCCCTACGGCACTGCGTATGATCCTACGGTCTTGGCGTGCATCCGTGCGTCGCTGCGGTCCGGTCCCAGGTCGACGGGCACGTGCACCTTCCGCCGACCACTGGCGACAACATAGATGTACTGTGGAGACCTCACGCCCCACGTGTTGAGCAATTCGGCGGTACGTCCACCCGGCCTCCCGCATGCCCACTATACGCCCTCGCTCAAAGTCCGTCAACTGCACATATGGTTCACGTCCACGCTGTCGCGGCATGCTACCAGTGTTAAAGACTGCGATGGAGCTCCATATGCCACGGCAAACTGGCTGACACTGACGGCGGCGGTGCACAAATGCTGCGCAGCTAGCGCCATTCGACGGCCAACACCGCGGTTCCTGGTGTGTCCGCTGTGCCGTGCGTGTGATCATTGCTTGTACAGCCCTCTCGCAGTGTCCGGAGCAACTATGGTGGGTCTGACACACCGGTGTCAATGTGTTCTTTTTTCCATTTCCAAGAGTGTATAACAGCCAAGAGAGAACAATAAGAGTAGAAGACCAAGAATTAAATACTCGAATTGAAAAAGGTGTAAGGTGCTACAAGCCATAATGAGTCACCACATGTCAGAAGATATAAGTATGCACTTGTGTATTACAGGGATGAAGCCTTTCGCCAGTAATGTTCAATCTGCACTTCGAAGAAGCAATGTCGGAAACAAAAAAAAAAAAAAAAAAAAAAAAAAAAAGGAACAAAAGTGGTGAAAGAAGATCAATGGAAACTATCGCAGATAATGTTGCTGTCTTCGTGAAAGTGAATAAGAGTTACAGGATCTGTTGATGGAGTGAACACACTAATGAGTACCGTATACGGACTGAGAGTAAGTCGAAGAAATATGAAAGACGTAGCATAAATGAGATCAGCGAACGACATGTGATCACGAAGTAAATGAAGTTAATACGTTCATCTACCTATCAGCAAAATAACCCATGACGGACGGAGCAAGGTGGACACAAAAACCAGACTAGCACTGGAAAGAAGGGCATTCCTAGCCAAGAGAAGTTCCTTGCTTCAAACGTAGGCCTTAATTTGATTTAGAAATTTTTGAAAATATACGTTTGGAGCACAGCATGGAATGGTAGTGAGACATGGACAGTAGGAAAACCGGAACAGAAGAGAATGGAAGCATATGAGATGTGGTGTTGCAGGAGAATGTTGATAATTATGTTGACTGATAAGATAATGAATGAAGAGGTTCATCACAGAAAAGGAATATATGGAAAACACTGACAAGAAGAAGGGACAGGATGACAGGACAGCTATTAAGAAATAAGGTAATAATTTCAGCTGTACTAGATAGAGTCGTCGAGGGTAAGACTTCTAGAGGAATATAGAGACTGGAACACATCCAGCAAATAACTGAGGGATTAGGTTGCAAGTGCTACTCTCAGATGAGAAGGTTGACACAGGAGAGGAATTCGTGACGGGCCGCATTAAACCAGTCAGAAGAGTGATGACTCAAAAAAAGTGTCTACAGTCTTCTGGCGGTGCACAAAATTTAAGCTACTAAGTGAATGCAATCAAAAGATATGGTCAAATATGTTACATATTTTGATACTAGCAAACACGCTCCTCATAACTTAAGGATATTTCCCGTTGACCTAGACTCATGAAATTTGGCAAAAAGCAAGGTTCTACAGAACAAAAAACGGAAAAAAAATCCGAAAATCTTTAATTTGTAATCATACCAACCGAAACAGATTTTTCTTTTCTCAGTTCTTATTACACTTCCAACTTAGAATTAAAGCATATGGGAATGCAAGTTTTCTCGGCGAATTTCGAGAGTGACGTCTTCTCGGGTTATCAGCGGAGTCTTTGCGTCGTATGCTACCCAATGTCTTTCAAATGTAAATAAGGAAATGTCCTCCAAGATCTTCATGCGTAGACTTAAGCTCGTTTCAACATCCATAAATACATTCGCACACTCATTTGTTCATTAGATCACAATGTGTGTAAACACATGGCGACGCACGCACTTTAGAGAGCTTTTTGACGTCAGCTGTGCACTTAATATCTACTGTATGGTGTCGAGTATGATTCTTCCGCTTTCTGTTTCGGCAAATCTGAGTTGCGTGCGTTGTTGCCTCAATCATCGATCAACTCCTAGTTGCTATAAGTCAACGCATTCAGCACATATAAACATTGAATTGTGGAGAGTAAAAGACAATGTCATGTTGTGTGTGTGTGTGTGTGTGTGTGTGTATTCAACGCCAATTCTGTTCCGTTTCCTCTCAGGTAAAAGAGTGGTTCAGTGAATCAACTTAAAAATGGTTGGCCGCAGTTGGATGGAGAATATTTACCGTTATAAGGCATCATTTGTTACCGATTTAAATTAAACACGTCAAGTTTTTAATTAGTCATAAAGATATTTGAAAAATTTCTGCAGTATCAGGATGTATATGTACTGGAAGCTCAGTTTGGATGCATTTACATTCATGTGCGGTCAACATCTCAGCGATGTCACTCTCAAGATCGCATCCAGTGTGTTCATAGCCATCGCTGATCATCTGAATCGACATCTTTGTGTTTTATTAGCGGATCCCGGCTATAGTGACTTTGTTGCAAACGTGAAGTTTAGCCTTAACATTTCTTTCTTCCTACGTTAGCTATACAGGAAAGCCACACAGAAAATTTAACGTGTCTGAAGATCATGACAGACACTACGATTTTCTACGAACGACTTGGTATATTAGGATTTTAATATGTATGTGTCACTGTGAATCTTAAGAGGATTGTAATGGTGGAACCACGAATGCCAGAAATTAAGATCCCGCCACCTACGTGATCATTGGAAACGCAATACTAGTTTCTAACGCTCAACAATGGCAAAGGAAATAGGGGACGACTCTCTCAAAAATTGCATTTCGTCATTCGTTAACAATGGTTTTCAGGCACTACGATTTTCTACGAACGACTTGGTATATTAGGATTTTAATATGTATGTGTCACTGTGAATCTTAAGAGGATTGTAATGGTGGAACCACGAATGCCAGAAATTAAGATCCCGCCATCTACGTGATCATTGGAAACGCAATACTAGTTTCTAACGCTCAACAATGGCAAAGGAAGTAGGGGACGACTCTCTCAAAAATTGCATTTCGTCATTCGTTAACAATGGTTAGAACAAATGAATTACGAAATCGTTACGGAAATTGGATTTCTTCTGCTTCGGAATGAGAATACGAGAACCTAGCGTCTAGTATATTATACCATTTCACCTGGTGATTACCTACAGTTAGGGTAATTTCTTGTCATACATGAAATAGACGAAACAATAATTCTCCCCAAATATCACTGACAAATACACTAATGGCCATTAAAATTGCTACACCACGAAGATGACGTGCTACAAACGGGAAATTTAACCGACAGGAAGAAGATGTTGTGATATTCAAATGATTAGCTTTTCAGAGCATTCACATAAGGTTGGCGCCGGTGGCGACATCTACAACGTGCTGACATGAGGAAAGTTTCCAACCGATTTCTCATACACAAACAGCAGTTGACTGGCGTTGCCTGGTGAAACGTTGTGTGATGCCTCGTGTAAGGAGGATAAATGGGTACCATCAAGTTTCAGACTTGATAAAGGTCGGACTTGTAACCTATCGCGATAGCGGCTTATCATATCCCGACACTGCTGCTCGCGTTGGTCGAGATCCAATGACTGTTAGCAGAATATTAAATCGGTGGGTTCAGGAGGGTAATACGGAACGCCGTGTTGATCCCAACGGACTCGTATCTCTAGCAGCCGAGATGACAGGCATTTTATCCACATGACTGTAAAGGATCGTGCAGCCACGTCTCGATCCCTGAGTCAACAGATGGTGACGTTTGCAAGACAACAACCATCTGCACGAACAGTTCGACGCCGTTTGCAGCAGCATGGACTATCAGCTCGGAGACCAAGACTGCGGTTACCCTTGATGCTGCATCACGGACAGGAGCTCCTGCGATGGTGTACTCAACGACGAACTTGGGTGCACGAATGGGAAGAAGTGATTTTTCGGATGAGTCCAGGTTCTGTTTACAGTATCACGAAGGTCGCATCCGTGTTTTGCGACATCGCGGTGAACGCACATTGGAAGCGAGTATTCGTCATCGATATAATGGCGTATCACGCGGCGTGATGGAATGGGTTGCCATTGGTTACACGTCTCGGTCACCTCTTGTTTGCACTGACGGCACTTTGAACAGTGAAAGTTACATTTCCGATGTGTTACGACCCGTGGCTCTACCATTCATTCGATCCCTGTGAAACCATACATTGCAGCAGGATAATGCACGACCGCATGTTGCAGATACTGTACGGGCCTTTCTGGATACAGAAAATGTTCGACTGCTGCCCTGGCCAGCACATTCTCCAGATATCTCACCAACTGAAAACGTCTGGTCAATGGTGGCCGGGCAGCTGGCTCGTCACAATGTGCCAGTCACTACTATTGATGAACTGTGGTATCGTGTTGAAGCCGCATGGGCAGCTGTACCTGTACACGCCATCCAAGCTCTGTTTGACTCAATGCCCAGGCGTATCAAGGCCGTTATTATGGCCAGAGGTGGTTCTTCTTGGTACTGATTTCTCAGGATCTATGCATCCAAAGTGCGTGAAAATGTAATCACATGTCAGTTCTAGTATAACATATTTGACCAATGAATACCCGTTATTCATCTGCATTTCTCCTTGTTGTAGCAACTTTAATGGCCAGTAGTGCATAACCGATGATACTTTATTGCCGCTGCTACTTTATATTACAAATGATTGGCCCTAGCCGGCCGCGGTGGTCTGCAGTCCGGAACCGCGGGACTGCTACGGTCGCAGGTTCGAATCCTGCCTCGGGCATGGGTGTGTGTGACGTCCTTAGGTTAGTTAGGTTTAAGTAGTTCTAAGTTCTAGGGGACTTATGACCTCAGATGTTGAGTCCTATAGTGCTCAGAGCCATTTGAACCATTTCATTTGCCCTAGTCGAGTTTGTGGTAGACAACATTCGAGGAAGGCTTCAGTATTTAACAATCGGGACTATGGTACCAAAGCTCGGGACTATGGTGCCAAAGCTCTCTAAAACTCTGTTGCACGTAATCACTTAGTAAATAACACCAAAATCGAACCAAAATATATGATGTAAAACATGCACGTATACATCATAGCCGAAAGACAAAAAAATGAGCAAACACCATTTGAGGAAAATGGAAGATACTGCACATCATCCTAATAACTAGTAGAGCTTATACTACATTTGCATTTATCACAAGAGGACAAAAGGTGATACTGTAACAAGACAGAGATAAATGGGTTAATTCGATAGCGCAACAAGTTAGATGAAAAATCAGTATCTTTAAATCAAAATCTTAGCCTTCGAAGTACTATTGTTTATCACAATAGGTAATGATAATGAGTATAAAACACACAAGGGTGGCTTATCATAACACACAAATATACTTATATAGCATCATGAACGTAAATTTAAATCATTCACGAAAATAAAATGTAACTTTTCGAGTAGAAATATACACAGCATCACTGTCATATTTAAATGCTCTAAAGTTTCTCTGACACGCCTGATGTAATATGTTAAGATGACACTTGTTGATGATCAAACTTTGATTGTTGTAGCACATTTCGCAAACATAGTAGAACTTCAAATTAAATATTTAGACATCTACGTTTTCTGTATTACTTATTAAAATGTATGTGGCTCACTTATTAGACCTACCGAAATAAATAATAGGTTAGTAGATGACCATTTTTATCTCTGTACCATACTTTATACCATGTATGAAATTCTTTAAAACTGGTAAAAAAGTTTCCACAGCATTGCAAAAACCACGTAAGTAATATTTCTGATGTAACTTAAATTGCACTTTTGAAGAGTATTAGCAAAGGAAACACTGTTATGCTCATGACGTTAGCACTGACAACATCTTGTACTTGCAAAAAGCAGTTTCAGTTATATCAACAACAGTCCATATATCTTCCCATGCTTGGAGTGTATTTATCATAGCAATATTATCAGTATGCCTAACGCTAATTATTACTTTTTGCTCATACATCAAATGGTGTTTGTCCAAGAAAATCCTCTAGAAGGGAGGAGATGTTGAAAATGGAGATGTTGAAAAATATTTCCTTAAGTATCAACATCTTATCCAGTCTTCATTCAATCAACAAATTAACAATGATCTGGCAAAACAGCGTAAGATCATCACTTTTCGTCTAAACATTTCATTTCTCGAAGTGGGACTTAACGTTCTCATAGACAACTTACAAGTCTGCAGTTGAGTCTTTCACTTTATTTTCCATAGACACTGGAACCTACAAGCAATAACTGATGCTCAACGTAGTTACACTCCCACTGATATTCTTTCATTATCATGGGAGCTATTACCTACCGATTTTGAAGCCAACATGGAAATTAATTGCTTTGACTATTCATTTGGGACATAGTATCTGTGGAAATTCATTGGACACTATTTTTCTGTGATGAATGTCATATTTCTCATCACAAACATGTGCTTCTCCCCTTCTTCTTGTCCTTTCTATTCTTTATAACCATTTTTGTCAACATAATTATCCTCTTTTCCTTCATCATTATCATAAACATCCCCTTATTATTCTTATTCTTCGTCTTTGTCTCCAATATCTTCACATTCTCGTTTCATAAATTCATTATCTTCTTTGGTTTTAACATTTTCTTTTATCTCTTCTGGGTCTATCTACTACCTTTTTCCTTACAGGATAGCTCTATACCGGTTGAGAAATGGGTTTAATGCTTTCTGCAGCATAGACTCAGCTTCATGTTGTCTGTTTTGCAGCAACTGCAGGTAATTGTCGATATTAAATCGTATGTATCTGTATCTAAAAAATGCACAACTGGATTAGGGTCTGCAATATTATCTCCCTTAAGAGACTACATAAATATAGTATTCATGATTTTACATACTTATTCACTACGTTTGTTGCGGCTGATGGTAATAATTTTGAAAATTACTTCATCTTAAAATTTTTACTCAGTTACTTTATATGAAATAATGTTTTCTTAGTTTATTAAAATGTTCAATAATGCGTAACTATAAATATTTTTATAGCAGAATCCGTTTTCGTGCTAGGACAGAATAGATGTAGTGTCTTGAAATGTATCTCAAATTTGTTGGTGGTTTTGCTCAGTGAAAAACAAGTTATCAGTTCTTTTCCCACTTCACTATGTCTTTCTTAGGTGTTAAGCCTCTGTTTGTCTTTCATTTGTAATTTCTAATGTTATCTCCACAAGGTAAATCAAGCTGTTATTCGTTAACAAATCAAATCAAGATAAAACAAAATGCCCCAATGTCTTCAATAATTCGGTTTCAGATGAGCATTGCCCTACACATGTCAAAATATGTCATGCTTGGAAAATGGACAAATCTAAACAATTATGGGGTAAGTTGGTACAGTTCACGACAAGATGACACAGTTTCTGGGCATTTGGTACTATTTGAGGGCAACCTTACATAGTTTCAGGTTAAAGTCCAAACAGCATGGGGGCTAATTGATACAGTTTGTGTGACATGACAGCACAGTATCGTACACTGTTGTGAGGAAATGTCTAAATCCAAATACCATATCATAACGCTATTACATACACTGACTATGTACAATTAAGATATTTTCTTATCGTACCTACCGTATGAATTGTGGTGTTATGAGACAACGAAGCTTGGCTCACATATATGGCTGTGACAACAGCTGAAGATGACAATTATTTTTATTTTAGAGCAAGTGAAGACGTATTTTCTTCTGTAGCGAGCCTGTCAGGCTGAACTAACTATTTGACAGTATTTTAATTACAAACTATAGTAACAATTGTTGTGAGTATAGCACTAAAATATATATACATCAACATTTGTTTATAATGTAACGCGTCATAGATTGTGTATCTCTGTGACTATCACAACTTGAATGGATTTTATTTCTTTATATTGGTGGACCTACTGTTTCCTTACATAATAAGTTTTGTTAATCTTAAAATCATATGCGTGTGTATTACTAGAATGTGTTTACCAGTGTTCAATTGTCATAATTTTCTGCTAGCGTGAGAATCTAGACGTTTGTTAATACGTAGTGATAATGGTGTAACAAAGGGTGCACAACAGTTATGTGAAGTTAATGAATATTAGTCGTTCAGTGTAGGTCATATTTTTTCAACATCGTCGACCACCAGTGCTTCAGCCACCAATGACAAGTTATGAATTTCTTAGCACGTCTTTGTGGTAACTACTACATTCAAGAGGAAAACTACAGCGACATTATTTAATAATGAGCACAGTTATGGAAAGATGTTCTTAGGTTGCCAGTGTAAGGCGACTCGGCAAATTCCACAGCTTTCGACAAACATTACAATAGTAACGGAACTCTCGCGAATATTTTAAAAGACTTATTACATAAAATCAACTTTCGTTTAGCTAAATTTATAAGTATGACATCTCATTGTTGTTATGCACATCACGTAACTTAGAAACAAACACGTTTAAGTAATTCTTCTTGTAAGTAATTTTTCTGGTAATGTGAAGACTGAACTAAAACTGAACGCATAGTGTGTAGCTTTCACAATAAGATACTAACGCAAACGATATTCACGTACGTAAAATTCTTGCAGCACTTGCATTGATTATACATTATTGACATCCTACAGTAATATGAAACATTGCATTAAATTTTTAGTCTTATTATGTAAAAATTGTTATTTGCACCATATGTGACTGTTGCTCTTCTCTTCGTAAGCATGTGGATATTTCGCAGCAGATTACACAATATTTCATTTAAATTGTTAGTAACATACAGTTACAGGAAATGGTTAGCTTGAGAGATTCCATGAATAATGGTTGGATTCTTATTGGTAGAGCGTTTAGACAGCTGTTAGGGCATAAATTTGAGAATGGCGTTCCGGATAATGTTTGTTTACGTCGAAAAACCTGTCATATTGCAGTATTTGAGAGCCATTCTATAATTTTGCCTGCTTGTGTTATTGAGAGTTAATGATCATTCTAGTTCACATGGGAATACTCTCCGATAAATCCTAGGAACAGCAAAATTTTACAATTTTTCAATTACTCCGGGATTCCGTATCACACACATTTAATTCACTTACCTGAGGCGGATTCTGGTTCTTCTTTAACTTATTCTCCAGATTTCACTTAAATTAAACAGATTAATTATATTTTGTTAAATGTTTGCCCGAACGCAGTCATTACTAGTTGAAAGCCATGTATGTAGGACATGCATTTCTCGAGTGCAGCTCTAGCCCATTAATAAATAAAACTTGTAACGTGTTCAGATCTGCACGATTGCGTCATTGATCTCGTAAGACAATTGGAGTGCTAGTAAGAACCTTGACTGTAGCGCACAACCCTCATCAACGTTCCCAAAACATCAGCCTTTTGTTCTTTTTTTTTTTTGAAAAACATTACAGAAAAGTAACTAAAAGTGAAGGTATTAATAAACGTCTGTTCTAAGTAATGGAGCAATGTGTCTGCGAGGGCAAAATACTCGAGATTTGCAGATAAGCTGAGGGAGAACCCCCTTGCTTTTTATGTCTTGAGAGACGGAGATTAAAGACGGCTGCGCAGTCCGCTAGTTTAGCTGTCTGAGACTCGGAGCTGGTGCAAAAGTCGTAAAAACTCTCACGTCTAGTAATCCAGAGGAAACAGAAATTGAGGAACTTTTTCAATTCGCAGTAGTCTGTTCCAGCCGTTTACTTCAAAGGTGCTTCAGCGGTATTACCTGAAAGTCAGAATAGGGAAACATGCCATGGCCTTTCATCTCACAGCCTATACTATTATTTAATTACTTCCCTTTATCAGACGGTAGCAGCTAGGAGAACTCGCCGAAAGTTACACATTCGTCTTACAGTGACACAGCCCGATTATTCTAATCAGTGATTCAATTTATTTTAAGACCTACACAACTGCACAATGAGAAACGGATGACACCACGTTGGTAGGTCAAGCATCGCTTTGAGGAAACAAAATGTAAAACCTAATGATTGAAAATGCTCTTCTGTTGTTGACACTTCTTCCTTTCATATACAGTTTTCCAGCAATAATTTTGTTTCAAAGTTTTGTGCAATGAATTCCATTGGTTGTTGATACCTCTAAGGTAGCGTATAACGACTGTATTAAGGTGGACCTACTGACATCCCGCAGTAAATCAATTACCCGTACCAAGTAACCTGGTACACTGACTTGGTACCTTATTTCGCCCAATACTGTTATCATCAAGATTTAAATACGAAATAATTTTCACATTTACTTTTAGAAATTAGCTGAAAACCTGTTGGCTGCTAGAACTACAATTTAACCAAAATATATTTACAAGCTTGAGCATCAAAATCCTTAAGGAAACCAGTGTACGAAAGAGAGGTGGATTCAAATGTAAATCAAAATAGGTCTGATTAAGTGGTCACGAAACAAGGTCTCGACCTGGAACTGCAGCAAACTTGTATAGAAAATTCATTCAGAGTTTTATTACCTACATCTAAATCTACATGGATACTCTGTAAAACACATTTAAATGCCGGCAGAGAATTCATCGAGCCACCTACACAATTCTCTATTTTTCCAATCAAGTATAGTTTCGGAAAGAAGGAACAGGTATGTCTTTCCCTACCAGCTCTTATCTCCCTTATTTTATCATGATGGTGGTTTCTCCCTATGAAGGTCGGTGTCAACAAAATATTTTTGCATTCGGAGGAGAAAGTTTGGAATTTCATTAGAAGATTCCGCCTCAACAAAAACTCCTCTGTTTTAATGATTTCCACCTCAAATCCTGTATCATTTGAGCGAAACTCTCTCCCCTATCTCGCTCTAACAAAAAACGTGCTGCCCTTCTTTGAACTTTTTCGATGTACTAAGTCAATCCTATCTGGTAAGGATCCCACACCGCGCAACAGTATTCTAAAAGAGGACGATCAAGCGTATTGTAGGCAGTCTCCTTACCTGAATTATTACATTTTCTAAGTGACCCACCAAGAAAAAGCAGTCTTTGGTAGGCCTTCCCCACAAACTACTTGTGTATTTCTTGCAATTTTAGTTGTTCGTAATTGTAACGCCTAGATATTTAGTTGAATGTACGGCCTTTAGATTTCACTGATTCATTGTGTAACCGAAGTTTAACGGAATCCTTTTAGCACTCGGTGGATGACCACATACTTTTCGTTATTTAGGGCCAACTGCCTATTTTCACACCATACAGATATCTCTTCTAAACCGTTTTGCAGTTTCTTCTGATCTTATGATGACTTTACTAGTAGGTAAACGACAGCATCATCTGAAAACAACCTAAGGCGGCTACTCAGAATGTCTGCTAAATCGTTTATAAAGATAAGGAACAGCAAAGAGCCTATAATACTACCTACGGGAACGCCGGAAATCACCATGTTTTACTCGATGACTTTCAATGAATTATTACGATGACCTCTCTGACAGGAAATCACGAATCCTGTCACATAACTGAGACGATATTCCGTAACTAAGCTATTTCACAACAAGCCACTTGTGTCATACTGCGCAAAAGCATTCTGGAAATCCATAAATACGGAATCAATCTGAAATCCCTTGTCAATATCACTCAACACTTCATGTGTGTAAAGTGCTAGTTGTGCCTCACAAGAACGATGTTTTCTAAATCCATGCTGACTCTGTGTCAATAGACCGTTTTCTTCTAGGTAATTCATAATGTTCGAACACAATACATGTTCCAAGCTCCTGCTGCATGTCGACGTTAATTATATCAGCCTGTAATTCAGTGGAATACTCCTACTACCTTTCTTGAATATTTTTGTGACCTGTGCAATTTTCCAGTCATTGGGTACGGATCTTTCCTCGAGCGAACTATTGTAAACGATTGTTAAGTATGGAGCTGTTGCATCAGCTTACTGTGAAAGGAACCTAACTGGTATACAGTCTGGACCAGAAAACTTGCTATTATTAAGTTATTTAAGTTGCTTACCTACTCTGAGGATATTTACTTCTACGTTACTGCTGTGTCAGCTGTTATTCATTCGAATTCTGGAATATTCACGTCGTCTTCTTTTGTGAAGGCATTACTGAAGTCTGTATTTAGTAACTATGCTGTGGAAGCACTATCTTCGATAGTATCTCCATTGCCATCACGTAGAGAAGGCACTGATTGTGTCTTGCCGTTGCCATACTTCACATACGACCAGAATCTCTTTTGCATACTCTGCCAGGTTTCGAGACAAAGTTTCATTATCTAAACTATTAAAAGAATCTCGCATTAAATTCCACACTAAATATCGAGCTTCTGTAAAAGATCGCCAATCTTGGGGATTTAGAGTCTGTTTAAATTTGGCATGTTTGTTTCGTTCTTTCTGCAACAGTGTTCTAACCTGTTTTGTGTACCAAGGAGGATCAGCTCCATCCTTTGTTAATTTATTTGGTATAAATCTCTCAACTGTTGTCAATACTATTTCTTTGAGTTCAGGCCACATATGGTCTATACTTATATTGTTAATTTGGAAGCAGGGAGATTGTCTGTCAGGACGGCGTCAACTGAATTTTTATTTGCTTTTCTGAATAGGTATATGTTTCGTTTATTTTTGGAGGATTTGGGTTTTACATTACTCAATCTCGCTACGACAACCCTTTGTCCACGAATCCCCATATCCGTTTTGATGCTCGCTATTAACTCCAGATTATTTGTTGCTAAGAGATCAAGTATTTTCACAACCGTTTCCATTGAAAACATTGAAGACATTGAAAGTGTTGAGGGGAAGTTAAACTGAAGAATGCCATTTATTGGCAGAACACTTAGAAGATTTAACAGGTCTACTACAGAGACTGCCTACACTACGTTTGTCGGTGCTCTTTCGGAGAACTGCTGCATGGTCTGGAATCCTTATCATATAGGATTAACGGAGTACATCGTGAAAGTTCAAAGAAGAGCAGTACGTTTTGTATTATGGCGAAATAGAGTGGAGAGTGTCACGGACATGATACTGCATTTGTGACGGACACTTTAAAACGAAGGCGTTTTTCGTTGCGGCGGAATCTTCCCACGAACATTCAATCATAAACTTTCTCGTCTGAATGAGCAGATATTTTGTTGACGCTGACATATATAGGGAGGAATGATCGTCATAAGAAAATTAGGGACATCACTGTTCGTTCGGAAAGATATAGGTGTTCGTTTTCTCCGTGTTCTGTTCTACAGAGCATGAATAATGGATGTAGAGGTAGGTAATGCTGCCTGCGATGTGGAAGCAGCTTCTGTTACTGAAGATAACGTTCAAAGAAGGGTGGGTACAACAAACTAGAGTCACCTGACGATGTATTTTATTACCAGCTTCATTTAAGGGGACGGGAGGATGTAATGCATAATGTTCTGCACTATATAAATGTAACTGACGTTAGTAAGCAGCTAATGTAGGTTTTTATTACGTTTGATCTTAAGCCGATTACACATTGTGTTCCACTGGTGGTTGTAATAAAAAAGCTTTCATCATCTGAAATTTTTAGTTTTTTAGTGAAATTCACCTCACCAAACATCATATTAGTGGAAAGGAGATAATGCAATCTGTTCTACGCAAGAAAATTGTTAGTTGATTTTGGATAATATTTGTTCTTATTTACATGATTAAAATCACTTAAGTAGCAACTAAGGGTTTATGGCTTTAAATATTCGTAGTATTATTACTGCCTGTCAAACATCACCAACACAGACCAACAACACACACATGAAGAACCTCGTTACACTCTACAGTACAAGAAACAATTCGAAATTTATATAGGTAAGTAAGGGGGCCTGCAGTGTTTCAGCTGAGTATTTTTAACTGCCCACAACTGCTTTTCATTCAAAAGACACATCTACATTATCGAAGGGGTATCTTATTTAAGGGAGAGAGGACGAATAAGATATCAATCTTTGGTATAGAAATGGTTTAAGGATTTATGTGTAAACGTATACACACAGAAAATCTGCATCTGATCATCTAATTGTTTCTCCAGCCAGTAATTAGATAGAAACACGAAAGGTATAGCCTCAAATACTAATATACATCAGTTTCTTCCCATAAACTATATCTTCTATGGATTTAATAATTAGCAACATTTCTTCTCGTAATTTTTGGCCAAAAGTTTCTAGGAATTTTAATTTTGATTTTTATTTCCTACAAAGTAAGCCTGTTAACTCATTCCAAATTCTCTTTGGTTTGAAGCGGCTACTCTTCCCCACATTATTAAATGGGGATTCATTAAATGCAGTTTTTCTATTAGTTTTAAAAGTTGTGTCTGGCATTTCTGTTGCTAAATGAACGATGTCGAAACCACTACACTGATACACAATGCACCCATCATGAACGTTCTTGGATCCTTTATTTACTGAGAGTTCTTTAATGTACAAATACTCTTCATTGTGTTTGTGTGGGTGCTATTCTGTCATTCTGCGCAACGGATTAATCTGAGATGTACCCTTTACGCTGTGGCTTATGCATGATGCAATTTCCACCCCCACACTACTACTGAAGTCAGACAGACGCCCCTAACATTCTAAATAGAAACGCCTGAAACACTTTCAGCAATAAATATCTTGTGGAGTCGTCCGCTGTAAGGAAATGACACAAAAATTCACAAAATTTCTTACTAGTGGGATACTTGGGTACTGGAGTAGTGCTAGTTGTTGCTGTTGTTGCTGTTGTTGTTGTGGTCTTCAGTCCTGAGACAGGTTTGATGCAGCTCTCCATGCTACTCTATCCTGTGCAAGCTTCTTCATCTCCCAGTACTTACTGCAACCCTACATCCTTCTGAATCTGCTTAGTGTATTCATCTCTTGGTCTCCCTCTATGATTTTCATCCTCCATGCTGCCCTCCAATGCTAAATTTGTGATCCCTTGATGCCTCAGAACATGCCCTACCAACCGGCCCCTTCCTCTTGTCAAGTTGTGCCACAAACTCCTCTTCTCCCCTATTCTATTCAATACCTCCTCATTATTTACGTGACCTACCCATCTAATCTTCAGCATTCTTCTGTAGCACCACATTTTAGTGTAAGAAAAACATGAAACTAACGAAAAATATTATTTATTTTGCTAAAATTCAGAGAAATCACAATGGCACCTTTACTTGTGAACTGAACAAGTTATTTCTGGGTTCTTTTCGGAATGTGAAGTTACCTCTTAAGGATAGGATTCGCTAATGAAATTTCTGTACAGAGTTTAAGATTGTTATTGACTTGGCAGAATGGCTGAGAGCCATACCTGCTCGTATAATTATCCGATAAAATGTTGCAAGGTACTGTCGAGGCTGTCCCGTGGGAAATGCAGTGAAGAGTACTGGTATAGAGGAAATATGGGGCTCGGAAGAGCGGTAGCGCATAATACCGTAAGCTGCGATGACTGCTGTCAGTGCCGCTCGCTGCTGACAAATAAGATAACTCTCGTTCCATCTGGATTGACCTTCGCCAATCAAACTCTTCCTACGCCTTGATGATGTCAAGGAGTCCTATTCGCCCCTAGTCTAACTATTTGTGTGTTACATCGGTCAGATAACCAGTCCACCGCGATGCCACTAAAAAATTCGCTCGCAGGCGTTTAACTATAACTCTGTCCGTTCTCACCGCCCAATAAGTATGGTGGCCAACACAGTGAACAATGCTTAATCGCAAGGACTCAATATAGAGTCACACTCCGATTCGCTCTCGACAGAAGTGCTCTCCTAGTGAAGTACTGAGGAGAGACTTGTTCCTCGCTCTTTGAGTACACGTATGAGCGAGCACGCTCTCTTCACGTGTTCTCGCTCCAAAAGCGACAACGGAACGGCCCCTCTCCACACCTGACTTGAAGGGGTATATCTTTTGGTCTCTTCCATTACACCTTCAGCTCAAGGCGTCAGAAATATCGTCTGCCAATCAGCATTGCTCTTCTAAAACCGGAAAATGACATTTCACTTAAGGGTACCAACCCGGAAAACTGTAGCATCGGCGTTTGGCGTTTGCTTTCTCCCTGTGAAAATCTCTGAAACTGCTTGCTCTGTTTGTACAGAGTGCTTAGGCTGGGCGCTCCCACACAGTGTAGTGGAATTTGCCTTTAAGCCAAACATGGGGTCGTTCTTCCTTTCACTCAGGCAAACACTGTCCGCTCCACGGGCGACCGAGGTTCACTCGTCCTCTGAAGGGACCGGCGTCCCAGCGTGTGGTCTTCATCTCTCGAACTAAGAGCTCCTGTGACCGTCGTGTCTGGAATGTATGTGTGTACACCAACCTCGAGTATTTCAACTACGGTGCGCTTACTTGTTATTTGCATATAGTTTAAATGAATTCATACAACACTGACTTTCTCTTATCGAGTTTTGGTTCGAATGAAGCGTCTTGATGTGAGGAATATGATTGTGAGGGCGGGATATGTGAGCAATGAAAGTAAGGAGACCATGACGTCTTACAATTGGTTATTATTATATAGAACAATATCTTTTATTTCCCAGTCAAATCGAAACTTATCTGTTTACCATGTTTAAAGTACTTTATAGCCTATGTTAGTGCATTTGCTAACAGAATCTTATATTCCTAATCTTTTGCCAAGTACTCCAGTTTGTGTTCATTGACTTTGTTTTCGTTCTTTTCCAATTTTCTTTTGCTTGCACATAACACAGTAACTAAACTTAAAGGAGTTATTTCTGTGATAGGGAAAGGTTAAAGTCTTTTTAATGATTTTTTTCGTTTTCCTAAGCCATGCTTAGGTACATTATTCGCTGCAACCTCCTCTTGTTCATCGCTATCTATATATCTTAGTATTGTGGAGAACAATTTCTTGGAAGAAAAATGATCCTCCGGCTCCAATATAACACTGATGTGTAATATTAATTTTATCTTTATAGGTGACTGTTTTAAGAATTTCAGTATAGATTACAGGTAAAGAGTTGAAACTATAGAAAGAGAGAACATAGTTTTCAATCTTCCCTTCAGTCTTAAACGTTTGGAAAGTTAGCTTGTACAGTAATCAACTTTCATGTATTCTTATTGCTTCAGAAGACAAATTGTAGAACACAGTTTAACACAATGATGCAAAAGTTCTGTAAGCTCTCCAGTAGCTTACATCACATGGAAGCAGTTGGCACAGAGTATAGCGATGCTCATTTTAAGTAATATTTGTTATTATTTAACACAATTAAAGTGTCGTCCACATGATCAGACACAGTGTACATTCTGTCGTTATACTATAGCAGCCCCAAGGCTGGTAATGGCGTGTTATTTAGCCTAGAAAGATGTAAAGGTTTCTCAGAGACACATATTAGAGAACTATATTACTCTGATAACATAGCTGCAGAAGTCTTTGTTCGTTCCTGGGCTTGTGATAGGAGGCAGAGTTGGAGATCATTACCGTTAAACTGCGTATTCCAAATGCCTTATTCTTGTTCATAACTGCATTTCTAGTCTCCTGGTGGTCTTCTTGCTCGCTGCAGGTAAGGCTTGTTTGACTGAGGTTCATTACAAAAATCCTCAGAGAGAGTAATCCACCCTCAAAGGATTTATTATATAAGAGATGCATCGTATAAAACTATCATTCTACCAATACTTGATTGCTATTTGTCAGCCTGGAATCTGTGCCATACAGTAGAAGAAACTAACAATCAAACGACAAGGCGGTAGCTCCTGATGTACATGCTGCCACAGGTGTGTTGTTCATCACTTTGTGGTTTACTGTTAAAAATCTAAGAGTGGTCCAGTAAAATGCAGGGACTCTTTCAGTGTAAGTATTAATAGAACAAAACGAAACACACTTAAAATTCTTGCACGATGAAAGATTACTTTATGTGTTCAAGATGACTCCCATTAGCAGTCAAACAATGTCGATACTGCTGTTGACTGAACTACTGCTGTCATTATAACAGGATTGATAGCTGCACAGGACATCTTGATGGTTTCTAGCAGTTCGTCTGTTGATTTCATTTTTGAAGGTCCCCCATTGGTAGAAGTCAAGATGTGTAACGTCTGGAGACCGTGGTGGGCACTTAACATTATCTCTTCGACGTATTGTCCACGTAGATTTTCATCCAAGCGTTAGCGAGGTGGAGTGCCATTTTGTTGTTGGTGAAATATTTCATTTACAAACAACTCTCGGATAGTAGGTATAATCGATTTTCGCGCGTATGAAGATACACATCGCCAGTTACGTTAGCTTCAAAGAAGAATGAGCCAATCAAATCGAGCGATGGCAGGCCACACCACACATTAACATCCGGACGATTCACATGTTTATCCACGTGAACGTAAGGATTTTCGGGAGCCCAGTACGCCCAGTTGTGGCGGTTTGCAGTACCGTTCAATTTGAAGTGCACCTCGTCAGACCACATAACCATCCCAGCAAACGGTTCAATGCTACGAAGAGTGACTTCAATCCACTTGCAGAACCCCTTTCTTCAATCCGGGTCTCCCTAGTCCACCTTGGAATGTACACTTACCACTTTGGAGCATTAAGAATTCGTCGTACGGTTTGCGCTACTTACACGTGCATCCAGCCTCAAAGATTTTTGAGGTGACCTAGCAAAATGTTGCAACATAGCAGCGCTGGCAGCTGGACTTGTTGAGAGTTTTGATCGGCCAGACCTTTCATAATGCATATTCTGTATAGTACCGTCAGCTTAAAATTTATCCTAAATACAATACATAATAGTACGCATTGGTGACTGAGGTCCGTACACATGAAGCCTCTGCCATTGTACCTCCATCATGTTTTCTCGTACTCCCAGCACCACTTCAGTACGGCATTGTTTCTCAAACGACAGTCTTACTTCATTCATTGCTGCACTGTCATCTGCTGGAAAACGCTTGCCAAGATCTGTTGAGAAAACAATGGACTACGCTAAAGCGCAAAATTGCAACGATATGTCATTTTGTTCCAAATACATTAACAATCAAAGAGTGCCTACACTTTTCTGGACCCCACATGTTTCTAGAGTAGTCAGTCACTATATTGCTTCCTGTTACAAATATCTCTAGAAAAGACGGTGGACATAAAATTAGAGACATTCAAGCTCACATGGAGGCTTACTAATGATTAATCTTTCCACTAAGTGATCACGACCGGAATCGGAAAAGTGACAACGGTACAGAACGTATCATCCGCCACACAACATTACGTGGCTTCTGGAGTATAGACGTAGATATAAGTTTACGCGTTTCCTGAATTATGTAGCACCAGTCGTCTACACACCAGCCACGCAGTTTCGTAAACAATCAATCGATGGTTTTTGGGCAGCGCTTATGTCCGATATTATCCCAGATGTCTTCCAACACATTACTTTAGACTAGATGAACTATATGTTCCATGGATCTGTGTTAAGAAAAATTCGTTGATGTGAAACGTATCAGATTTTTACTTACATTATGAGATATTAATTAAAATATATCAGTGATAATAATAATAATAATATAGGCAGTACATCAACTGGTTCCGACCAGAAACTACGCCATTAGTTGAAAAAAGGCATAAATAATTTACAATACATTTTGTTAAAGAATATAAACACATCAAAAAAGTTGTGCAACACCTCGGTTACGAGAGTTTCGGAACCTGTACAGAAAATTGGAATAGTGCTCAACATAGATATCATATCCGCCCTTTTTATTGCTCATGAAAACCACACATAGCATGTTGTACTACCATACAGCGAGACCGTCAGAGGTGGTGGTCCAGATTGCTCTACACATCTGTACCTCTAATACCCCGTAGCACGTCCTCTTGAATTGGTTCGTGCCTGTATTCGTCGTGGCATAGTATCAAAAAGTTCATCAAGCACTGTTGGTCCAGATTGTCCCTCTCCTTAACGGCGATTCGGCGTACATCCCTCAGAGTGGCTGGCGGGTCACGTCGTCGGTACACAGCCCTTTTCAATCTATCCCAGGCATGTCGATAGGGTTCACGTCTGGGGAACATGATATCCACTCTAGTCGAGCGAAGTAGTTATCCTGAAGGATCCATGGAGACGCATGCCTCAGCAATATGCTTGCCGATATGGTTGCACTATCGGTCGGAGAATGGCATTCACGTATCGTACAGCCGTTACGGCGCCTTCCGTGACCACCAAAGGTGTACGGCGGCCCACATAATTTCATCCAAAATAGCAGGGAACCTCCACCTTGCTGCACTCTCTGGACAGTGTGTCTAAGGCGTTCAGCCTGACCGTGTTGCTCCCAAACACTTCTCCGACGATTGTCTGGTTGAAGGCATATGCGACACTCATCGGTGAAGAGAACAAGATGCCAATCCTGTGAGGTCCATTCGGCATGTTGTTGGGGCCATCTCTACCGTCCTGCATGGTGTCGTGGTTGCAAAGATGGACCTCGCCATCTAAGTCGGGAGTGAAGTTGCGCATCAAGCAGCCTATTGCGCACAGTTTGAGTAGTAACACGACGTCCTGTGGCTGCACGAAAAGCGTTATTCAACATTGTGCCGTTACTGTCAGGGTTCCTCCGAGCCATAATCCGCATGTAGTGGTCATCCACTCCAGCAGTAGCCCTTGGGCGGCCTGAGCGAGGCATGTCATCGACAGTTCCTTTCTCTCTGTATCTTATCCATGTCCGAACAACATCGCTTTCGTTAGTTGCGAGACGGCTGGACACTTGTTGAGAGCCCTTCCAGTAACAATACGGACGCCATCGAACGGCGAATTGACTCTCTAGGCTCGGTTGAAAGATAACACGAACGGTCAAAGGGACTGTGTCTGTGATACAAAATACACAGTCAACGTCTACCTTCAGGAGTTCTGGGAACCGGGGTGATGCTAAACTCTTTTTGTTATGTGTATGTACTGAGGAACAGTAGTTAGTATATTAAGTTCCATTAAGAGATTTCTACACTTTGATCGTGGAGTCACACCACAAATAACGCATTTGTGCTCTTAAAAACTTTGTTTGGTTGTGGGAGTTAATTCAGAGTATCGCACCATACAACATTACGGAGTGAATGCAAGCAGAGTAGGCCAGGTTTCTTATTTTTACTTGACCTACCCTGATAACATATGTATTGTGAACAAGGATTTTTTTAGACAGTTCGCCGGCATGAGTGACCGAGCGCTTCTAGGCTCTACAGTCAGGAACCGCGCGACCACCACGGTCGCAGGTTCAAATCCTGCCTCGGGATTGGATGGGTGTGATGTCCTTTGGTTAGTTAGGTTTAAGTAGCTCTAACTTCTAGGGGACTGCTGACCTCAGAAGTTGAGTCCCATAGTGCTCAGAGCCATTTGAACCGTTATTTTTAGAGAGTTTAGCAGTTTTATTGTTGTCTCCATAAACTGTATTTATTATCAAACGTAGACCCACGGAATTTCGCACTATCAAACTCCTTGCCGGCTCTTCTTCATAGTTTATGCATATGCTGGGTGGAAACCTCTTGCTTGTTCTAAATTGCATGTAGTCAGCATTTTCAAAGTTTAATGATTGTGAGTTGGCTATAAACCGTTTATTAATGTTCATCCAAACGATATTAGCAGTCAAGTCTAATACTATGCACCACATACTATTTATTTCAGTGCCTGTATCATCTGCAAACAAAACAAACTCTGTGTCTGGAAACGTATCGGATGAGAGGTCAATAATTTGTACAGCCCCTAACATAGAAGGGGGTACCGATAAAGGTACTCAAAGTAGCCTCCGCCACACACTGTCAGGTGGCTTGCGGAATATGGATGTAGATAGGTAGGTAGATAGATCTTGTGACATGCCACTCATAATTAATTACAATTCTGATAATGAAGGGTAGCTCAATTCACTGATCTTTCGTATTGATGCCCTTTGTTTCCACTTAGCTAGATTTGACTTGAACAAATTTTCAGCAGTCAAAGTGATACAATAGTATTATTACTTACATAAAAGCGGCAACGGCCTTGCCGCAGTGGATACACCGGTTCCCATCAGATCACCGAAGTTAAGCGCTGTCGGGCGTGGCCGGCACTTGGATGAGTGACCGTCCGGGCCGCCATACACTGTTGCCATTTTTCGGTTTGCACTCAGCCTTGTGATGCCAATTGAGGAGCTACTCGACCGAATAGTAGCGGCTCCGGTCAAAGAAAACCATCATAACGACGGGGAGAGAGGTGTGCTGACCACATGCCCCTCTTATCTGCATCCTCATCTCAGGATGACACGGCGGTCGGATGGCCCCGATGGGCTACTTGTGGCCAGCAGACGGAATGAGTGCTACATATAAGCATGTTGTGGGTCACACAGTCAATTGCCTATCACCAATCAAAAAATTTCCTGCTGCTTGTAATTTGTTACCTGATGAATCAAGTACACATCTACCATACAGAGTGATTCTAATTAACGATTACAAAACTCCGAAACGAGGTAGATAACTATAAGACAATTGCTTTAATGTAAGACACACAGGGAAATACTCCAAAAGTGGATGAAAAATGTTGAACACGTGATGTCACCAGGTGGCGAAACTAAAAGTTAAGTATTCAGGTCGGTGTGACTCCGGGCTTATCTGCGCGACTTAAGTGCTTGGGGCTCAGGGTTCGAGTCTTGCGTCTGACAGGCACCACTCTTTTCATTGCGTTAGACAGTTACATACGCACGTTGAGGTATTAATTTGTTTACTGATCACCGGTCTCAGCTGGTTTACTGCAAAGTAAAATACAACAAAAACCTACCGCATTCCGTCGCAAGTAAAGGAGTGTAAGCCTCGGAACTGCATCGCTACCAGTAAATGATGTACGTTTTCTTTACTAAATATTGACTGTGTAATAAGAAGGGACAAATGCGAAGACAGATAAAAGAAGAACAGCTTTTGTGTGGTTACAGCAAGGACAATAATTTTTTTACTTCTACATTTACAGCAGGCAACATTTACAGAAGGTGTTCGAAATTTGCACCGTTTGCTTGAATGCAAGCACAGAATCGCTCAATCATCCCTTCTCGAACGTTCTTGGAAATACTCTCCATATTTTGAATGTGACGTGTTCATAATTTTGTCATCCCCTGCCGGGGTATTCCGCGTCATTTGCGGCCCACGTGTTTTACATTAAATTGGATGTCTTAGCATCATCTACGTCACTTCAGCTGTTTTTAAACATTAATAAGAATTGCTCTTTGTGTATAAATAGCTTTATCAGGACCAGAACCCATCATAAATCCAACCTCTATCTTACTCAGCTCATTATATGTTGTCAGATGATTAAGAAGCGGTCTGTATTTTCGAGAATGCAAGCTGAAATGAAATTTTTCTGTAATTTTGTGTTATTTCTGTAAGCCCTTTCTTGATAAGAAGTTTCATTGCAGCATATTTCAACCAGACAGTAAATGTTCCAGACATAAAATCTGCACAAATAACTGCAACTTGACTATATTCGCAAGAACGGTATCGAAGGTCTATTTAACCCTAGGACGCCTAAGGGGGTGGGGGGGGGGTTTCGTTAAGCCCACAATTTTTTTATGTCCCCTGATTTTGTCCAAGTAACTTTCATACTACATATTCGCTTTGAGTTATTGTTTGTTGGCTATTTTATGAAACGTTTGTGTCAATACATTTTATAGAACATTGCTGCTTTGAAAGAATAAATAAACTTATTATGGGTCCAACAACCCCCCGCCCCCCTTAGGCTTCCATGCTATAGAAAATTTCCCTTTTTAGGATTTCTTATTTCTCATCTCTACAACAATGCAAGTTAGTTTCTTGTTGGTTGGTGTTATTGATATTCACAACAATCAGTTTACTTTCAGAGGAAGTGATTGTTGATGTCAGTCAGCTGTTATTTATCTTTTAAACTTGCAGTGAGTTAGTGCAGTTCCCTACTGTTCACACCCAGACATTGTTGTTGTGGTTGTTGTGGTCTTCAGTCCTGAGACTGGTTTGATGCAGCTCTCCATGCTACTCTATCCTGTGCAAGCTTCTTCATCTCCCAGTACCTACTGCAACCTACATCCTTCTGAATCTGCTTAGTGTATTGATCTCTTGGTCTCCCTCTACGATTTTTACCCTCCACGCTGCCCTCCAATGCTAAAATTGTGATCCCTCGATGCCTCAGAACATGTACTACCAACCGATCCCTTCTTCTAGTCAAGTTGTGCCACAAACTTCTCTTCTCCCCAATCCTATTCAATACCTCCTCATTAGTTACGTGATCTACCCACCTTATCTTCAGCATTCTTCTGTAGCACCACATTTCGAAAGCTTCTATTCTCTTCTTGTCCAAACTAGTTATCGTCCATGTCTCACTTCCATACATGGCTACACTCCATACAAATACTTTCAGAAACGACTTCCTGACACCTAAATCTATATTCGATGTTAACAAATTTCTCTTCTTGAGAAACGCTTTCCTTGCCATTGCCAGTCTACATTTTATATCCTCTCTACTTCGACCATCATCGGTTATTTTACTCCCTAAATAGCAAAACTCCTTTACTACTTTAAGTGTCTCATTTCCTAATCTAATTCCCTCAGCATCACCTGACTTAATTTGACCACATTCCATTATCCTCGTTTTGCTTTTGTTGATGTTCATCTTATATCCTCCTTTCAAGACACTGTCACCCAGACATAGAAATGACTAAAAGATTACGTGACTCGTCTTTAAAAAGACATCTGAATGAAATTTTGGATGAAGATTCTGACTCGGGGAGTGAAAGTGAATCTGAGGATGGTGTTATGGAGTAAGATTGAGATCGGGAAAGTGATGTGGATGTTTGAGAGGATGAAGACAGCGCAGCTTCAGGCAGTGACTATCAGGATGTTATTGTGGCCAAGTCTGGAAGAAGGTACGTAACCACACAGCCTAGAATTCCTCGGAGGTCTGTTGCTAATACAGTAACAGGGCAGGCAGGAGTAATTCCAGCTGGTGTTTGCCATTCATCTGGAGAAACCTTGAAGTTACTTTTTACACCTGACATCATGGATGTTATAGTAAAACATTCAAATGAAGAGGCAGTTAGGTGAAATGTTACTTTGACTAATGAGAATGAATTCTATGCCTTATAGGAATCCTGATACTTATGGGGGAAAATAAGGACAATTCTGTCAGTGTACACGATCTTTGGTCAGACCTAATTGGTCGGCCAGTTTACAAGGGTATTATGACAAGAGAACGTTTCAAGGAACTTATTGCAATCATAAGGTTTAATGACAAAAGTACCCGCCAACTAAGAAGCGAAGCAGACAAGTTCACAGCAATCCGTGATGTTTTCAACAAAGTGAATGATAGGTTTCCATTACTGTATAAACCAGGGGTCCACCTCACCACTGATGAGTTCAGCTTGTTTAGAGGGCGCTGCCCCTTCAAAGTATTTATGAAGGATAAACTGGGCAAGTATGGCATCCTTATACGCATGATGTTCGATGCAGTTGACAGATACGTCTTGAAAATGGAACCCTATGCAGGTAATGTTCAGAATTTGTCGAAACAAGAACGGGGTTCAGCAGCTGTCGTCAAACGTCTGGTATCAACTGTGAAAAATACTGGTCGAAATATTACTACAGACCGATACTACACATCGGAGGATTTGGCGGGAGAGTTATACCAAGACTACAAAGTTACTACAGTAGGAACTCTCCAGTCAAACAGGAAGCATATTCCAGACATAATGAACAACACATCAAATCGACAGATATATTCATCAATGTTCTTGTTCACAGACCCATCAACATGTAGGCCTCCAGTAACTTTGGTGTCCTACATAGCAAAAACGGAACCGAATAAAAACTTACTGATGTTGTCAACAATGCACCTAGATTAAGGCACTGTTGGAGGAGAGAAGAATAAAACAGAGGTAAATGCATATTATAATTCCACTAAAGGTGGAATTGATACCATTGATCAAATGGCGCATATGTACACCTGCAAGAGGGGAACAAAGAGGTGGCCTCCATCTGTATTTGACTCTCTCGTCGACATTTGTGATATCAATGCAACCACCATATTCATCCAGCAACATCCAAGATGGAATGAAGGGAAACACAAGAAATAGAAACTTTATCTTCTGCAAGTTGGGATGGAACTAGTCAAATTGTAGGTGGAAGAAAGAAGTGCCACTGCAAGAGGGTTATCTAACCAAATTGCTCAACCAATGGAGACTATTCTACAAAAGAAAATCAAAGAAGTGACAACAGAAGCACGTCAGCCTCTTGCAGGGAAAGGTCGGTGCCATATTTGTGTAAGAGAAGCTACAAGAAAGACGCAGAAGTACAACTGTCTAAGTAAACCAAAACAGTATTGTGGACAGTGTCACAAACATGTGTGTAATACACATTCAGAAAAAATTGTCAAGTGTGTCTCTTGCCTTGAAGTTGAGGACTCAGAGTAGTCTATTGTATATGAACACATCTGTATTTTGTATTGTAATATGTAAATTTTTTATTCAGTCAATCCAATATTTATAACAATTAACAACATTTATAAACTGATGCCTTAGTTAAAACACATAAATCATTTTGAAAGTGGGATAACCACGACAGTACTCCTGCTGTCATACGAAATCGCACTGCAGACCATAACTCCAGGTGTACGTCCAGTGTGTCCAGCATGCAGACAGGGTAGTTGCAGGCCCTAAACCGGCCTCCTTCTAACCAACACACGGTCATCACTGGTACCGAGGGAGAACCACCTTTCATCATAAAACGCAATAGACTTTTACGCTGCCCTCCAATGGGCTCTTGCTTCACTCCAGTGAAGCTGCAAATGACAGAGGTGTGGAGTCAGTGGAATGCATGATACAGAGAGTCTGACTGAGAGCTCTCCTAGAAAAACCGATCTGTAACAGTTCGTTGTGTTACTGTTAGGCCAGTGCTGCTTAAATTGCTGCTGCAGATGCAAGATCCTGCAGAACGATACGCTGAAGACAATGGTCTTCCCTCTCGGTCGTTCGGAGCCAGGTCTTCTGGCGACTGAACATTCTCGTGACCACTGCGGCCAGTAATCCGGTACAGTGGCTACTTTCCTGCCAAGTCTCTCTGCAGTATCACAGACGGAACATCCAACTTCTAATAGCCCTACTACACGACGTCGTCGAAGCTCAGTGAGGTGGTTCAAATGGTTCAAATGGCTCTGAGCACTATGCGACTTAACTTCTGAGGTCATCAGTCGCCTAGAACTTAGAACTAATTAAACCTAACTAACCTAAGGACATCACACACACCCGTGTCCGAAGCAGGATTCGAACCTGCGACCGTAGCGATCGCTCGTCTCCAGACTGTAGCGTCTAGAACCGCACGGCCACTCTGGCCGGCTTCAGTGAGGTGCTAACTCTGTTATTTTTTCGCCTTAAAGGCATTATTGACTGACATAGAATCACCATGTCCAGTGCCAACGGTAACTAACGGTCACGACTGTTGCAGCGTGTATTTAAAGCAAACTGCTTTTCCTCCTCACAATGTCGTTAATAGCGCCACTCTTATGCGACTGGTGCGAAATCTGAATAGACATCACCTTTCTGATAAAACGCATATCAACTTTCATTTACGTCGCACAACTTCTTCGTTGTGCTGCGAATTCTTTTCCGTCAGTATACGTCTCACCGCATTGTGTGTCAGACAACGTGGTGAACCAGTGTCTTTAGATCTCTATACATAAATCTTTATGAGCCAAACAAACTGAAATTCATTCCATAATTACTTCAGCGAATCACAGCTGCTCTTGTGGTTAGATAGCGATCTCGCTGTATGAGACCCAGGGTCTGATTCTTTGAACCAAGAGACCCAGACAGGCTTTGCAGCCAACGAACCGATATGTGGGCCAGGCACCGACTATTTCTGCAGATGGGCACCGCAGTAGTGTTGGTTCAGCAACATATAATGCAGCCTTCTGCTGGCAGTGGCTGATATGTTTGTGGGGTGGTGGCGTGCAACGTCGCGTTTCCACCATCAGCAACAAAGGGTGAACCATAGCTCCAGCGAAAAACTTTCGGAGGTGTTAGTATGTACCAAAATAGAAAAACGTCTGGTAAACATACCCTCTAAGATGCATACCTTAATAGCGACGGCAACTGTCAAATACATCTGTTCTTCTGCTAGCACTCTGCTTTCCTTATTTTGGAGGGAGACAGTATGGGATAAAACAAAAAAGTATTACCAGTTAACATGGAGCTACGAGCTACGAACACTTGTTCAGCAGAAGTACAGTTTCACAGCAGTGAAGATGAACCACTCCTCTTCGTTCTTAAGGCATGCGTTTTAGACCAATTTTTTATAAGAGTAGGCCCTACCATCTCTCAAAGTTTGTCAGTGGAGTTCTGGTTGACTATACATAAAGGGAGCCTGTCTCCTGTCATAATACCCTTGGTCGTTCAGAATATAAATACTGCGAGCTAGCACGGTAGCAGTTTAGTGCTTTCGACTGCCACAGCCTTCGGGCCAATCATCGATCGAATATTCAGATTTAAAATCTTCATCGAGCAGCACAAAACACTTAGCGACACCGCTAAACTACGAGCCGTCAACTAGCCGTGATGATTCTGGTTTATTAACTGTATCACCGAGGCTAGTCCTTCACCTATGAACCAACATTTTGCACTCCAACCAGCATCCAATGGTCCTGAATTCGACGTGGGACGAAGCTCTTCCCACCACTGGCATAAAGCGTCGTCGCCGGCCGGTGTGGCCGAGCGGTTCTAGGCACTACGTCTGGAACCGCAAGACCGCTACGGTCACAGTTTCGAATCCAGTCTCGGGCATGGATATGTGTGATGTCCTCAGGTTAGTTAGGTTTAAGTAGTTCTAAGTTCTAGGGGACTGATGACCTCAGAAGTCAAGTCCCATAGCGCTCAGAGCCATTTCAACCATGAAGCGTCGACCGCACTCCGTCTGGTTTTCTATTACGCCACCAGGAATCCTAGCATCACGAAGGTCGCTGTCCGATATCAGCCACAGTTGTCTCAGCTTACGTCACACGTGATATGTGTGCATAGCCTGTGGCTGCCCGACGGTGGACAGATTCCGCCTAAGATGGAGTGATTTAGAGCGCTTGCTCACTGGCAAGATCGCATGTTACACATTACTAAATACAGTCGTTTTATATACCTAAAAATCTATCGTGGTTTGAATAAATCATTAACACAACTCATGCAGATCTCTCTAATTGAGTTAATCAGGCCTCTCAGTTCAGAATGTCTTGCATACTAAAAGTTGTGAAACAATAAGTAGCAATACAAAGTGTGATGGTTCAAAATCACTACAGGATTTTATGTAAGATCTGAGTATATAATACGTCTGCTGTTCCATCGCAATCCAGGCTACTTTCCGCTATGTATACGGACACAATGTGTTGCTTGTCTTTCACTTGTGGGTAGGTATGATGTCTAGCTGACTCACTTCAACTTGGCTCCTACTCATTACGCTGTAGTAGGGTTTTTACTAACCAGTAATTTATTTTGAAGCTTGGCCTAAAACCACACAGTACCGAAACTGTTTTTGTGTTTGCAAAAGCAATCCGCATGGTTCTAGGCGACGGCCGTTGTGGCCGAGCGGTTTTAGGCGCTTCAGCCCAGAACCGCGCTGCTGCTACGGTCGTATGATCGAATACTACCTCGGGCATGGATGTGTGTGAGGTCCTTAGGTTACTTAGGTTTAAGTAGTTCTAAGTCTAGGGCACTGATGACCTCAGATGTTAAGTCCCATAGTGCTGAGAGCCATTTTAACCAATTTTGGTTCTAGGTATTTGGACGAATTGTAATGAAAATGTATCTTAACTCTTGTTACACAGATTCCACTGTTAGTAATTTACATCTGTGTTGCACTATTTTCAAGAAAGTAAATGGTATGGATTTTCAAAGTATCATTTAACTACGAGTGAGGTCGTGTTTTGTATGTACAGTGAAATATTAAAAGATATAGCAGTCCAACGAAGAAGACACACAGCATTATTTTGGGTGCGCAAGTCACATACCATAAAGATACATGAGCAGCTGGTATGGAAACGTCCTCTCACAAAAATGTATGCATGCTGTCCAGTAAAAGAATAAGCATATTTGTTCCATAGTATAAAAGTGAAGCAGTCATCAATATGAGTAAATTAACCACTTCTTCACGATGAGGTGGTTAATTTACTTGAGTCTTGTTAGATTTGTCTTGACCGTGATTTCGATCCTCATATCATCTACCACGCAATGGGACAGCGCTCCATAATCGAGAAGGAAACCAGTTTAAACCTACCCTGTTTGGTGAATAATCGGCTGAAACCATTCATCGTTCTCCATGGAAGGCTAAGTCTGAATCCATCTTTGATACCTGGAAATTTTTTATTTTACTCACCATTATCAGGGGAGAAAATCCCTCAAAATTGTGATTCATGGGTCTACGTGTTATTGTTTTGGTACTTACAGATGCTGCACTTCTTTTGTTAAGCGGCGGAATTGGCCCATCTTGTGTGAGATATAATCGTTTTACCGACCGTAAATTGTAGTATGCAAATTTCGGCTAATATTCAACAGTGTTATCAAACATTATACTGTACTAACACCTCAGGAACAGCATCACAACAACTTCATTACCGCTGAAAGTCAGTTACCGACGTCAGCTCTCTAGGGACTGAGCGTCATTCGGTTAGTGAGTTCCTTCCCCCTCTCCGATGCTCTGCTGGAGAACAAAGACACGGCCACGCTGACATTGGGGTTTCCCCCTCGGGATTTGCTCCCAGTAAGTTCAAGCCCCAGCAACAGGCGACAGATGAAGGGCTGCACGGGATTTATATAACACCTAACTCATTTTATGCCCTGTTGCCTTCCAATCCAACAGAACAATCTTCCGTTCCTTCTCAACGACCGTCGGTACAAATGTCACACATACGTGCAGATTAAATTCACCGGCTGTACCGTATTTTGTATAAATTTCTCAACGTAAAAGTTCATTACTACGTTATAGGTAAGGAACGCTATGGAATTAGTTTTCTAGAGTCTCAGCGCTGATTAACTTTTGCTCTGCGCGATGCGTCGTTTCGAAGTAATGGAATTAATTATAAGGGCGTGGAATATAATTTTTGATAAGGAGCCTAACCGTACCGAAACAATACCGAACCAATTGCACCTTAAATATTTGGTACTGTTTATTTTTAATTTTATAGAATGTGATCAACAAGTTAAAATAAGTCCGTTATTTTTCGAAGCATATATCGTTAATGGTTGTGAAGGAGGAAACCTGCTATTTCCTAGTGCTTCCTTAAACATAGCCTGGGAGTGACTAAGACTGGTTTCTACCCTTCATAATAGATAAATTTCTGGCTGAGGGAGCTATCACTTTCATCGCATTAAATGGACTTCGTTTAATTAACAAAGTTAGCAAGGGCGGAAAAAACTTTACTTTCGTTACTCTAATACAAACAATACTGTCACTAACCATGTGCTCGAGAGTCGTACCTAACCAACATCAAATGATAGATTAAGCCCTAGTTAACTTGGTAATAGAAACATTAAGTCAGTGAACAAACATAATACTTGGAATTCAGTACGACAATAGGGAAGCAATCATTTCTCAATGAATTCTTATCTCTACTAAGAGACACTCTATTACTCGGATACTCTCACTATCACAGTGATCCCTTTAGTGATGTAAATTCTTAATCATTTAACACAAACCGTAATATTAATAATAAAGAAGAGGATGAAATAGGTCAATCAAGAAGGTCTGAGTTCCAACAAGGTAATGGAAGGAATGCGGTCGATTCATCCCGAATAGTCAATCAGGCAAGGGGTGGAGAAATAGATTCATCACACCCAGCAAAACCCAATTACTTCCGTAAAATCCGTAGCAGGGAACGATTATCGTGCATATAGGGATTTGTTATGCGTAGTGTAATTAGTACATTGCAATTAAAGAGGGACCTCAAGTAAGGGAAAGACTGAGCCGCTCCGTGAAGTAAAACACATAAATTCTAATGAAACTGGGTTGCTGAGAATTGTATGCATACATATAGGGATTCGTTACACTTAGAAAGCTGTGCGTCTTCAAAAAGGAGGGATCAGTAACTCTAAAGACCAGATTCGAAAACACTTGCTGGACAGTGTCACACAAACTATTGGTTCGGACTATCGTACGAATAATGTGGAAGCAAGAAACTAAAAGAACCGAACTTGATTATATCGAGGGAAGATAGCTGAAGGCAATTAGATGAAAGAATAACATCTTAAATGTATTCGCAATTCCGAATGTGGGAAACCATGAACCGTAGAATGGGATGACAACACTTAAAATTTATGTCAGACCAGGACTCATAGTAGGATTTCCCACTTACCTCGAGTGCTCGCCTTACTTCCTGACTACCCTTGCACGACTACTGGGCAGACCCGGACTTCCATATGTCGTCAAACATATGCATAAAACATATATTATGTATATTCCCGTACAGGTGAGACATTTTACTTGAAAGCTGCTTGCCCGATGTCGGTCAATAATTCAAGTATGCAAGCATGAATGTTCAAAGGAAATTTGCATAGTAATTCGGAGTTACACAGCCACTGCAATATCTTATCGTATCGTATCGTATCTACAGAATAATACATGGAAATTATGACTACAAGGGTACAGTACTGCAAACCTTCACTCATAATGCACGTATAAAATCGGCTACATCGAAACAAATTTATTCAAGTCACACGACACGACAACACATATAGGAGACACTGCCGTTGAACAGTCATATCCAAACATGAACCATTAAACGTAACTTCTACTAACATACGAAGCCCTAATTGTCGGTCGTGGGCTTAGGACAAATATATTTGCTAGCTAGCACATAATAAACGAATTTAATTAGATTGAAATCATTAGCCTCACTAAGAGCTTTAATAATTGGCTCTGAGCACTATGGGACTTAACGTCTATGGTCAGCAGTCCCCTAGAACTTAGAAATACTTAAACCTAACTAACCTAAGGACATCACGAGGCAGAAAAAATCCCTGACCCCGCCGGGAATCGAACCCGGGAACCCGGGCGCGCGAAGCGAGAACGCTACGGCACGACCACAATTACCGACATCCTACTCTGCACAACGCAACCTGACACTGAATAGCTCGTGTACCAGAAGAACAGGAATCTTCACACCCGGACGACGGCCCCATGATTGACTCAAAAGACCAGCCTCCAGAATACGTATACTTGTTTTTCTGAAAGAGGGGTATGCCTCCATTCGGCTAGCCAATAGAATGGACACGAGAAAGCGGGAAGACTCCGGACTAACAGCGTGTTTTGTTACAAGAGATCTATGTGGCTGAAATATTTGGGTTGGTATTGCTACGTCCCGAAACAATAAAACTTTTGTGATCTACCTCGCTACATTTCAGAAACACTCACCCACGCATCCAAATGGTAGAAACAGTCTTTCATATCGTGGTAAGGGACAAGACAAGGTGCTCGTGATCTGAAATGAAACAAAACATAACCGTTCCAGTTTATTGTTTTCTCTCGAGTCTATACAACCTCAAAAAGACAGCAGAGGCAACAAAAATTCCATAAAACTCAGATTTATGAAAGGGAGTGAAGATGCGTATACCTTTCAAGATACTTGACGTAAAGAATTTCAGTGACAAAATGAGAAACAATAGTGATTAAGATACAGTTCACACAATTACAACATTCGGCCAGTAAGGCCTTTGTCGTAAGGCAACAAGAGAAACACGGGAAAGAAAAGAAAGAAGGATGGACATTGAGTATAGCGATGCAAAAGAAAGTAGTTACAATGGAAAACAGTACAGGGTTAGGATAGAAGAAAAGGTCAGGCAAAAATCAAATAATTGAAAATCCAGGATGTCCATCCGTCTTTCTTTTCTTTCCTGTGTTTCTCTTGCTGCTTTACGACAAAGGCCTTAATGGCCGAAAGCAATAATTGTGTGAATCTTTTTGTTGTGCCTATAGCGACTCAGCATCACCGACATATGGTGAGTAGCAACTTTCCTTCTGTGGTATTGTTATATTCTATCCTGGATTTTTCAGATTTTGATTAAGATATGGTTTAGTCAAAACACAAACTGTTCAAATACAGATTCCACATGACTTTTATCTCATTAGTACTTTGAGAATATGAAACAGATATGTCCAGCTGCTTGCTGGAAATAAAAGTAAACCTAAATTTCTATGCAGTTCAGTAGAATGCATCGTACCTTCATTGGTGAATGGTACAAAGTAGCTTGCGACCATAGCGCGGTACAGGATATTAGAGGATATAAGTAATGGTATTTTTGTTGGTGACTAAGTACAGTGCACTAAATAACATTTCAACAGTCCTTACTCCATTTGTGGGATAATAATTACAGCTATCACAAGCATATCCAAGTATGCGTGACAACAGCAAGCCATTGATCATTATTTTCCCTGGGGCAGCGGGTCAGATACTGAAGTGTGGACGAATGGACACAAAACGTATAGTCTGTAGTGACAGGAGCAGTACCCCTAGCGACTTAGTTACAACCGTGCAGAAAACATCAGGTAGTAATTTATGTGTTGTGTTTGCAGGAAGACTGTTACATGCAGAGGAAAAAAAAAAACAACTGACACACTGAAGTGATTACATATTAAGGTGCCAATGTGAACCGTGTCGCGAATCGACCTATGGCGCTAAGCTTTCGTGGGTGCCTATCTTTGGCTAGAAGGCGTCCACAGGTGGCCTCTAAGAGGTCTCTGGATAGCCCTCGCCCTCTCTCCTTGAGAGGCAGGTGGTTCTTAGCTGGAAATCTCTGGGGCGCCGGAGCAGCTGGCAGTCCGGGATTCTCGGCTGTCCTTGCGACGGAGGGCGTGTGGGCCGCATTCCGCCGTAGATGGTGGTATAGCAGGAGGACGGGCGTTTCCTACTGCGGCCTAAGGACTGGTGCTGCAAACTGCCGTCTTTACCAGGCACTACGTGCCGCAACGGGACTGCAGGCTACATGTTTACATCTGTCGTTTAATACGTGGACCAGTTAATTTGGGCTACTTTGCCTCGTTTTTGTGAAGCATCACTGGGTGTGAACCACTAGTAAAACCAGGAGATTGCACAGAATATTTTGTATAAGTTTCAATTTCTAATTTCTTATTACAGCTCTTGTACAAATCTTAACTTAAAAAGTTCTTTACATTTATTTTAATGTCATTGGATGTGCTCAGTAAGCCTTCCGTGGTGGCCGAGCGGTTCTAGGCGCTTCAGTCAGAAACCGCGCGACCGCTACGGTCGCAGGTTCGAATCCTGCCTCGGGCATGGCTGTGTGTGATGTCCTTAGGTTAGTTAGTTGTAAGTAGTTCTAAGTTCTAGGGGACTGATGAAGTCAGATGTTAAGTCCCATAGTGCTCAGAGCTATTTAAACCATTTTTGTGCCAGTTAAGGTTCAGCTAGGAGTTACTGTTAGTTTGTGTTCATTGTTTCAGACATGGGTAAATGTTTTTAAGGGTTGCTTGGTTTTGTTTAAGGCCTACACTATTAAAATTATGTAATTTTGCTTTCAATTGCTGCATGGTGTGAAGAATTTTTGTTAAATTTTATCATGTCTAAGTGTTTTACTGAATGCATGGGTTTCGAAAAAGACGATCGTGTGAAACCCAGCTCGCGCCATTCGGCCACGAGACTCAGAGGGCCATAGACACTGGTTCCCAGGTAGATGCCTTGTTTCTTGACTTCCGCAAGGCGTTTCATACTGTTCCCCACAGTCGTTTAATGAACAAAGTAAGAGCATATGGACTATCACACCTATTGTGCGATTGGATTGAGGAGTTCCTACATAACAGAACGCAGCATGTCATTCTCAATGGAGAGAAGTCTTCCGAAGACGAATGATTTCAGGTGTGCCTCAGGGGAGTGTCGTAGGACCGTTGCTATTCACAATATACATAAATGACCTTGTGGATAACATCGGAAGTTCACTGAGGCTTTTTGAGGATGATGCAGTGGTATATCGAGAGGTTGCAACAATGGAAAATTGTACTGAAATGCAGAAGGATCTGCAGCGAATTGAAGCATGGTGCAGGGAATGGCAATTGAATTTCAATGTAGACAAGTGTTACGTGCAGCGAATAAACAGAAGGAAAGATCCCTTATCATTTAGCTACAATCTAGCAGGTCAGAAACCGGAAGCAGTTAATTCCATAAATTATCTAAATGGCTCTGAGCACTATGGGACTCAACATCTTAGGTCATAAGTCTACTAGAACTTAGAACTACTTAAACCTAACTAACCTAAGGATATCACACACACCCATGCCCGAGGCAGGATTCGAACCTGCGACCGTAGCAGTCCCGCGGTTCCGGACTGCAGCGCCAGAACCGCACGGCCACCGCGGCCGGCCATAAATTATCTGGGAGTACGCATTAGCAGTGATTTAAAATGGAATGATCATATAAAGTTGATCGTCGGTAAAGCAGATGCCACACTGAGATTCATTGGAAGAATCCTAAGGAAATGCAATCCGAAAACAAAGGAAGTAGGTTACAGTATACTTGTTCGCCCACTGCTTGAATACTGCTCACCAGTGTGGGATCCGTACCAGATAGGGTTGATAGAAGAGATAGAGAAACTCCAGCGGAGAGCAGCGCACTTCGTTACAGGATCATTTAGTAATCGCGAAAGCGTTGCGGAGATGATAGATAAACTCCAGTGGAACACTCTGCAGGAGAGACGCTCAGTAGCTCGGTACGGGCTTTTGTTGAAGTTTCGAGAACATACTTTCACCGAGGAGACAAGCAGTACAAATGGCTCTGAGCACTATGGGACTTAACAGCTATGGTCATCAGTCCCCTAGAACTTAGAACTACTTAAACCTAACTAACATAAGGACAGCACACAACACCCACTCATCACGAGGCAGAGAAAATCCCTGACACCGCCGGGAATCGAACCCGGGAACCCGGGCGTGGGAAGCGAGAACGCTACCGCACGACCACGAGCTGCGGACAGACAAGCAGTATATTGCTCCCTCCTACCTATATGTCGCGAAGAGACCATGAGGATAAAATCAGAGGGATTAGAGCCCACACAGAGGCATACCGACAATCCTTCTTTCCACGAACAATACGACACTGAAATAGAGGGGAGAACCGATAAGGGTACTCAAGGTATCCTCCACCACACACCGTCACGTGGCTTGCGGAGTAAGGATGTAGATGTAGCTGTAGATGTACATTCCCCATTTTCCCAGACCTTGCTTCTCCTTCCGGAAAGAATCGTATTGAGGCGTCTCACATTGATTTAAATATCTGTACCTATACCACTAACACCTCGTGTATCAGTTTGCCTCGAACGGTCGTTCCAAACTTCGGTATTGGGCATTCGCAACTTTACATCCAGAGGGCCCTTCACAAATACTACATCTTTACACGCATATCTGCCTGTACGTACTTTTTAGCGTGTTGGTCCTCATTTGGATAGCAATGCAGGAGCTATAGTGAACCATATGGTTTTAATAAGTCCTTTGTAGCTTTCCATTAGTAAATGGCACCAGACATCAGCACATATGTTACACAATTCTCGAAAAATTACGTGTCAGTGGTTTGTGGCCACGGAGTTGGAACAGGATGGCGTTTCACATATTTTACTTCTAGATTATATCAGGCGCGTCAACCTGAACTCACTGCCGTGTTGTGCAAACCACTACAGCACGATTCTGGCGTTGCGACATGGGCAGGTAAGCTACTGTAACATGTCATTGCCGTCAGGGAAGACATCATGCATGAAGAAATATAGGAGGCCCGCAATAATGTTTAGGTTGTCCATAGCTGTCATGTTAACTTCCATAGGTACAACAGGTCCTGTGGAAGTCAAGGTGAATGGCACCCACAGTAGAATACAGATCCAGTCACACAGCATCCATGGCGTGATGCATATATCAAGAACCCGTTCGCCTGACTGACCACGCATCCAGAACTGATGCAGCATGAAAACTGCTAGATCCAACCTGGGAACACGTTTCCATTGATCCACAGTCGATTCTCTATGATCTCGAGCACTTCCATTTCTACGATGACGCTGGAGCAGCGTGGGAACACACAGAAATTTTCTGTTGCGGAGCCACATATTCAAAAATTGGCACTGATCAATGTGGTTCAAAACATACTTGAACCAGTTTTGTATTCAGTCGTCTGAACTGCTACATATCATCACCTGTTTTGACTCACACAACAGGCAAGCCTCTAGTCACCACGTCATATGATGAGATGTCAACATCCAAGAACTCGGGGTTTCGTTACATTCAACCACTTACCTGCAGGTAATCAGGAGAGTGGAATGCGAACAGCCGACCAGCATCGCCGTTTCCAAGAAACTCCTTCTGAGGCCCCATACCTAACCATCTGCGCTTATGTCGGCAGATTTCTCCATTTTCGCATCGCATCGTCACTAGGATGATAACCCTTTTTTCTCTAAACAACTCGCACACTTCTCTCCCGTCACGTACGTGCAACGTCATCAAGTGGCACTAAAGCTCACGGTGGGCAGTAATTATAATGTTTTGGCACACCAAGGTATAAACACGCAAACAAGAATTATATTCATTAGCGAAGTGGAAAGCTATGCATGAATAAGCTGTACGCTCATTCGTGAACTTACTGATCATTTACAAGACGAAACGTAGACCTTGGCAGCAGGTGTCAACAAGATTACGTCACAGCAAGGACGAATGGAGCTTACGAGCAAGAACTGATAAAGTGCTTATGGAAAGAAAAGATATGTAGCAGTAATACAGAATTAAGATTTGAAATTGATCGTAGACTGTTCAGGCAAATCACATAAACCACCTGGCCTTCTCAGTAACTATGGTATGAATCACAGTTCAGTAAAATGGCTCTGAGCACTATGGACGCAACATCTGAGGTCATCAGTCCCCTAGAACTTAGAACTACTTAAACCTAACTATACAAAGGACATCACACACATCCATGCCCGAGGCAGGATTCAAACCTGCTACTGTAGCGGTCGCGCGGTTCCAGACTGAAGCGTCTAGAACCGCTCGGCCACAGCGGCCGGCTCACAGTTCAGTAAAGCCAGAACTACATGTCCTATGTACACACCACCTGACAAACTAATAAACTGGTCAAAAGTGCAGGAGGGAGGAGAGGAGGATAGGGTATAATGCTTAATGCATCTAACTGAATAAATACGTCTCCATCCTATAATCAGCTTCCAACCCTGTTGGCAATATGTCCATGAATACAAAATCCTCTTCGGTTCTGGGAATGATTGTAAAATAATAATACAAATATTCGAAAGATTGTGAAACGTGGGATTTAGAGAAGGCAGGAAAAGGTGTGAAAGGGGTCTAATCAGTTTCCGTTGGTTGTACAGTAACCATACACTTTATTTAAGGAAATAACTTTTTAAAAACAATCATTTAAAAAAAAAAGTTGACCGTAACACAAGCTACACTGAGGGCTGAAGGCCTTAATAAGAAACAATTCAAAATTATTTGTCAGCTGAAGGTCACTAGCAATACTTCATAACAATTAGCGGCAGAAGGCCTGAATTACAAGTGAGGAAGACAATTATAAGTCATAAATACCAAAATAATTTTTCAAACAATCATTTAAAAAAAAACTATAACACAAGCTAAACTGATGGCTGAAGGCCTTATTAAAAAAGAATTCAAATTATTTGTCTGCTGAAGTCCATAAGTAATAGGAATAATTTAAACAAAATATTGTTTTTAAACAATTGACACAATCAGACCAAATAAAGAAGGAAGTGAACCACAGACAGTGCTCCAAATATCGATCTGAGAAAAGTCCTTACAGCTGAGTAAGTGGTGAGAGAGGCAGCCAGTAGCTATGCTGAATTAACAGGATGGCAACTCAAACTAAGAAGAATTTAAGCGCCGATCAATGCTCTTACCAAATCCACCTAACGTGTGGTAACCAGTATAGCAACGGATTAATTAGGTCGAAATGACAGACAGCACTGCGTCTTTATAATCCAGTGTTTAAAACATCGAAAGGCAGAAGGAACCACTACAAACAAAGTAGACAAAAGAAACTACAATCCACACAGCAATCAACGTGGCTGTCGAACTACACATCATGCTGGACAACGTTGGCAAGATGAGAAGTACACTGCCGCAAAAGTACGCTAACCTCCAGGGCAGGTAAGGGGCATTAGCGGCCACTAGGCAGCAAAATACCGCTGGTTGCATTTCACCAATAATAACACAAAATCCAAAAACTAATCACAGGCAGTAGAAGATGGCTAATAGATTCCGCCAACTCGACAGGCTCCACTTGTTGCTGTTCGTTTCACGGTGACTCAGCGAGCAGCAACGCACGAACAAACGGTGTGATCACAAAATAGTGGAGATTTCACTAATGCATTAACGTTCACTCAACTCAACGTCCTGGGTCCACCGGACAACGAGGTTGTGGCCCTCGCAGCTGCAGCCTCGATTGGGCAATGCCTGCATGCCGCCAGTGGTCCCGGCATGTCCTAGTGCTGTTGGACCTGTCTGCTGCTCCGTCCCAACCGAACTACCGCCTCACCCAACCGGGAAAAGACTTCACGTCCTTCCAAAGATAGTACTGGTACTAGATATCGATAAACGCTGCCGGCCGAAGTGGCCGTGCGGTTAAAGGCGCTGCAGTCTGGAACCACAAACCGCTACGGTCGCAGGTTCGAATCCTGCCTCGGGCATGGATGTGTGTGATGTCCTTAGGTTAGTTAGGTTTAAGTAGTTCTGAGTTCTAGGGGACTGATGACCACAGCTGTTAAGTCCCATAGTGCTCAGAGCCATTTGAACCTCCTGATTGGTTAAGAGACCGAGTGTCTCACCGAAGCTAACAGCCACGCACCAACAACGTAGCAAGGAGAAAACTTGCGCGGTCAATCACTATTGGTTACTGGATGGTCTTGATGAATACAGCAAACACTATTTCGCAATTTAAAGAAAATCAGTAACTGCCGGTATAAGTGAAAGTGCGCATCAACACACAATTTCAACATGTTGCTAAAAACAGGCTTGAGTTAATATATATTTCACCTTCGGGAACGATCAGTAAAAGTGAAAGTGCACTTTAACACACAGGTTTCAACATGTTGCTATGATCTGACTTCGGTTAATATGTGTTTCGCTTGGGGGAACGGTCCGAAACGTAACATTGCGTGCAATGACGTCACCCTTCGCTTACAGATTCAATCTGCATACGACCACGTTGACATTCGCTCTCGTGTCAGGATGGATTACATGGAGGCAGATTGTGTAGGGATATATCGAAACCCTTATGACGTGTGGAGCGTGTCATTTCTGAAATTTGAATAAGCGGTCAATATCCAATACAGATGGCAGGTGAAAATGTGATACCAATTATTTGTCTGTTCAAGACCGAATACTTCACTCTGCAGTGTCTGCACAGAATAAAACTGTGTCTGGGCCGTGAGTCGAACTCATTCCACAAGCAGTGCTCTTACCAACTGAGCGTTCCATCTTGTGCCTACCGTGTGGAGTAAATCTCAGTCCATTCAGAAGTTTTATGTAGACTGGTGTTATGAAAAGTGATTCGTTTTACTAGTGCGTCATCATTGCTCTTCGATCAACGTTTAAAGCCAAGAACGTCTTCGTTTGTAGATCACCAGTCTAAGTAACCGATATTACGTATAAAGTGCGCAAATGACAGGCTTCACTTTGCCGGCCGCGGTGGTCTAGCGGTTCTGGCGCTGCAGTCCGGAACCGCGGGACTGCTACGGTCGCAGGTTCGAATCCTGCCTCGGGCATGGGTGTGTGTGATGTCCTTAGGTTAGTTAGGTTTAAGTAGTTCTAAGTTCTAGGGGACTTATGACCTAAGATGTTGAGTCCCATAGTGCTCAGAGCCATTTGAACCATTTTGAACAGGCTTCACTTTGGAGGTGCTGCTACCGTTCTTGAAGGCTGCGTAGATACCTTTATTCACACTATCTCTTATTTAACGTTGTACAACAGGATAACTCATCCCTTCTGTAAAGTAGTACGGTCTTAAAAGGACTTTGGTGAAACCATACCTCATGCATGGTTAACTACTACTTACAACACCTCTCTTCTTAAAGCACTGGGAGAGACCCGTCGTTCACAAAACTGCAGAGAGAATACTTAATGGGAGCCAGAGAGAACCGCTTGGCCCTGAAAGCTCCCCCTGGCTTTTACTCTCACGCTGGGCTGTTATCTGCTTGCGTAGGACGTAACAGCTAGAACACAGCGACTCGAGAGCAAAAGGGATTTATTTAAGCGGAAGAGAAACTAAGGTAAAGTATTAAAAGAATCGTTTACCGCCAAGAGAGTAAATGAAACCTTCGTTTAAGAGAATGTCATCGAGCCTCAGAATAAGACGAGTGTCTGAGTTAAAGATTTCGCAGGTTTGTTACTTGGGCGTGACATCAAGATTTGATGCTAACAGAGATTTTATTGCGTACTGATGCGGGCACACTGAACTGGATTTTATCTTCTTCTTTATCACTTGGCATTTCCTGCTGGCAGGCACTTTATTATATTCGCTGCTTTGCAAAATTTTGCTGTGACGGCTTCCCTATAACCTTTCCCGAGTGATATTCCACAGATTCCGCGCACATAGTTGAAATTAAGAGCTTGCGTGCATGGATCACTTAAAAAAAATTATGTGCCAGTCCATAAGATATGAAGATTTGATTTGTTTAACGGCACTGGTTCAAACGATCAAGCATCCTAGTGAGCATATTATGGCTGAAGTTACTTTTCATTAAAGTTTGCATATTTTGATATTCAGTCTCGGACATAATTTCTGCGATAGTGTTTGTAACACTAATCCTTGATATCAAGTAATAATTAAATAACTTGAAAACTTGAGCCCAGAGCTAACACCTTTGCAACAGTCCGAATTTAATATTCTATTCTATCGTTAAGACAACATTTTATAGGTGTTACTGGTCAACGGTAATATTCATAAACCTCAGTAATACTCTTTGCTGTTAATCATGTCTCACGAATATACACACATAAAAAAAAAATTTGCATCACATCGGTTACGAGAGTTCCGGAACATGTACCGAAAATTGGAACAGAGATCTACTTAAACATCAGTTCCACCCTTTTCATTGCTCATGAAAACCACAAATTGCATCTAGTACCAACGTACAGCGAGACCTTCATAGGTGATGGTCCAGGTTGCTGTACACAACGGTACCTCTAATTATCCAGTAGCACGTCCTCTTGCATTGTTCGAAACCTGTATTCGTTGTGGCATTCTATCCACTAGTTCATAAAGGCACTGTTGCTCCAGATTGTCCAACTCCTCAACGGCGATTCGGCGTAGATCCCTCAGAGTGGTTGGTGGGTCACGTCGTCCATAAACAACACTTTTCAATCCGTCTCCGGCATGTTCGATAAGATTTATGTCTGGAGAACATGCTGGCCACTCTAGTCGAGAGATATTATTCTGAAGGAAGTCATTCACAAGACGTGCACGATGGGGGCGCGAATTGTCGCCCATGAAGACGAATGTATCGCCAATATGCTGCCGGTATGGTTGCATTATCGATCGGAGTATAGCATTCGCTTTTCGTAAAGCCGTTATGGCGCCTTCCATGTCCACCAGCGGCGTGCTCGGGCCCCATATAATGCCGCCTCAAAACAGAAGGGAAACTCCAACTTGCCGCACTCGATGGACAGTGTGTCTAAGGCGTTCGGCTTGACCGGTTGCCTCCAAACACATTTCCGACGATTGTCTTGTTGAATGCATATTCGACACTCATCTGTGAAGAGAACGTGATGCCAACCCTGAGCGGCCCATTCGGCATGTTGTTGGGCCATTCTGTACCGCGCTGAATGGTGTCATGGTTGCAAAGGTGGACCTCGCCTTGGACGTCGGGAGTGAAGTTTCACATCGTGCAGCCTATTGCGCATAGTTTGAGTCGTAACACGACGTCCTGTGGCTGCACGAAAAGCATTGTTCAACATGGTGGCGTTGCTCTCAGGTTTCCATAGGTAGTGATCATCCACTGCAGTAATAGCCCTTGGGCTGTCTGAGCGATTGATGTCATCGATAGTTCCGGTCTCTCTGTATCTCCTCCATGTCCGAACAACGTCACTTTGGTTCACTCCGAGACACCTTGATACTTCCCTTGTTGAGAGCCCTTCCTGGCACAAATTAACAATGCAGACTCGACCGACCAGTGGTATTGTCCGTCTAGGCATGGTTAAACTACAGACAACATGAGCCTTGTACCTCCTTCCTGGTGGAACTGATGAGCTGCTGCTCATGGATGGTTTTTAGCATCTTTGGGCGGGTTTAGTGACATCTCCCAACAGTCAAAGGAACTGCGTCTGTGAAATAATATCCACAGTCATCGTCTATCTTCTGGAGTTCTGGGAACTGGGGTCATCCAAAACTTTTTATGTTTGTACATAATGTAATGCGCTTAAATAGACGAATAGATCCTGTGTAATCTGACTACCCATTCGGCGGTCTACCACTGGGAACAATCAAATCTTTCAAATATTGTACCAGTGTCTGTCAGGAGTGGTTTAAGGTATAAAGATGATGTACGTACAGTGAGGGACAGGAAGATTTATTGGAATAATTCCAAAGGAGTGGATTTCGACTATGAGAAAACATAGCTTACAAAAAAGGCTCTTTTGGCCGGTTGTTGAGTACTGTTCATTGGAATCGCTCTCTTATCAAACTATATTATCGAAAGAGATAGGAAGTACTCACAGAAGAACTTCACATAATGTGAAGGGCTGGTATAGTCTGCGTGAGAGTGACGGTAAGATTGTCAAGAGCCGCCGGTTGCGGTGGCCATGCGGTTCTAGGCGCTGCAGTCCGGAATCGCGGGACTGCTACGGTCGCAGGTTCGAATCCTGCCTTGGGCATGGATGTGTGTTATGTCCTTAGGTTAGTTAGGTTTAAGAAGTTCTAAGTTCTAGGGGACAGATGACCTAAAATGTTAAGTCCCATAGTGCTTAGAGCCATTTGAACCATTTTTTTGTCAAAAGCCTGCTAATGGGGACGAAACGAGATAAACGTTTTAAATAACTGAAAATATTATTCACAAACGCTGTTTTTAAACGCTAAGTCTTGGATTGCCCGTGACATTACCACTATATCAGGAATATATAAACAAATGATATTCCGCCTTTAGCCACAGTACTTTTATATTCTAATTACTCTCGAATAAGGAGGCTGAAAGATTAGATTTTAACGAGTATCGGAGTTACAACTCATATTTTAACGGTTGTACAGATATAATGGGCGTTACATCTGCTTTATTTTTCAAACTCACAGTTGTTAATTTTAATTACAAAACTATTTCAGTCGGAACTGATCAGAGAAATGCGACAGAAACGAAATAAATAAAGTGTTTTAACATGTTACCTGCTCTTAAGAACGTAACGTTCGTCTTCTGAATGGCTGAAAACATCTACAATCGCACCTGCATTTTGAACTTTTAGAATGTTTATGACAAAACTACATCTCTGAAATGACGCATGTTTAACCTACTTTGCAGGGATGTTAAGTAATGAATTTCGTATTAGTTCAGTTCACTTAAACTGAAAAAATTAAATAAATTTAAAAATTAAGTAGAGAAGTGACAGTTAACATATTTTTTTAAACATTGTATGTTCAGCAAGAGATTTGACATGCTTCTTGACACAAATACTTATCACAATTTATTATTTGTGTTTGATAAGTGTGTAATTTTTACTTATTTATATGAATGTGAGCTACATTCCATAGAGACTTGATACCATGGCTAACCCATATGGTTGTTCATAAAATTTATTATTAACTGAAAACAAATATGTTTCAACATGATTGTAGTACTTCCATGAATATATATAATGATCATTTAGAAAACCCAATTCTCTCTTCAAAGCATGCCTTGGTTAGTAAAATGATTTTCTTTTACAGATATGTAGATGACATTATTACACTTTTCCAAAAATAGACAAATACGTAACATTTCCAGCGAGTTGCATCCAAACTTCCATTTCTCCATTGAGCATGAGATACACACGGCTTTAAATTTTTTTAGCTATAAGAACGTGCATAAAAACAACAGACACATATTCGCCATATACCGAAAAAAATCGGCTATGGATTGAAATATCCACAACAGCTTCCTCGTCCCTTTACACAAAAGCTAACAGCATATAGAGATGTGATCAATAGGGCAGGGAACATCTCAATGGCAACATATGATCTCAGTATTGACTTTTCATTAATCAAATTTTAAACCCACTTATAATGGATTTTCAGCATATATAATTGATCAAATGATTTAGAAAAGATATATAAATTTTGCTAAAATTGCCGTTGACCATAAATAACGATAAGTGTGAGGTCATCCACAGGATTGCTAAAAGGAATCTTCGGTTACAGGATAAATCAGTCAAATCTAAAGGCCGTAAATTAAAGGAATTACAATTACGAACAACGTAAATTGGAAAGAACACATAGAAAATGTTGTGGGGTAGGCTAACCAAAGACTGCGTTTTATTGGCAGGACACTTAGAAGCCAGCCTACACTACGCTTGTCCGTCCTCTTTTAGAACAATGCTGCGAGTTGTGGGATGCTTACAAGATAGGATTGACGGAGTACATCGAAAAAGTTCAAAGAAGGGCAGCACTTTTTTTGTTATCGCGAAATATGGTTTAAAGGTACTGTATCATTTCAGTGGAAATGATACAGTATTTGGGCTGGACATCATTAAAACAAAACAGTTTTTCGTTGCGATGGAATCTTGTCACGAAATTCCAATCACCAACTTTCTCCTCCGAGTGGGAAAATATTTTGTTGACACCGACCTGCAAAGGGAGAAACGATCACCATGTTAAAATAAGGTAAATCAGAGCTCGTATGGAAAGATGTAGGTGTTCGTTCTTTCCACGCGCTATACGACATTGGAATAATTGAGAATTGTGAAGGTGGCTCGATGAACCCTCTACCAGGCACTTAAATGTGATTTGCAGAGTATCCATGTAGATGTAGATGTAGATAAAGGAATCTTCAAGAAAATGGAAAAGTAGGGAAACAGAAAGGTACAACTGGCTTGTTACCAACAGCTGTTAAAACGATATAATTTTTCAGTGTTTTTTTTATTTCTAATATATTCAAGAAATATGACATTAAAACTAGTTTTTACACAAACACTAATGTAACCCTGATTGTTCCACATAGTTGCTACACGCCTCACAAATTTTAGCAAGCAGGGGTTTACAAGTTCACATGGCCAGATCGTCTCAGCTTTTACATAAAGAGCAGACAGATCATTCGGCGTACGGTACAAGTTATTGAAGACATTCCAGCTCTACATTTAAGTGTACCTCATAAATCTGAAGTGGCAATTTTATGACAGCAAGTTCAGCATTCTAGACAGCAATTAAGATGTCACATTCTGCCATAGGTAACACTCAGGCATGAAACTCTACATAATAGTGGCTCTGGAAATATGCAGAAAACAGATACACAGAAAATATTTGTCTTATCCCCTGCCTCGAATATAACTACTGCCTTTCATCTCTGTTTCATTCCATCTGCCTTGGTCTCCTCTCTCTCATTTTTGTCTCTCCCTCTCTCTATATCTCTCTCTCCCTCTCCCTCTCTCTCTCTCTCTCTCTCTCTCTCTCCTCTCTCTCTCATCAAAGTCGATCTACCTAGGTATCCTCTCTCTCGGTTTTGTTTCTCTCTTTCTCTGTCTGTCTGTCTGTCTCTCTCTCCCTCTCCCTCTCTCTCTCTCATCTCTGTCTCAGTCCACCAACCTAGGTCTCCTCTCTCTCGGTTTTGTTTCTCTCTCACTCTCTCTCTACCTGTGTGTGTGTGTGTGATTCTCCCTCTCCGTCTCTGTCTCTCCCTCTCTCTCTGTCAATATGTCTTCTACTTCCGCTTTCCTCCTTCGCTCCCACTAAGCTCCAGATCGTACATACTGTGATTTTCCGGTAGTTCGAAAGAAAGGAAAAACTTTGCCGTTACAGGCTATATTTTTACCATTTGTTTATTGTGCTGTTGGCCATTTTCGACCATTATGACATTATCAAGCATGTATATATTAACAGTATGCATTATGTCGACTTAATGTGGCATACAAATCAAATTATTAATCCAGAAGCAAAACCACATATGAATAACAGAATGCTAGGCGTCGAATAGAAACGAATGAGCAATAAAACATGCAGCAGATACATGACGCGATGAGCTTCTGTAGTGCAAAGATGAAATCTTTGTTGTGAGTTGATTGTGTTTAGAGATCTGTTTTGGCCGCCCGGTGTGGCCGAGTGGTTATAGGCGCTTCAGTCAGGAACCGAGCTTTCGCTACGGTCTTAAGTTCGAATCCTGACTCGGGCATTGATGTGTGTGATGCCCTTAGGTTAGTGAGATTTAAGTAATTCTAAGTTCTAGGGGACTGATGACCTCAGATGTTAAGTCCCATTGTGTTCAGAGCCATTTCCACCATTTTGGGGATCTGTTGTGCAATTTTCTGCTCTTTCGTTTGTATTCGATAAATAATGTACTCTGTGGTATCAGATTTTAGCTGGTAACTTGATTTGTATACCACATGTCGTTCGGTGGAGCATATTCTTAATTCATACACTGAAATGAGAAAAAAACATGGATCTGGAATATCCACATACACAGATGACTGTAGTATCGCTTACACAGGGTACAAGGGCGGTTCGTTAGGGGAGTCGTCATTTGTATTCATGTGATTCAAGTGAAAAGGTTACCGACGTGTTTGTTGCCGCACGACGTGAATTAACAGACTTTGAACGTGGAATGGCAGTTGAAGCTAGACCATGGAACATTCTGTTTCGCAAATCATTAGAGGATTCAGTATCATGGGATCTACAGCATCAAGAATCCGCCGGAAATACCAATATCAGGCGTTATCTCACCTTGGCCAACACAGTGACCGACGGTCTTCGCATAACGACCGAGAGGAGCGTCATTTACATAAAATTGACATTGCTGACAAAGAAGCGACACTGCGTGAAATAATGACAGAAATCAATGTCGGATTTATGACGAACTTATCCGTTCGGACAGAGAGGCGAAATTTTGCGTTAATGGAACGTGAAAGCAGATCGCCATCACGAGGACCTTTGCGAACAGTACGGCATCGCTTGCAGCGCCTCTCCTGGGCTCGTCATCATACCTGTTGGATCCTAGGTAACTTGAAAACGGTGTCGATTTCAGATCGTAAGAGCTGATGGTTGGGCTCGAGCGAGGCGCAGACTCTAGAAATTATGGACCCAAATTGCCAACAAGGTGCTGTGCGGGTTGGTGGTAGCTTTATAATTGTGTGGAGTCCTCTGGTCCAAATGAACCGATCATTAACCGTAAACGCATATGTGTGGCTACTTAGTGACTGTTTTTAGCCATTCATGAGTTTCATGTAGTCAAGCAATGGTGGGTTTTTTATTGGTGACATTGCTCTACATCACCAGGCGACAGTTGTTAGAGCAAATGATTTCGCCCGCCAGATTGCCCGACATGAGTCGTACTAAACGTTTATGGGACATAACTGAGAGGGCAGTTTGTGAAAAAAAATATGGTACTGACAACACATTCGCAATTATGGACGGCCATGGTTCAGTGTTTCTGCAAAGGACTTCCAACGACTGGTTGAGTCCATGCTACGTCGAGTTCCTGCATTACGCCGGGCAAAAGAAGGTCAGACACGATATTAGGAGGTGTCTCATGACTTTTGCTGCCTCAGTGTACGTACATGATAATGACACAGTAGCTGAAATTGACCACCAGCACAGCAAATAAATGACATGAGTATACTACCTATCACTGGACAGTGTTTTCTTTTATGAAATATTTCGAGGATGCGGAGTGGCATATAAACAAGATTACTACGTTGTAAGTTGTTTAGTGTTCTTTATGCACAAAATTTAATGAAAATTGTAACTTAAGGGGAGCCGGAAGTGGTCAAATCAAAAAAATTACGATTTTCCTTTTTTTGCTACCGAAAATTAATTGGAACATTCCTCTTTAATGTAAACTTTGAATTATTGTTCTACTCGCCCTAGAAGTGGAGTTATTACCATTTTCCCCCACGCCTGCAGAGGAAATGGGCGGCCGCTGAATGCATCTAACACCCTCTCGTGACTTCCTGGCGAACTGCTTGGGATTTTCTCGGCCTTTACGCATACAGCGCCTTATGTTACGCATACAGCGAGTGTGCAAGGGTTGGCTACATTGTTTTCTGTGACAAATGAAGCCCTAAGAGCGCGGAACATCGTCTCTTTGCTGTTTACCGTTTCGCATTAGTTCAGTGTCGCGCCTGTTGTTGGTGGTATTATACTTCTAGTGTAAAGCGTTGTTCTGGTTACGATGCCATGTTCTAATAACCGTGTATATAAGAAGAGGAAGAACGTAGGGAAAAGAAAATTAACACTAATACCAAGTTGCGATACTACTACAATTACTGATACAGTGCGTTCTTCTGCTAAGCAACACATGGCCGGCCATAGCCTGTGACATCTTCTAGCAAATACTACCTTGGGGATGGTGACTCCAAAGGTTGCAAGACTATAGAGGAACTGAAACCATATGGAAATGAATTTGTAGTTTAAAAGTTGGAATGCATTGGGCATGTGCAAAAGCGTATGGGTGCACAGCTTCGAAGGCTCAAAAAAACTTTGGTTTCAAGTAAGCTCAGTGATGCAAAGACAATAGGAGGGAGAGGCAGGCTTACTGATGAGGTGATTGAACGTCTACAGAGATACTATGGATATGCTATAAGGCAAAATACTAGTAATGTTAGCGACATGCGAAAAGGAGTGTGGGCATTGTTCCTTCATACTGCCTCTTCCAATGAATACCCTCAACACAGCCTGTGCCCAAAAGATTCCTGGTGCAACTGTAATGCAAAAAAAGACTATGATCACAAACATGGTTTGCCAGCAGCTGTGATAAATGAAATAAAACCAATTTTTCATGACTTAGCACAGCCAGAATTGTTACACAAATGTCTACACGGAAAGACGCAGATTCCTAATGAGAGCGTAAACAATTTGATTTGGAAAGTGATTCCTAAAAGGGTGTTTGTAAGCATAAAAACACTGCACTTTGGCATTTATGATGCAATGGCAACCTAAAACCAAGGGAACAGTGTGAAGTGTGAAGTTCTGAAGGCATTAGGATTTACAGCTGGGGTGAACACTGTACGAGCACTAAGAAATATTGACAGAGAAAGGATAAGAGGAGCAGAAAGAAGAGAAAGGCATATGAAGTATGATGGAACAACAGGCCAGAAAAGAAGACAGTTACATTGTAACACAGCCATTTGGCAATATGTTCAGTAGTTTCATTTCAGTTTAATTACAAAGCAATTATTTGTATAAAAATTTGGGCCATTAATAAAAAAATATTGGAAGGAAACTAAAAAGATACTCCAAAATCCCTCTGTCATAACTGCAATACTAAACCACTCTATATGCAAAAAAAAAAAAAATCCAAATTTTTCTATTTGGTAGTTTATTCATAAATGTTCCTCAAACTTAGTGATTTTAACATGGGCAGCATAGGCACCTCCGGCTCCCCTTAAGTAAATTGGTGGTTATTACTACATATGTTGGGATTTCAACAAGCATAAATTAGATAGTAGTATAAGCAGTAAATTTCAGTGAGTATTTTGGATCACTCTGCTAATAAGCACGTAAATCTCGAGATGAGGATGTAATAATGTAAAAATAAAACTGTTGACTGTCAGTTCTCGACATAATATTTATTTTTATTTGGTCAATACATGTAAACAGAAACAATATATTATTGAATTCTCCGTCACATCGCTGCAACATACGTCAAACATTCGTCATTTGATTCTTGTGGTAATGTCATAAACACTTTAAGTCGTTCAAAATGTAATTGCAAATTTGTAAGCTTTTCAGGAATATGGAAGACAGATGTTATACGCTACAACACTGTCTCCCATTATTCCAATACTTCTCTCCTTAATCCTGCCTGACACAATTTTCTTGTTATAATATTAGAAAATGTGTCCTGTTACTGTTAGAAGAAACAGTGAAGTGGATGTAAGCCAATTATGTCTGTACGGCCCATGAAATTTGAGTTCAACCTCCGATCTGCTTTAAATAGTACCATTCATGTAATTATAAAATATAAATATTCTGATTGAAAATAGAATATTGTTAAAGATATTTTTATTCCAAAATTACTCAAGAGTCAACCTACTTCCTAAAACAATTAGCCATTTATTCTTCACGACGATGAATTTAGAGACTTTCAGGCTCTTACTGAAGGGTTCCGACTGTTGGAGGGTGATTTAGAAGTCTTTTCAGTTTTTTGAGGACATGTCTCTTGGAGAACAGCGGTTTCCTTTAGTACTTCAGAATCAGCAGAAACAGTTCCGACGCCCAGAAACTTTTATTTTTGTTGTTGTCGGTTTCGGTCAGCTTCTGAACATCTTCAGACCTCACACTGAAACATAAAAATGGAATGGATTTAAGGGCACGTGTGCAAATAGTTGTAACATGTAAGATACACGTTATATAAGTAATAATAAAATAAGAAATTATACCCATGTTGGTAGGCGGTGAGCGGAGCAAGAATTACGAACTCCACGAATGGTAACTGCTAAGGAGGGCAGTGCAGCCGTTGCTTAAGTACGCGATGCTCCACCCACTGCACACCGAATTTTATCAGCGATAGCCAGTCAGGCATACAGGTCGTAAAAAAATGTGTTACAATAAGATATATTCAAACGATTTCACGAAAGCTAATAACGAATGAAGAAAAAGATGCCTTATATTGTATAAAGTAAATGCTGTGAATGGCATTTCGACACTCTGTGACAAAATATGGGTAAAAAGGATAATCAATCATAATCGGTTGTGAGAACACCGTAAGACCCATATCTAGGGATTTATCGCAAACTTGTAGAATGTATGGCAGCGAAGACGCTAATGTTTCCCATGGAGACTGCGTGGTCTTATCGATGTGTGCCAGGATTTCAGACCTGTGACAACCGCTTAATGTCAAATAAGTTCTGGCATGTAGAAATTCATGTGTATTGCTCCTAGAATGTAGTGACAGTGGAAATATTGCTTGACTGAAACCGTTATTTACCATCGAAGTGGCCTATCGATTTAGAGGTGCACATTTCACAGGCGACGATTTCAAAGTTGCGACAGCGACTAGTTGTTACAAAATACTGCTGTGGAAGTAAGACGACAGATCCCCCTGACGACATTGATCAAGATTTCTCCAATATCTGTTGTCTACGATTTACTCCTCAGCCACTCAACCCAAAACATATAGTTTAAGTGTATCATCCGCGAACAGAACAGGAAAGGTGGAGGGGGGGGAGGTGGAGGATGATGCAAGTGCACTAAAAATCCTCCTCCGTATACTGTACTGAGGCTTGCAAAGCACAGAGGCAGATGCAAATTACCTGTATCTGGATCACTAAATGCCTGCCACCTGTATACGTTATCCAGTAACTTAATGAAATGCAATGCAATACCACGTATGTATTTTCTTTGGTTTTCTTGCGTCCATACTATCAGAAGCTTTCGGATAGCCTATGGAAGAATGTGTGCCTCGGCAAGGAACTAGAGTTAATTTTCTATGGGTTGATAGAAGAATGAAGCACTTCATAGAGGATGCCATTCTGATCCTGTAGAGTATCACAAATAGCGTAGGGCAAGATAATTCCGTTGAGAATGCGGTCGTGGATTTTCCTTCCTCAGCCTTGCCGTGAGCTAGGTGGATGGGTTGCTATATCCTAAAGCAGTATACTCCCTTTCGAGTACCTGTGAAATACAACATATACTTAAGTCTTAGCAGTGAACCTTTGTGCACTACCAAACGGTTTCTCTTTATTCATGGTGCTTTTTTTTCTTTTTTTTAAATTCAAGAGGTTTTGCTGCATCTTAAAAGATGCCTTTACCTCTAGAAGATCGAACTTTGATTCCTTATCCATACAGATCGTTAGTGTGCACTATCCTATATGGTCCAGTCAAAAAGAAAGGAATGCCCAGTGACCGTCTTTCATTCTCTCCACTTTTCAGTTTCTTTCTTATATCGTCCAAATCCTGATTTGCTGATTTCGTAAGAGACAGAGCGGTAAATAGGCCCTAACGGATTCAGTTTCTTTTCTTTTTTTCTTCTTCTTCTACGTATTCATTTCCTAGTTGGTCAGGGCTACTCAGTCAGACACGGTTTTTCTTCAGATAAATGCCAATAGTGCCGTAAACAGATTCTCGATTGGCTACTTGACGCAAGAGTTTAACACTTGAGTGGGGAGACTTTAAAATTTTATTTCTATGGGATCTGAAACTCTAACGTTACCTACAACTAAGACCATCATCTCCTTGTCCCAACGTAGAATTAAGTTTTTCCGTACTTACTAGTACGGAAAAGCTTCCTTCTACGGTGGGACATGCGTGTCGATAAACTGCTTACCGAAAGTTTGGTAACAACCTCACGATTGGCGTAGCTATTTTTTTTAAATCCGGAACCTCATTCTCGCCAATCCTTTGACTATCGTAAATTGAATGCAGCTTTGAACACAGGGTGGTCAGAAACAGTCTGAAAAGCTTGTAAGTGTTGCATAGGGTTAGTGCTGACGAGAAACAACTCTTAATAAAATAATTCTTCATGTTACGCCGTTTTCGAGTGAATTAGTGTCGATGTTAAATAATTGGGCCTTTGCTCGCGCAGGTTCAAGTGGCTCGCAATGTGTAGTATGTGTCAGTTGGTCTCATGCCGTAGATGATAGTGCACGGGACTGCTCAGCATTTTTCTCGGATTCCGTTTTTGTTACCACGCCCTGTCCAGTTTTTGTAACACTCTTTTGTTCGGTTTTAGGAAACCAAACGAGTTATTTGGCGACACTGTCTATGGAGGACCACTTGAATTTGTAAGCTCAACGTTAGTTGCGAAATGAAGGAGGTTCTGGCACACTTTTGATATTAAATTGATATGCTAATTGCTTAAACATTTGATTGATTTATGATTACCCTGTTGTTATGCTAACTGATTTATGACCCCTTGGAGATAATGTGTCCTTGTGAGAAACACTCACTCCTCACTGTCCCTCTGATCCTCCCCCATCTTTCTGGGATGAGGGACACTTTATTTTGTCACTATCAATAACTATATTCTGAGCCATTTTTGCCCCTCCTGGGACATCCCCAAGCCCTGCCCTCCCCTCACCATAACACACCTCCCCTACAGCACTACACACCCCTATACAGCTGGTGGACTGGCGGTAAAATGACTCACTCTGTGCTAGAGACAATGGATCTCATGATATGAAATTGAAGGGCCTCATGATATGAAATTCAAATCAGTTTAACTAATAGAGTGTTCAATGCAGTTTGGATTTTTTTTCATCACTTCATTGGAGACAGGTCTCCCCAACTTATGAAGAACTCACATTTGCACCCCCACCTCCACTTCCAAACAAGCAGTAACTGTAAGCACCGAGGAATGGAATGAATTGCATTGTATTAATCTCCGTTTTGGGTCGCCCTCATATATGTCTCTCGTCCTGGTGTCGCCACGGAGGGCGAGAGGGTCATAATTACAGCTCATGATAGATAGTAAATGCCACCCACCGCTGACCGGATGTCCCTTGATCTCGCTGCCCCAAAAAAAATCATCAGGTGAAAGCATTTCTTTCACTGGGAAATTCCCGACTTTCTCCCTTCCTCTGTCTCTCTCCGAATTGATTATTTCCTGATTGTGTGAACCATCAAGTGTGAATCAGTGTGTCCATACATGCAGATGGAAGCTTTCATCTCTACTCAGGATATTATGTTCCTTTTGGCTAATGCTGGGGGCAAAGGGAGAGCTGGCACAATCTGTGACATCTTTAGAGGCTTTAGACAGGCTAGGTAGTCACTTCGTCTGGTACCCCAAACTGGGTGGTAACCATTGTAAAGTAGCTGAAGTTATACAACACCAATTACGTTCTGTTGTCAGCTACCTTGTCATGCTGGTGGAAATAAGTCACTTCGACTTTCAGTTTACTGCCTCCTAATTATGCCTAATTATGCCTGACCCCATAACATCTGCACGCCTGTCCCCAACCCTGCCACTGGCCCACATGTGAACAGCAACTACTGCCGCCACGTGTAGTCTGCAGACCTGGGTCTCTCTCAAAATACAACGCTGCAGAAGCATTCTTTTAGGCTCACGCCAAATTAGTAGGCGGATGTTTCGAGAACTCAAATGCAAGTCCCTGTAGGGAATGCGAAGTTGAGAACCGACATTTGAAGCTGACTGTAGATGTAGTTACCTCCGGCAACACATATTTCGCGTGAGAACCACGAAGATAATGTAGGAGTAATTCTGCATCCATACGGAGGCATACAGACAGTCGCCTTCTCCCTCACGCAATTTGCGAGTGGAATAGGATATTAAATGACTAGTAGTGGTACAGGGTACCCTCAGCCACGCACCGTACGATATCTTTCAAGATACGCATATAGATGTATATCTAGTCTACCTAAGATGACGTTAGTCCATCCATTTATAGGCACACAAAACTCAAGGAAGGATGTTGCCTCTTATTTATTGAGAAAACATGTGACGGAACTACGGCTGCTGATTGTCTCAGGTACAAACCTTCGTATTAGCCCCCAATTTTCTCAGTGCAGTCAGTTCACGAGACGTATCTGACAGGTTGCAATTTGTTTATACACATTACTTAGAACAAACTGTACACAGCTCACCTCTCAACTCACCTTTCATCAGAGTGTCGCTTAACTGTCGTATTCTCCCGAATCCTCCCTCTTCGACGTACAACGTCTGAATCCACCTGATTTTGCCGAGTAAGTTACGTCCCACACCAAGTCAGAGACCTCTGCTAATCCTCTAGAAATGCCGTCACGTTCTGTTCCATTAGGCAGAAGACTCTCTGGCCTTCCACATATCACTCACCAGTTATAGAGCTATAACAACGAGGAAAAAAACACCTAACGTACAGGAGGAAATTCACAACCATGCAACGTATAATTGGACTGCAAAAAGAATTTTAGTAGCACACATCTACAATTCTCTGATATCGAGTGCCCCTCTATACATATCCCTCAGTACATGTCCTAATCTGCTTTCTGATGTTCCTATGTTTACTATACTAGAATTATGACAGTGTAATGGTGTCAGAGCCTTCGTTGACAGCAGTCTCTCTCTCTCTCTCTCTCTCTCTCTCTCTCTCTCTCTCTCCGTGGGTTTTATAATGTCCAAAAGAGTGAAACTACAAAAAGAAATCTTCGTTTACGTCACGTGGTAGAGAACTCTCTAAGATTTAACTGTGTCTCTTTCTTTCGACATAGCGAGAACAAATACCGTCTGCGTGCTAACATCGAGGATATGTAGTGATCCCATTAAACATGTGTGTCCTGGTCAATCAGAGCAGGCGCCCAGTGATTAAAGTTGTTTCCATTGACTTTGTATTGTCACCAGTATTGCAGGAAGACGATATTCCACAGACTACCTATCACAATAGGAAGTTCTATTGTTGTTTCACAAGCAGTATGATAGATTGTGTTTTTGCTGTATTACATCCTAGCAATGTATGATTACACGTTTGTACGCCACCATACATTTTGTGTTTGTACCACGACTTTAACGTCTAGGTCAGATGCTAAACCGACATTAACACGTTTGACTCCCACAGAAAGTTGGATATCGCATGCTGTAGGGTGTGCTGTTCCCACAACACACGGGATGGTTGAAATAAATGACAGGTGAGGTGTTTATAATTTACAAAAATTTGGAAAACATTACAATAAATGGAAACTGAAAGAGTTTGCAGCACTGAGGAGCGTTTCCAGACAGCTGCCCGACGGTGATTACCTCTGCATTTAATCTCATCTTCCGCACTGAAGGGGTAGCAGATGTCTCAATGTTCTGCTTTTGGGGAAAGGAAGAGCACTGATGCCTCATGGTTGTGGATGTGGCACGCCGGTATATGATCGCTGTTTCGGTGTCCTAGGTGGTAGCCATACGGACCTCCAAATCTTCGCAAGTGCGTCGTTCATTATTATGGCCTACAAGGCATAACTGCATGTCGAACAGGAGGTACTTGGCAGGACTTGAACACATAGAGCAGGATATTGTGTATTATCAGTTGTCGCTCTCGCCAATCGAGGAATGGAATAATTTTCGTACACCCTGGCGAGAATGTAAGTATCCTCATGCCTCCACGTCTTTGTCATATTTTCAGAAAATTTTACCTATTTTATATTAATTTTAGTAATTTAACAGTTTTTTAGTAATTTCAAAGCATTTTACGCTATTACTCGAGTTTCCAGCCACCACTCTCTACGACTTGACACGTCAAAAAACGTCTCGTCGCATCGATCTCGTGATGCTATTAGCCAATGACGTATCAGCTCGCTTCTCAGTTTCTTTATCATTGCTAAGCCACCTCCTCCATTTCTTGGCGAGCACTATAAACACGTTGACACATCTTGACCACTATTACCCCGCCTACATCATATGACACAAATACTGTTTATTAGTGAACGGCCGGCCGCTGTGGCCGAGCGGTTGTAGGCGCCTCAGTCCGCGACCGCGCTTTTGCTGCGGTCGCAGTTTCGAATCCTGCCTCGGGCGTGGATGTGTGTGATGTCCTTAGGTTAATTAGGTTTAAGTAGTTCTAAGTCTATGGGACTGATGACCTCAGATGTTAAGTCCCATAGTGCTTAGAGCCATTAGAAACATGATTAGTGAACGAAATAGATCTCAGCAGAAACACTTTATAAATTCGATAAGGTTTTATTACGAGTGGCCGTCTCTCCTACCCGATAGGGAGCCACAAAGTATTCTAGCGTTCGTAGGATATAGCTGGAGATGGAAAGATCTCTCCAACATGCTTTGATGACTACCACTCCAACAAACGAGTCGTATTAGTAGCACCACTCTGTCCTCTATTTAGAATTGAGCTACCCCTTCGTTTAGACTGTCGGCAAATCTCTAGACGGTCTCTCTATACGTCTTGTAACTGTTCCTCTGTCTTTAACCAACCTGCCTTGTAACTTCGTCACATTTAAAAAGTAGGAGGGCTTTATACACAGTCCATCCGACGTCCTGTGAAGAGACAGAAAAAGCTGAGTTTCACGTAATCAACACACTTCAGTATTTTCCTTTCGGAAAGAGCGTAATACATGTTCCAAACTTGCTCAAGCGACCATCGCCAATGATATAGGCTGGAATTCCAGTACCGCAAGCACCGTTCTGTGTAGACTGTCACACCCATGTCACCCATTCAGTTACACATGATCACTATAGGTATGTGCATGCCGAGGAGATTAGCAGTCATACTGGTATTTTGCAGATGCGAGCCAGATACATTTTAGAGTGTTGTGGTGATATAACAGGTGGATAAGAAGAAGAAGAAGCATAGGTTTTGTGCATGATTAAGCTCCAGGCCGAGGAAATTTGAAACATTTTACGTATGCCTCTTTTGCTATCAGTTCTGTAGTACTGTTTTGTGTTTGGATTCTACACCAAGAAGGTATTGAAAAGATAGAAATTATGGTAGAACATGAACACATACTCCTATGGCTACACAGTCTTGTACTTACCCATACTCTGATGTCGAGCAGTGTGGTTTCCGCATGGAATGCTGCAATGTTAATACTCCAACACCTAATACACATTCACCCTGCCGGCTTTCTATCCCACCCGCTAGGGTGAGAAACTTGAAGGTGATAAAACTACTACTCTCCAATCCAAGGAGAATAAAATTGACTCTTTCAAAGCGCCCTTTTCGCATCCGATTACTGTTCGTAAATTACAGTATGCTCTCATCAGTCCTCTAAACTGACCGTCACCAACATCTTATGAGGAAGTAGACAAATGCATAGCAGCGGTGTTTCACTGCTGAAATTACACGCCACGCGACACTAACTCCGTGAACAGAACGCAGTCTCTTCGACACACAACAACTGCCAAGGAGATGTATACGTAGGTGTTGCTATACCTCACAAACCCCTGTCACTGACTTAGTATCACAGCAGTTATGAAACTGAAGACTCGATTTACGACCAAGACGTGGCAGGGAAGTAGAGTGCTTTGCACACATCTTTCTTCATGTAGAGGAGGGCCATGAAATAGGTTTTCGTATCAGTTTGGTGGACATGATTCATCACACACGCATTGGAAGTCCTTTGCTGGCTGTGATGTGGGGAGATTAGCTGTTAACGATTGCAGGTAGACAGTGCCCTAAGTCACACTCAAAACACACCATAGTATACAACTGATACAGCCTGCCACAACATCTCTCTCTGTCTAGAATGCATCATCAATCTACCATTAAATCCTGCCTCGTTACAACCCCTCTCAACCAACTGGTCCATCTACTTTCTGCCATTCTTTAACGCAGATACATGTCAATTTAGAGGAAGATGGTTCTGTCTTCTAGGATAATCAATAAGAAAAACCGATTCTGTCTTTTATTTCAACCACTAGTGCGTTGAGGGAGCAACTTACCGTACACCATGTGATATCCTGCTTTCTGTGAGAGCCAATATATCGGAATATGATAATGTTGGTTTAGCAAGGGACACAGATCTCAAAGTCATGGTAGAAAAATGAAATACGTATATGGTGGTGCCCAAAGCTGGAGAGCGAAATGCTTCTAACTTCTTATGAAACAACAACACAGAACACCTCTACTGCGACTAATCTTCTTCTTCTTCATGTGCCGTCTCCTCTAAGAAGGTTGGCTGTCATCATGGCAATTTCTGATCTTGATTTGGCTGATCTAAGGAGTTCTGACGTTGAGCAGTTGTACCAATTTTTTAAATTGTCAATCCAGGATGTCCGTCTTCTACCCCTCGTTCTCTTCCCACAAATTTTCCCTTCTAGTATTATTTGCAATATTTTGTAATTTACTCCCCTAATAACATGGCCTAAATATTGTAGCTTCCTTACTTTAATAGTTTTAATTAATTCTTTTTCCTTTCCCATTCTTCTTAGGACATCTTGATTAGTAGTCCTCGACACCCAACTAATTCTAAGTATTCTTCTATATGCCCACATTTCAAAAGCTTCTAAACTGTTCATGTCCTTCTTTTTCAATGTCCACGCTTCCATTCCGTATAGTAATTTTGAGAATACATAGCATCTTAGCAACCTCATTTTTGTGTTTAAACAAATGTCAAACTGCGACTAATAGTCTGTGCGATATGGTCTTCCTCCAGTGCAGGTAACAAATCTTTACACCGGTCCATGGAAGCGATTTCAGTCACCGGTATCCTGCTCCAGCGGACCAATACACAAATATACAGGGTGCTTTTTTCCACCATGTACAAACTCTAGGGATTGATCGATGAGAGGATACGAAACAAAAAAGGCCTAAGGAATTTATGTTCGGAAATTCATGGTTTACATGCTAGACACCATGTATTCAAATGGTCCAAATGGCTCTGAGCACTATGGGACTTAAATGCTGTGGTCATCAGTCCCGTAGAACTTAGAACTACTTAAACCTAACTAACATAAGGACATCACACACATCCATGCCCGAGGCAGGATTCGTACCTGCGACCGTAGCGGTCGCGCGGTTCCAGACTGTAGCGCATAGAACCGCTCGGCCACTCTGGCCGGCACCATGTATTAAGTGATAGATTGTTAAGAGACTAACATGTTCTGCACCATGCAGTCACAGTTAAAGCTACAGTTACAGCGTTGAAAGTAGTTTTCAAGTATGCATGTACGTGCCATAGAATGTTCTGCCTCACACGTTCACATCAGCTAGGCTGCATCCTGGCAGTGTCAAAGGAAGCACGAATACCTTGCTATAGTGTCTCCACACATGGAATCGGCTCTGCATACACGACACTTTTGCAATTGCCTAACCAGAAATTGCACGGGTTGAGATCCGGTGAACGAGTAGGCTATGCAACTGGACGCCCTCATCCCATCCATCCAACAGGAAATACATGATTGAGATGCGTCCAGACATTAACGACGTAGTGGGCTGGAGCATTTCCATGTAGCAGCCACGTAACACGTCGAATCATCAATGACACTTCTTCCAGCAGGGGAGGCAAAGTCATCCACAAGATACGCCGATAGTTCCCACTTTTTATGTGACGTGGAAGGAAGACTGGTCCCAAAATATGGTCGGCAATCACGCAAGCCCTCACATTCCGTCTGCACTGATGCTGATGATTCGCTGTCACCATACCATGGGGGTTCTGCATACTAATCCATACATTACTGTTGTGACAGTTGAAGAACCACTTCGCATAAGGTTGGCCTCATCTGTGAATAGGATGGATGACAAAAGCCCCGAAATCATGGTTGCCTGGTGAGGATACCAGTGACAAAACTGCTACCTATGTGGAAAATATGTCGCTAGTAATCTCTGCACACGCTGTAAGTGATAAGGGTAGTAACAACTGTCACGGAGAATTTTCTACACGCTATTTTGGCTTACCATGTATTGGGGGAGCCAACCCCCTGGAACTGACATGGCTGTTGTCTTCCGCAGTATTAATCACATTTTCTGGTATGCGAACATTTCACGTATGTCCTTCATGATTTCCTGCTTTCTGAAACGAACCAGTCTCAGACAAACGGCGAAACATTGTTGCAAACTTGAATGCCGTGGCGGTTGTCGGTGATGATAGGCCTCCTGATACAACCTTGCTGCCCGCCGTCCATTGCCCTTTGCCTTTCCATAAGTGAACACTATGTCAGCAAGCTCTCGATTCGAATATGGAGCTGTTCTGTACAACGGCGTATCACATCCACGACAAGGTCAGTCAGCAATAGAAGTGAATCGGACGCAAAATTACCAATTACTGTGGCAGGATAGGACGCTAGGGAATGATCTACGAGGAACAGTACCACCCTCTAGGAGGAAACCATGCACACTATGACTGTGGTTGCATGGTACAGTGGGTATTAGACAGCAGCCTCTATTAGAAAGTATGATGGAATTGATGATATCTAGCATGGAAACCACGCATTTCCGGAAATAAGTTCATTAGACCTCTTTTGATCCGTATCTTCTCACCAATCAATAGTTCGTACATGACAGAAAAAAGCACCCTATATAATGGGATCAGTACATATACTCGATGTCAACAGGCAGATGGTATTTGTTCTCGATAAATCAGAAGAGAGAGACGTTGGAAAATCTTATGGAGTTCTCCAGATGACGTTGGCGAACTTTTTTAGTTTACTCCGTTGTCTGTTATAAAAATAACGAGGAGAGAGAGTGAGAAAATGAGAGAGACATAGTGCTGTCACCGAAGGCTTGACACCATGACACTGTCGTATTTCTAGTGTAGTAATCGTAGGAATATGGCAAAGGAGATTAGGACATGTATAGAGGGATATTTATTGAGGGTTGTTTGAAATCAATGAATTGTAAATGTTATGCTTCTGAATTTCTTTTTGCAGTCCACGTATACGTTGCATGGTTGTGAATTTCCTCCTCTACGTTAGTGTATAATTTTCTCCACTGCGATAGCTCTCTATTTAATCAGTGACATCTGGAGGAGTCTTCTAACTAATGGAACAGTGCTTTCAGAGCGTGAAGGCATTTAGACAGAATTACCAGTGGTTTCTGACTTGCCCTGTCGTACTCGTCAAAACCAGATGGCTTCAAATGCTGTAGGTCGAAGAGTGGAGGATTAGTGACAATACAGCAGGAAAGCGAGGCCCCGATGAAACGGGAGTTGAGAGGCGAGTTCTCTACCGTTTCTTTTAAATACTGTGGAGAAACATACTACAGCCTCTCACATACATCTCGTGAAATGACTGCAATGAGAAAATTTGGGGTAATACGAAGGTTTATACCGAGAGACAATCGGCAGCAGAAGTTCTGTCACTTGTTTTCTCGATACATAAGAGGCAACACTCTTCCTTAAGTTTTGCATGCGTACAAATACATGGACTAACGCCTTAATAGGCAGACTAAGTATACATCTACATCTATATTCATACCTCGTAAGATATCGTATGGCGCCCTGCAGAGGGTACCCCGTACCGCCACTAAGCATTACCTTTCTTATTCCACACACAAATAGAGTGTCTATTCCCTCCATATGAGCGCTATGTTCTCGTAAGTTATCTCCGTGATCCTTACGCTTCATATGTGTTAGCGGCAGTAGATTACATCTGCAGTCAGGCTGAAATGTCGTTCTCAATAGTATTCCTCGAAAGGAACATCGCATTCCCTCCAGCGGTTCCCACTTCAGTTCTCAAAACATCTCTCCTACTAATTTGGCGGGAGCCAATACGAAGGTTTCTAAAGCACTGTATTCTGAGGGAGATCCAGGTCTGCACACTCGTACACATCTGGTTGTGCTGTACGCCATCAGGCCGGTGGCAGCGGTGGGGCGGGGCAGTGGCATGGTGGGGGTGGCAAAGAGCGCGACAGGTCTGCGCAACATTCGTTTCGGGCACTCTACCGGAATTCTAAGTGTCTTACCTCCATCTGCGTGACAAAGCAACCGATAGGCAGAAGGTTATTAGTGTTGATATCTTCAGGTAGTTGATGCCGGTTACCACCCATTTGGGTGTCGGAAGAAATGACTACCTAACCTGTGGGAAGCTCCTAGAGACGTCATAGAAATCTCTGTAACGGTTACCTGGCGAATGTAATCCAACTACAGGAAACAATTACTGACCATACAGAGGAACTCCCATGATACATTTAATTAATTAGCTAATTACTTTGTTATCTATGACGTACCGTTGGGTGGGTGGAAAGGGGAGTGAGAGAGCTACGCAAGTGACTTGACTTCGAGTGGTATTCTGGTATTTTTTCGTTGTGGCTAGTTCCTTTAACGAAATTTTGATCTTCTACCTACACAGGGAGGTATGGCCATCGTAATAAAATCAGCTACATTACCGATTTTATAAAGTGATACGCAGAATTACTCTGATATTTAGAACTCCTTTGTGCTTCGTACGAACTAGTCGTCTCGCTACCTTAAGCGAGTTCGAAGATGAGAAGGCATCCTCTAACAGAGACAGAGCATGCTCTTAGTACTCGGTCATGACCGAAAAATGAGTTTAAAGGAACATTGTATGTCCTATGCCGCCAATGTTAAATTACCGAATTTTGTGACCCATTATCATGGAAACTTCTGAAGACACCAATTTACAATTTTCCATAATTATTCAATACACCTTTCTGGATACACTGAACTAGAATTATTGCTAAAACGAAACCCCTCAGGATATTTTAATTATTCCAGTTCCATATTTGTTGAATCCCACACTTGGCATGCTGTGAAAATTTCATGCCTCCACCGTCAGTACATTTTTTTTTAGAAAACAGGTCATTTATTGCAAAAAATCTAGTTCAGAGATATTGAGGTTTAAGACTTTTTTTATTACAAATTCTTATACAGACTTACATTTCTGCAACTTTCATGCACTAGAATTGCCCTGGCCCACAGTCTGTGTTTTCTTCAGTGTCACGACAGCCCAGTGCTTTCCTCCTCCTTTTTTTTCTTGCTTCTTTTGTCATTTGATGAACAGCTAACTCTGCTTCACGTACACGAAGCTCATACAGTTCCCACAGTCCTTCAGCTGTGTTCTTTCCAAACCTTAACTCTAACTTCTCCACAACATTAAGTCTTTCACAGCTCCCGCCATTAAAAGTTATTACAGCATCAGACACTGCCAAATTTAGAGTCATAAGGCCAACAAATACATCTTTAGGCACACGGCACTACACATTACTGAAGGACTCATTCACATTCTGGGTGTTCAGATGTAAACACTTCTTTGGTAGCTCATGATTTGTCAAATCTCTATAAATAGGTTTGATTGCCTCCATTACTGCCAAAACAAGAGAATGTTTATGTGTAAATTCATGCTGAGTGCCAGAAAATTCAGCTTGCCTATATTTACACCAAGTGTTTGGTGGAGGTGGACACAAAGCATGACGTGGCTTTTCATCGGTTCATATTCCACGAAAGAAAGTGCTCCACACAGCTCTTTTTATCCTCTCTAAATTCTCCCAGTTATCTGTAATGGCCTTCCCATAACCCTGTAATTCATCAATTACTTTGTCCGTTAGTCTCGCAGCACATTTTATTGTCATGCCATCAGTCAGTTTTGTGTTACTCAGCTTCGTTTTTAAGTTACTCAGACGTGTTCCCATCCTTTTCTTGACATGTCTTACACAGTAGGCACAAAGCAAAGCAATTCACAACCTTCTAGACTGTGTAGTTCCCAACATATGACTACTCAGTATATGCGTAGCCGCGAAATTTTATAGTCACATGTCAACATTCTAAATGTTATTTGAAGGTCTCACAGTTGTCTGACTTTAGTGTATCATATACCAAGTGTAAGGTGAAAAAGTTGTGGTGGAGGTGGGTGCTTGTTTTTTCAATACCTTGGACATATTTTGCGCTATGATCTATTTGCGACGAAAATTTTATTACTTGATATTTGCGTATGATTGTCAAACATTGATTATATGTTTTATTATGAAGACGAACCATCGTAAAACGGTGGTGAATCTTGTAAGCGATCAATTTGACTCCTGTAAATCGTTAAAGAATTTAATTGATATCACAACCGCGCCAGCTCTCCCTTTGTTGGCAGCATTAGCCAATAGGGGCTCAGTATCCGGAGGAGGGCTGAAAACCTCTGTCTACACGTTAAGTCATGTTGGTTTACGCATGTGTTCACTCAAACAGGGAGTAACCACTTGAGAGAGAGAAAGACACGGGAAGCTTGCCAATGTTTCTCTGTCAAAGACATGTCGCCACATTATGATTTGTTTGGGGACATGAGATCAAAGGAGACCAACATCCAGCCCACAGTCAGTGTTATTTAGTACCATGGTGCGTAATTAGGACTTGGGGCGAACTTTATGGAGGCGCCCAGATAACAGACCCACACGCGCTCGACCCACAACGGCGACCAGTAGCCCTACACCGGATTTCTTTGCATTTCTCGTTGCTTACAATCATTACGTCATGCGAAGCGGAGGCAGGTGGTTACATATGTAACCTCTACATTAGTGGGGAGATCTGTCTCCGTCAAACTGATTAAATAAAAAAATATAAAATTTGAATTAAATGATTGGTTATTGAGAATGATTTGAATTTCGAGTCCTGAATTCCTATCTTTCCTGCACAGATTGAGTCTTTTTCTCCCTTAATTCAAAGTGATGTAGGGGAGGAACTGTGTTTCAGGGAAGTTGGGGAGGGAAGAGCAGGGCTGGGGGAATCTCCCAGGAGGGGAAGAAGTGGCTCAGAACTGAACTAGCGAGTGGTGACATAAAGGAAGTGTCTCTTTTCCCAGAGAGGTGGAGGATGATAAGTAGCAGGGAGAGGGGTGAGCGGTAACTCAGATGGATGAATTTTCCCCATGGGATCATAAATCAATTAGGGTAACAATAATTGTCCCAAGGGAGACGCAATTCAATTTGCTTGACAATGCATTGAGGTCATAAATTAATCAGCTGTCACAGTTTAAATAATTAGTATACCAACTGGATTACAAATATGTTCCAGAATGCCCTCTTTCCACAACTTCAATGTTAATTACCTCAGAAATGGCGCAATGTACCGAAAATTTTTCTGAACAAGTATTCCTCAGCCCAGTCTAGTATTCAATACCCTTTCAACCAGTTTAGACAGTTTCTGACCACCTGGTGTAGGCATCCACTAGGTGGCAAAAGTGGGCAGTTGCCCCCTCCTATGAAGTAGGGGTAATTTCCCTATATCGTTCGAGTAAATACTGGGGTGGTTCCTCAGAAGGTGCCGAGCCAGATACCGTCCTCACCCTTGTAACATGCACAGCTGTGCTCCGTCTCTAATGACCTCGCTTTCGACAGGACTTTGGACTCTGATCTTTCTTCCTTCCTTTGTTCCTTCGAATATTGGTACAGATTCCTTAGTCATTGCATAATTCTGACGAGTTTCTAGTAATTATTGTCTGCAACTCTGCTAAAATGGAGATATAACATTGCTGAGCACAACGAGAAACATTGCGACTTTGTCAGTCACTGTATATAACTTGAGCTGTTCGTTTGTCATACTATCTACCAAAAATCTGTCGACTGCTTAATGCAGTGGTAGTTTCGTCGCTACCCTGCCATCAAACTGTATGCGATTATTTACAGAATACTGCCACTATAGTATATAGTACACATTCCAATGCAGATTCTCAATGTGATATGACATCTGTATATGTGCCCATCGTTGTCCCAACTTCCTATTAGGTCGTTTCCAGAATTTGCTGCAAAACAGCAGCTTACAGTTTGTGTGAATATTAGACAACTGCCACTCAACCAAATGTAACGTATCTACAACAAATATAGCCTATGTTCATCTGTGACAATGGACTCGAAAAGCAACCTGGGCTATCAGTAATGGGAATCTAACTTGCATTACACTGTGTGCGTATTGTATGAGTATCAGTTTCGGTGCCATTTAAGCCCTCAATAGATCGTTACATGAAATACTTAAAACTAACATTTTGATAAGCTATCTCACTGCGTATCGGAATAATAATTTAACAAGTGATACAGAATCTGACTTGTGCAACGGAATTTAGTGAATAAGAGTAGATGATATATTGTGGTGTGTCACTTTCTCTGTTTTGGTCCTAAGTTTTGCACTCACCTCTTTAGATGACTGCGTTTTTCAAGAATCTTTACAGCAATTCGCCGCAGCATCTGCAGCGGCTAGAGCTTATTGTTAATAATAATGACTTTCATAAAAGGAGTTTCCTTGTGTCCTGTTTACTACTAACTTGTAAGAAGGGATTTCGTCAATTAAATCTATTTAAAACTTCACAAACCATCAAACCCAATAATAGTTTGACAAGTATTATTAATTCCGAAATGCCTGAAAATTACATAAGTATCAATAATTCCTGAGAGCCAGATTAATAAATTATTTCAATATCAATGTTACATTAACATTTAATAACCACAGCATATTTATGAACTGCATGTTGAGAATAATTACTATTATTTGGAGGATAAGAAGGCTTCTTTAAGTAACAAGCGGACGTGAGATTACTACAAACTCTAAATGCTGAGCTTTGCCTTCGAGAGCCACAATTACACAGTACCGTATCAGTGAATCGACACTGACAATACAGGCCTCTTTGTCACCAAAAATGCAGGTTCTCCAAGTAAATGTGTCACTCAGAAGTTCTGATCGTTACATACTGTAACCTTCGTGTCGACTGTCTTTTGTTTACGACTGCCAGCCACCTCAGAGATCTAAAGTACAACAAAGATAAGTTGACGTCTGTTCTGAATTTGTGATCGATAAATGTTCCGTTTTTTGTTTAGGACGGCTAGCAACCCCATCGATCTAATAGCATGGCGACATCTCGTGTTACTTGTGTTAATGAGAAATAAATAACGTAAAGAATTTTTCAACATGAGCGTTGCTTAATGTGTTTTAACGAAATCTCGTTGCCTCCGTGTCGTAATCTATGCCATAGGTGCCGATCAATTGCGCGCAGGACGCAAGCATTTCCTACGATTCCACAAAACCTGCGCTCAGCTGGTTGTAGCATTACGTGGGTGATCGCAGCGAGACGTTACTATAGCATTCACCATCCTCTATTTATAAAGGGTAACACCAGACGCTCGATTATAGAGCACGGGCTTCATTCTTTTGTGTGGCATTCTCCTTCCATGGTAATGAGGAAGGTGCTGTACAGAAGATCAAACGAAGGCGGAAATAAGCCGCTGTCGTCTGCCTTGCTGACTACGTTTACGGGTATTTACGAAGTAATCGTGGAAAGTTGTCTACGAGGATTATAGCGAAGTCAAACTGCCCGTCACAGTCTTCCACATCCAAGAACAGCTAAGCACAGTGCATCGTGGAGCATTGTTTCGTTACCCAGGACGATACGTGCGGTACCTTGTGCACTCCCATATGCTTTGATGATTGCCTTCACATCAGCTCTGTCGTCTTTATCACGAGAAAACATCCAAGAGTTCGTTTCGCTTTCTTAATTGTCGATACAGCAATCTCCGCACTGGAGACGTTATACTACAGGTTTATTGTTGTTCACAGTACGCATTAGTTCATCTTGTACGATGGTACGAAGTTCCACAGTTTTACCAAAGGAGACTTTTCGACCGAAAATAAGTTTTTCATCCGCAGTATACAGAAACGAGTAAACAAGACGAAGATAGAACATACAATACAGAGAGATGGTATGCTATAACGATCCTGCACGTAACACATTAAGAAATGATAGGTCGTCTTTAGTACACGATTGGGTATTCCCAATTTCGCCATTTCTTAATGCCACTAGGAAATGTATCCTGCTCAGAGAAGCTAATAAACAATAGGTGTAGGTTCAAAAAATGGTTCAAATGGCTCTGAGCATTATGGGACTTAACTTCTGAGGTCATCAGTCCCCTAGAACTTAGAACTAATTAAACCTAACTAACCTCAGGACATTACACACATCCACGCCCGAGGCAAGATTCGAACCTGCGACCGTAGCGGTCGCTCGGTTCCACACTGTAGCGCCTAGAACCGCTCGGCCACACCGACCGGCAGAGATGTAGGAAACGGAAGGAAAGGGAAAGGATGGCTGGGATAGTGTGACGGGTAGCCGCACAGGGCATTTTGGTAACGAAATGGTAAAAACTGAAAATTTGTACCAGATTAGCACTTGAACCCTGATTTACAGCTTTTTTTGAGTAGTTGCCTCAGCCGCTTCGGGCATCCTTACACGGGCCCTGACCGACTCCATTTCAAACTTGTCGCACGCTTCAGTGTAGCGTACCTCGTCCATTAAACTTATTACTTGCAAATTCTGAGTTCGGACGATATTTGTGTAGTCGTTTGAAACAAACGTCCAGGAGCCGACCTCCTCTTTTTTTGCCACAGATTTATATATCTGAGGGGTGTCTGGTCGGTTGGACATGTCCAGTACTACTGACACATCTCAGATATACATATTTCTAAGCGAGCTTGGTGAGCTTCTTTAGAGTATTATGTCTATTTAACGATAAGGGAGAGTTCGTACCTAGTTCTTCCATTCAAACTCAAAATAACTGTGGGCTTAAGCTGGAAACTACTATCACTGACTGGCGTGGCGCCGCGGAAGTCACCAACTGATCTACTGAATTGTAAAAAATATTCGTCGCAAATCGTCAGCTGAACACATTTATATGTAATTCGGGAGTAGAGGAGGATTTGTAGTGCTAGCATGAGATGACGGCAGAGCCGTTAGCCTTAGATTTCCAGCAAATTTTTCTTTTTTGTAAAATGATTCGCTTCCGACACGCATCATTCCATATTCACGGTTTTTTCTCCGGGGATGAAGGATGTATAGGAGCTACCAGTAATGTAATTTGTGTTTCATGCGATTTCTCAAATGACATTGGTGATTAGGTTCTCTCTGCAATTTTCTACACGCATATGACATCTGAATGTGCAGTGAATTGGTACCAGTATTTCTGTTAACGAAACTACGCACAAGAAATTAGTATGCTGTGAAATAAGTACTCCATAATTTACACCGTTGCAAAGTCAAGGGTTTTTTTGAGCCAAAGTGGCTCAGAAATATTATAATATTGATAACTTCTAATCTGAAGCATCACTATGGTATAGGTATTGTTCTAAGAGACCACAAATAACTATCAATAGAACATTCAAATATAATATTGACAAACATACAGAGTTTTCCGCTGCTATGAAAAAGGTTGTTTTATTGTTCTTCCTTTGGCTGTTATTACAGTACATGCATAATTCAAAGATAATTGAGTGCTCTTAGAAGTGTAAAACTGTAGTTGCGTTCTACAACAATTGAAAACATGACCTGTACAGCCTAAGTGTTCAGAGAAAAAAAGGGACTGAAAAACCTGATTTTACTAACTTAGATGTTGACATGTTAGGGCAACAGATTCGGCGATTGTTATTTGCATTCAAACAACATCTGGTTCCTACATTACTTTTCGTGTAGTTTCATATCGCATTTGCTGCTCCAGAGTCACTCAATGAGTACAAGACAAATGACATTTAAGGCGTTTACTAAACATCTAACTCCATGTCTCATATCAAGCCGTCTTTAGTTCATCCTAAATTTTGGAAATTTTGGAAGTCTGAATAGTACGTAACAGTGACAGGTCAGGATTTTCTTTATCGTCGTTCACCGCTACATGTATTATTAATTAACACTGGACATAGGGTCACCAAGCAGCTTCAGTGAAACTGTTTGAACGCTAGTGTTTGCAACAGTTGAAAATATGGCATCATAATCACGAGGACTGTCAACTTGCGCCGATATGAGAATCGAGTAAAACGAGGAAGCAAATTTGACACGGCACTGGGCTCAGATGCTGTAGCACCTGTTGTTTATGTCAAATCGGGTAATTTTATTGTTTTCATTATAAGGAATTATGTCTGAAATACTTGAAGTTCAAAACAGTATTGTGTAAAAAAGTGACTTTTATCAACAGTTTTTAAGTGATTTTTATGGGTGGGCGGGGAAGAGGAGCGTGGGTGCTTCTATGATAGTAAAAGGTGCATTCCGGAACTTAAATTTCAGAAATTAGGCACTTCACAAAACACAGATTCCGATAATGAAATACAACAACGTCAACCGAAAAGCAGTCGACACTTTCAGAAAAGACTTCATAAACCTTAAATCAGTATTCGATGTTAACAAATTCTTTTTTTTTATAATCGTTTTTCTTGCCACTGTCAGTCTACATTTCATATCCATCATACTTCGGCCATTAGAAGTTATTCTCCAACAAAACTCATCTAATACTTTAAGTGGCTTGCGGCCTATTCTAATTCCCTCCGCATCACCGGATTTAATGAGACTGCATTCCACCACCCTTCTTTTCTTTTTGTTGACGTTCATTCTATATCCTCCATTGAAGACGATGCCTATTCCGTTAAGATGTTCTTCCAAATACTTCGCCGTCCGTGACAGAATTACGTCTTCAACTACATCAGCATCGATATTCTGCAAACTACTGCCAAGTGCACGACAGAAGGTACGTCCCATTTTACCATTTATTACCGTTTTTACCTTTCCTTCAAGATTGATTGTTTGAATACCTTTGTGGGTGCTGCAATTATTCTAATATTGTCCCTACGTGAGGGTTACGTAGAGGGTTGTAGTACATTCGTAGAATCACCATTTAAAGTTGGTTCTTGAAGCTTCGTTAGTAGACATTCTCGGGGCAGTTTACGTCCATCTGCAAGAGTCTGCCAGTTCAGTTTCTTCCGAATCACTGTAACATTCCCCCAAGGGACAAACAAAACTGTAAATATCTGTGTTACTCTTTTCTATTCGCTTTCAGTATCCCCTGTTGGTCCTGTTTGCGTAATATTGTAGAGTTGTAGACTGCTTGCACTTCCCCAATATTTTACCAATTAACCGATGTCTACCACCTGCATTATTCACAAATGGGTCAATCTGATCAGCCCATTTCTTATCCCTAAGAAATGGTTACCCCAAGTATTTCAATGAGTTGGCGATTCCAGCTGTGTCTCATTGACGTTACAGTCATAGGATACTACGTTTTTTCCACTTTTTGTGAAGTTCACAATTTTACGTTTCTAAACATTTAAAGTAAGTTGCCAATCTTTGCACAACTTTGAAATCTTATCAATATCTGATTGAATATTTATGCAGCTTCCTTTGGACTGTAGGTTTCGAAATGTGGTGCTACTGAAGACTGATGAAGATTAGATGGGTAGAACACGTAACTAATGAGGAGGTATAGAATAGAATTGGGAAGAAGAGGAATTTCTGGCACAACCTGAGTAAGTGAAGGTATCGGTTGGTAGGACACGTTCTGAGGCATCAAGAGATCGCCAATTAAGTATTGGAGTGAAGAGTCGAGCGTAAAAAAATGGGTCAAATTGCTCTGAGCACTATGGGATTTAACATCTGAGGTCATCAGTCCCCTAGAACTTACAACTACTTAAACCTAACTAACCTAAGGACACCACACACATCCATGACCGAGGCAGGATTAGAACCTGCGACCGTAGCGCTCGCGCAGTTCCAGACTGAAGCGCCTAGAACCGCTCGGCTACTCCGGCTGGCCGTGGAGCGTAAAAATCGTAGAGGGAGACCAAGAGATGAATACACTAAGCAGATTCAAAAGGATGTTGGTTGCAGTAGTTATTCAGAGATGAAGAAGCTTGCACACAACAGAGTAGCATGGAGGGTTGCATCAAACCAGTCTCTGGACTGAAGACTAGAATAACTACTAGTTTTAATTCGTACTCCAAATTATTCTTTTGTTTCCTTTACTGCTTGCTCAATGCGCAAATTGAATAAAATCGAGGACAGAATACAAACCTGCTCGCTTCCTTCTCAATCGTTGCTTGCCTTTCGTGCACCACGACTCTTATGCCTGCCTTATGGTTTCTGCACAAAATAAACTGCTTCTCGTCCCTTATATACTATCCCAACTACTTTCAGAGTTTCAAAGAGAGTATTCCAGGCTACGTTGTAAAAATCTCTTCTGGGACTACAAATACCGGAAATGTATATTTGCTTTCCCTTAACCTATCTTCTAAGAAAAATAGTACGGTCAGTATTGCCTCGAGTGTTCCTACACTTTTCTGGAATCCAAACTGATCTTCCCCGAGGTCGCATCTACCAGCTTTTCTATACTTCTAAAAAGAATACGTGTTACGTATGTTTTCAGGTGATGATCTTCAGCCGCCAAATAATTGTTGAAATTCATGGTGAAATCTTGAGCTGTCATTTATTTTGCACATTGCGCTACAAGTTACGGTACTAATAGCGGATTGTGCAAAATAAATAACATCTCAAGGTGGTTTCACCGCTAATTTTAACAATTCGTGTCAGTATTTTCCAAAAATGACTTATCAAATTGATAGTTCCATAATATCCACATCTGCTTTCTTTACAATTGGAATTTTTATATTCTTTTTGAAGACTGAGTATATTTCGCAAATCTCAAACAGCTTGCACATCAGATGGAAGAGGCCATGACTCGCTATCCCAAAGCTATCAGTAGTTCTCACGAAATGTCTACTACCGGGGACTTGTTTCGACATGACTTTCTCTGCTCTGTCAAGTTGCTTTCGCCGTGTTGTATCTCACATCTCACATTCATCTACGTTCCCTTGCTGTTCTATAATGTGGTCTTCAAAATCATGTCCGTTGTATGACCCTCTATATACCCCTTCCACTTTTCAGTTCCCGTTCTGTGCTTAGGACTGGTTTTCCATCTGAGCTCTGAAATTCACATTATTGTTGTTCTTTTCTCCAAAGCCCTGTTAAGGTTTTCTGTAGGCGGAATCTATCTTTCCCCTAGTGAAACATGCTTTTAAATGTTTGGATTTGTCGTCTATCCATTCCGGCTTAGCCATTTTACACTTCTGTCACTATCAATTTTTAGGCGTTTGTATTCCCTTTCGCCTGTTCCATGTGCTGAATTTTTATGTTTTATCCTTTCATCAGCTAAATTTAGGTACAGGAACGATAGACGGAGGAAAGAGGGAGGAGGAAATGGACAAAGGGGTTTGGACGAGAGGGCCACAGAAAGGGGCGAGGAGGAGATAAAGAGGAGGATGGTGGAGATGACGGAGAGAGAAAGGGGAGAGAAAAAGGTTTATCAAGGCAAAAGATGGGCAAATGGTCAGATAGATGGGGGAGGGGTAGGGAGACACAATTCATCTACTGAAGGGGAGGAGATGGACAGAGGAGGAATAGGGCATGGGCAGAAGGAGGTAGGAGAATGAGAGGGGTTTAGGAGGAAATGTGCAATATATGTGAGGTACACGTACAAGAATGAAATTTTGGGTATAAGGCTAATATGCTCATCATTCTTCAGTTGATAAATGGAGAGGTCACGTTGATGAAACTAGATGTATGCGGGGACCAAATACTTATAGCTGGCCTCCACTCAGACTTCAAATCAGGTAGGACTCCTCCAGCACTCTTGTCAGGGGCCTGAATATAGCGTAGTGTAAAGCCGAAACTGGTCACTGGTTCAAATGGTTCAAATGGCTCTGAGCACTATGGGACTCAACTTCTGAGGTCATTAGTCCCCTAGAACTTAGAACTAGTTAAACCTAACTAACCTAAGGACATCACAAACATCCATGCCCGAGGCAGGATTCGAACCTGCGACCGTAGCGGTCTTGCGGCTGGTCACTGGTCGCATTAATAAGTTACATGAGCTATAGGGGAGAAAAAAATTTTCATTTTACATTTTATTTCTATTTCGATTTTTCCCCTTTCTTTGTCGATTTCACCTCATATTCGTTTCACATATTGATTATTTCTTCTCTAAGTGATTTACACTGCTGCACACCGTCTGTTCATGATATACTTGGTATGCAAGCGGCGTCAGCGGAGTAATTGTGGTGGTAGTGGTGTAAGCTAATGATTGTAAACAAAAGAAGTGTGTCCGACCAGTCAGTTGTGACTACACTGCTAGAGGACGCACGGCCGTGGTGTGTCAACATTGCTGTGTCACAAATCGCGATTAGGTGGTCAAGCCCTTCATAAAAATGTTTTGAAGAAGAGAAAAGTGAGTGCAAAGTTTGTGCCGTACAACTCAACACCAGAACAAAGACCACGACGAGTGGACACCAGTCGCGGCTTCACTGAAATGCACGGAAAATTCTTTTCTGTAAAAACTCATTACTATTGCCGAGACTAAGTTATCAATACGAGCTTACCATGAAACTACAAACTACAAAAATTCTCGAGAACAGTCAACGCTTTGACGACATATCTGATATTCAAGCCAATGTGACGCACAACTTGAACGTCATCCCAGAGAAGTACTCTTCTTATTTATTCACACGACTGTACGAACTTTCTTTCATTTTTGGTAAGACTATATAGAACAATTGAAGCATTACAACTACCATTCTAATTTCTCCTACATTTTATTAATCCACTTTCGAAATATTTTGGGCTGGTAGGGTGCTGTACCTCGTGTTTTCCAAGTTTCTGTATGCTTCCTTCTACAAACGATCATTTGAAGTATTTCCTTTGTTACGCAAGGTTTCTTTCTAGCCAGTTTCCTTGTACCTATTTTTATTTGTCTAATTTCCGTGATTGTTTTTAGAGATGTCTATTATTGATGCAGCAGCATCCATTATCGCAGTGTATACAGTCTCAGAGAATTCACACGCTCGTCATCATCCCTCAGCATAACCGTATCCCACGTCTTCCCTCCTTGATTCTTCCTAACTGTTCTCTTAACCTTATCCGTATTCTTCATTATTTCGAAATTTCTGTCTGTGTCTGTTCCTCGGTAATCGTTGCAATCCACTATGTGAATTCTATGTGTCACCATGAAGTAACGCACCTGCAATCTTCGCACATCTCCATTCGTTTTCCAAGTAAACCTTCTTCTCTTGTGATTCTTGAACGGTGTATTCGCCGCCACTAGTTGAAATTTGATACAGAACTCAATTAGTTCTTCTCCTCTCTAATTGCTTCTACGAATCCTATATTGTCACGTAACTCGTTTTTGTGTTCCGCTACCACAGATATCATGTCTCAAATAGTCATTAGATTTTCGACTCCCTCTACATACTGGGTTGCCTATTCACTGCCTACATATACTCTACGTCATCTTCTGGTCCTAATGTCGACATATATACCCGAACTATTGTTGTTGGCGTTGGTTTGCTGTTAGTTCTGATGAGTATATTTCATTGTTCAAAGTAGGTCACTTTCAGGGCTACTTGCTAGTCATCGGGAATCCTACTGCAAATATACCATTTTCTACAGCTGTGGATGTATCCGTCTTGCCAGAAATCTACGTTTTCCTTCTATTTCGCTTCACCGACCGTCTGTATCTACACTTAGGCTTTGCATTTCTATTTCCAAATCTTCTAGCTTACCTGTAACATTCAGACTTCTGCCTTCCCACGCTTCAGCTAGTAGGATGTTACCCTTTTGTTGAGTATTCAGTATTTTTCTCATGGTTACTAACCTTTGGCAGTTACCTTTCGGAGATCCGAATGAGGGACTAATCTGGAATCTTCTGTCAATGGGAATCATCATGACTGTTTTTCATACGTACACGACCCAGTCACATTAATGTGACCACCGCTTATGTTCGGCGTCAATGTGTGATATCCATTCATAGACGGAAAGTGACAGCACTGGTTGTGGAGGGTATATAAAACGTGTCAGGGAAAGCGGACAACATTGCAGTCGTGGTAGTAATTCAACTCCAGAAGTGTATGATCATTGTTTATTATGTGGCCAAGGGTGGAACCATTTCCGAGACTTCACGTGCCGCCGTCGTTGAAGTATATCGCAGATGGAAAAAAGGCGCTATCGAAGACCGGCACACAAATCGTGGTAGTAATTCAACTCCAGAAGTGTATGATCATTGTTTATTATCTGGCCAAGGGTGGAACTATTTCCGAGACAGAAACCCTCTGCTCCAGCAACAAAATCAGCTACAAGTCCAAGTCAATGCAGATGAGCTACATAATAAAACCCGAAATCAGGTTAATGAACTAGAGGAACCGACTTGGAGTACTGTGGCAGGGAGGAGCTGGTACAGAAGAAACCAGAGTAATTCTAAAACCATAATGGGTACCAAAAAAGACGAAGAAATGCAAGCAGCAGAAACAACAGCATGGCTATACATCGGTAACTTAAAGAGAACCACCACAACTGCTACAGTAGTGAAATACCTTAACAAGAACGGAATACTGGGACAACTAGATTGTGAAGAACTGCGCACACTGGGCGACAAAAAAGCCTTCAAAGTAGGCATTCCGTTTGAAAAGCTACAAGTCACACAAGAATCAGAATTCTGGCCAGAAAACATAAAAGTACGTCGATTTCGTTTCCCAAGACGATCAATGGAAGAGGGAGCAGAGCTCAACTAAACTAAGAAGAAAACCAGAAGAGCAAGAAATAAATGCAGTCTTGTGGAATACAGAGGGAGTAAAAAGTGCTCTTAACCTAACACCAACAGACATTCTGCAAAACTCGGACCTTGCAATTCTAACAGAAACCTTCCTGATAGACAGCTGGCAACATAAAGATTTCTATAATTATCACCTAATGGCAAAGAAGGGAGAAAGAGGACGACCCATGGGAGGAATATCTATCCTATTGAAACCCTGGATGACGCCCACCAAAAAAATCATAAAACAAGAAAATAGTATGCTAATAGAAGCGGCAAACATAAATATAATTGCAGCCTATTTTAAACCGCTCACAAATGCTGTAGAAATAATTGACGAAATAGTCACACTCATCAAACAATGCAACAGCAAACCCACCATTATTGCAGGCGATCTCAACTGCAGAATAGACACAGAAAACTATAAAACAAAACTAGTCGTTGAAACCCTAGAAGAAGATGGTTTCACCCTACTTAACGATAGACAGATACCTACATACATATGCCACAATGGGAAGAGCACCATTGATATCGCATTAACAAGAGGAGACATAGAAGGAAGTATTCAACCAATATGGCATGACTCCATTACTCCTATACGAAAGCACATTCCAATGAAGATAAAAATAAATATCGTCACGTCACCGCCAGCAAGAAAGACCCACCAAATCACACAAAGAAAAATTGATATAGAAAAATTAACAAACCAGCAAGAACAATTAACACAAATAGAAACTTTCATAGAGGAAGGAGACCTTGAAAAAGCAACAGACCAAATAGAAGACCTCCTAAAAAATTCAGTGATACAAACAATCCCCAAAACAAGGACGGCCAAAAGATGGTTCGATGCTGAATGCTACAGCAAAAGGAACACTGTTCTAAGAACCCTCCACAGACTAAGAAACCAGCATGATGAGGAAGCACACAAACTGTACACAGAAGAGAGAAGAATCTACAAAAAACTAATAGAAGAGAAGAAAAAAGAATACATAGAAAGAGAGGCAAAAAGAAAAGCGGATGAAGCAGAGAAAGACCCATACATAGCAGTAAGACCAAGAAAAATGGCTCATACACCAAATATAGACCTGAAGGAATGGGAAGACCACTTCAGTAAGATATTGAACAAACGAGGACTCAAAACACCCCCAAAGGAAGAGAAACAACATCTAACTAAGGAAAAAGACAATACATGGGAACCCCTAAATGAAGATGACGTGAAAGAAGTAATAAAAGCACTGAAGAACAAGAAAGCAGCAGGACCTGATAATATATATAATGAACATATAAAAGATGCAAAAGAGGCCCTCCAACACATATGGACCAAACTGTTTAACAAATGCCTGGAACTTGGAAGAATTCCGACACAATGGAGACACTCGACAATAAAAGTTCTCTACAAAGGTAGAGGAGACCCATTGGACCCAAACAAGTACAGAGGTATAGCCCTGGAAAATACTCAATTCAAGACGTTTTCAAAGATAATAACACAAAAAATCCAAGCCTCTGTGGACAGTCATCTCCCAGAACGACAAATGGGTTTCAGATCTGGAAGATCAACACTTACGGCAGTCAGGCTTCTTCTAAACAACATCCATGATGCGCTACAAAGGAAACAAATGTTCTACACGGTGTTCATAGACTTTACCAAAGCCTTTGACCTATCGGAAAGAGAGCTCATAGTCCGAAAACTGGAAAACACAATGGGAGAAGATAGCGTATGGGCAAGAATAGTCAAGTCAATCCTCGAATACAACTTAATTACAATATCAGACAACCTCTCTTTTTCGAACCCCATTCTGCAATCGAATGGAGTCTTACAGGGTGATCCAATGAGCCCTTTGCTGTACATTCTTGCCACTGAAGAAGTACTCCGAATTGGAGAAAATGAAGAAGATGTGTATGTATATGCATACGCTGACGACATAGCCGTAGGATCAACAGATATACAGAAGCTGCAGAGAATCGTTGAGGAAATAGACAGATGGTGCAGTGAACACAAACTACACATAAACATAACAAAGACAGAAATGGTCATTTTCAGAAAAGGAGGCAAAACACCCAAGAATGCGGAAATCAGTATCAGAGGACAAAAAATAAAAATCTCATCAGGCTTTAAATACCTAGGAGTGACATTGCAACCAACAGCCAAATGCTTCACAAAACATGCAACAGAACGCGCAGCCCAAGCAATAATAGCAATACAGGACATCAAAAACATCCGCCTACTCAGTCTAGAAACAGCCATGAAATTATTCAACACAAAAATCTTACCAATCCTGGCCTATGGGATGGAGGTTATATGGGACCACCTGACAGAAAAAAATCTAGAAACACTAGAAAAGGTAAAATCGACCTATCTAAAAAGAGCACTAGGTCTCTCAAAGACAACAAGATCTAGACTAGTGTACCTGCTAGCGAGAGAGACACTCCTAATTGAAGACATCAGACTTCAATATATGATGCCACACACCAGGGCTTCCAGAAAGCAACTGAAGATCATGAAGGACAAACGAGAAAAAATATGGCCGGAGTTTTATGGCACCGAAGCAATGACGAACCGCTCATGGACAGCACCAAACTTCGAACAGCGACATGTCGTAACTAGACTTTCTATTCACGGCTTTCATCATCTAATCTGCAAAAACAAAACTTATCACGACCCAACCGCAACATGTGTATGTGAACTGTGTAACGAAGCCTGTGAACGATATCACATAGAACTGTGCAGTAAAAGAGTGAAATCGATAAATGTATATGCAAAAATGTAAAATGTAAATGTAAAATGTTAAACTGTATATGGCTATTTGGCTGCAATTTTATTAAATAAAAAATTTCCGAGACTTCACGTGCCGCCGTCGTTGAAGTATATTGCAGATGGAAAAGAGGCGCTATCGAAGACCGGTACTAGGAAATTATGGTGACCATGGACGAGAGATGACAGGGGTGAACGACAGCTGCGGAAATCTGTGGGGGCGAATAGACGTTGCAGCTGATCAGCTGCTGACCGTCCGGATGAACCAAGCGGCTACCAACAGTATCTCCCAACGACAGTTCAACGAACGCTGCTGCGTATGGCCCTCAACAGCAGGTGTCTGGTTCATGCACCCACTCTCACAGTTGTTCATCGGCCACGAAGGCTGGAATTTGCTCGCCAGTACCATAACTGGACATCCACTGGGTGGTGAAAGAAGGCCTTTCCAGATGAATCATGTTTTATACTGCATCGGACAGACGAGCATTGGCGTGTACGTCTGAAAGCAAATAGTCTTCAACAATCGCCGAAAGGGTGCAGGCCGGATGGCATTCCATCTGCATCTACATGATTACACTGCATTTCACAATTAAGGGCTTGGTAGAGGGTTCATGGAAACGCTATTATGCTACTTCTCTACTGTTCCAATCTCGAACAGCGTGCGGGAAAAACGAAGACTTGAATCTTTCCATTCGAGCTATAATTCTTCTAGTTTCGTTATGATTATCATTCATCCCAATGTAAGCTGGCGCCACCAAAATATTTTCACACTCTAAGAAGAAAGTTGGTGATCGAAATTTCATGAATAGGTCCTGCTGCAACTAAAGACATCTTTATTTTAATGACTTACACCCCAGTTCGAGTGTCATATCCGTGGCACTCTCTCCCCTGTTTTACGGCAATATAAACCTTCTTTGAACTTTTTCATGTCCTCTGCCAATTGTATCTGATGCGGATCCCACATAACACAGCAATTCTTCAGAAGAGGGCGGACAAGCGTAGTGTAAGCAGTCTCTTTAGTAAACATTTTCCAAGCGTCCTGCCAATAAATCGCAGTCTTTGGTTTGCTACGTGATCGCTCCAATTTATGTTGTCCCTAATTGTAATTATTAAGTATTTAGTTGAGTTTATAGCCTTCAGATTTGATTTATGTGATTATCATGTAACTGAACTGTAGCAGATTCTTTATAGTGCTCATGTGGAAGATTTCTCATTTTTCACGGTTTCGAGTCAATTGCCAACTTTTGAGCAGTACAGGTATCTTGTTAAAACCATTTTGGAATTCGGTTTGATCATCTGATGACACTATATGACGGTAAGTGACAGAATCATCTGCAAACAGACTGCTCAGACTGTCTCCTAAGTAGTTTCCGTAGATCAGGAACAACAGAGGACCTATGACACTTCTTCATTCGGAAATGCCTGATAATACTTCTGTTTTACTATATGACTTTACGTCAATTATTGGGAACTATGACCTTTCTGACAGGATACCACTGATCCAGGCACACAACTGAGATGACACTCCGTAAGCAAGCAATTTGATTAGAAGTCACTTGTGTGACACGGCGTCAAAAGCCTTCTGGCAATCTAGAAATATGGAATCAATTTGACGCCCGCTGTCGATAGCAGTCATTACTTCTTGTGGATAAAGAGCTAGTTGGGTTTCACAAGAACGATATTTTCTGAATCAGTGTTGGCTATTTGTCAATAAATCTTTTTCTTCGAAGTGATTCACAGTGTTGGATCACAGTATACGTTCAAAAATCCTACTGCAACTCGATGTTAGTGATATGGGTCTGTAATTCAGCCGATTATTCCTATTTCCTTTGCTGGGTACTGGCGAGATTTGTGAGAATTTGCAGTCCCTATGTGCTGATCATTCTACTAGCTGAACTGTAGTATGTGACTGCTAAGTATGGAGCAATTGTATCAGCGTACTCTCGAAGTAACCTGACTGCTATACAATCTGCATCTGAAATCTTGTTTTTCTTAAGTGTTTGAAGGTGCTTCGCTATACCATGGGTATCTGCTTCTAAGTTACTTATGTTTACTGCCGTTCTTGATTCTATTTCTGGAATTTTTACTTCGTCTTCTTTAGTGAAGTAATGTCGGGAAACCGGTTTAGTAACTTTGCATTAGGGGCGCCAGCACTTATCGAGGCGCTTCAAGGCTACTCTCATATAATGAGCTACAGAATTTCGCATCACTGGCGTCTGATATCTCATTTGAGTGTTCATTTCACTTCAGGAATACCAGAAGTATCCTACTGGAGATGCGAGAATAATATCTTCGTTTACAAAGCTACATATAGGAGCACTGACACAGTGTAACTCTTGCAGCAATTGGTGGATAGAATATGTAAATGTTAGTGTTAGTTGCGTTAAGCAACAGCTGAATTCACTGACATTGGGCATAATAAAAGTGCTCAATGGATTACTTATCGTATTTTGTAGATAATTTGCATGTTATCCCCTCTTTTAACCATTATGTTGTGTACATACTTCGAACAGGCTGTACATGAAACAACAGACTGTACAGGCTGTACATGAAAGAAAACATATTTATTGTCCATTTGCTACGACAGCTGAAGTCATTCAAAAATCTACGTCCAGTATTTTTTAACATGCATCCCTTTTACGATTGCAGAAAATATTCTGAACATAAATGTAAAGATGTATGACCTTCTCGTTGCTAACCTTAATGAATAGCCGACGCGACGTCCTGAAAGACATGGATAGAGGCAATTATTGATGAATGGAAGATCATGAGCGCTATCAAACGAAATTTAATCTGGATTAATAATTTAATGGTTGAGAGAACGTACACGTTGGATAAAGAATCATTGACAGATTTACAGGTAACATCAAGCATTCCTCGGGCATGTTTGTTGCGGCCGTTGCTGTCCATTTGTAAGTAAATAACATGAAAAACTTATCAATAGTAACATCAAACTTGTAGCATGCATGCACCAGTCTGATTCATCCATTGTCACAATATTACACGACTTCTTTCGAAGACTGCCCCTATTCCTTCTCGTGTGGCTAAATCCAATAAGCGTATGCCACTGTCTCAGAAATGGGTGCTGGAAGTCTACTTGTCCGGCATTGGATTCCACGCTACGCTGTGGTTACGTCGTACACGACGCATCCTGTAGTAGTTCAACAGTAACATGTGACCACCCAGTACAAATAAACAAACCAAAATCTCTAACACAAGGGATTTGTTTGAAGTGAACAATTGCATGAAATTGTGGTGATCTTCATTTGTGTTTACTGCAGCATTCTTGTCAGACCAAGAGCATATGCCTTTGCCCAAAATTTTATGCACTTTCAGATTGCACAGTCGTGAATATCTTGATACCAGCGAAATAAAAGTTTCATGAAATGACCTTCTCCCAGTCGCCATCTGTCTGACACCGCAAGTTATAAGATTTTCTAATTTTTTACTAACTAAGTTTAGAAACTACATAATATCATCCAAGTGATTTACAATTCTTCAGGGTTTCAAATGAATAGCTCAATCGGAAATAGCTTACTTAGGCAGTATGTTATGAGTTCACATCGCTTTTTCTGTCCTCTGTCAGTCTGCTATGGTTCGCATCCCCGTTGCTCCATGTAGATACCACACCATTTTACCGCAGTAATGTAAGTCATGAACTCTATAAAATAAGAAGTTTGTATGTTTTTCCCTCTCGAGTAGCTGGACATCAATTTTTCGGTTACATATGCTTCACGGTAATTTCATTGTACTGTACATTCCTGGTAAGCTGAAAAAAAGCTGTAGTTTGCCGTTATCCTACAAATAAGAAGTTTGTATGTTTTTCCCTCTCGAGTAGCTGGACATCAATTTTTCGGTTACATATGCTTCACGGTAATTTCATTGTACTGTACATTCCTGGTAAGCTGAAAAAAACTGTAGTTTGCCGTTATCCTACAAATACAGCATCTCTGGTGTAGGAATCATGAGAATAAGAGAGGTTAGCGAACAGACACAGGCAATCACTTTTTCCTCTGTCAGTATGCCCATGGAACAGGAGAGAATAACTATAATATTGTTACGATGTACCCTCTGCCATGCACTGGACGATGGCTTCCTGATCGTATATGGACGTAGATAAAGCTGGAGGGGAGAATCGTTAATTATATAGTTGAGAGAAGAGAAAGTAATGAGAATATTCTCGTGGAGGAAATTCTTCACGTCTGATCATACCTTCTCTGGATTTCGTATCGTTTGAGGTATTTAGTGCCAATGTATCGAAAATCCGAATCCTGATATATGGCAAAGCATAATTATGGAGAAGGCAGAGGTGCAGGAAACGGCGATTTAAAATCCAAATTCCAAATAACCTGTAATTGCTTTCTTAGTTCGACAAACTGTAAATAGAGCTGGTCACGAGAAGGACCCGATTTGACTTTCTGCTTGAGGTACAACATATTTGCCATACCGATTACACTACGTGTGCTGGTCTCTAATGCGCTGACAATGAAATAAAAATTTAAGAGTTTTATGTTAGTTGAAAAAGACATCGTGTAAAATTACAGCTTGGTAATATTTCGGAAGATAATTAACACTACGTTGATTGTAAAGCACGTGATATCAGTAAGAAATATCTTTATTCAAAAATTCAGTTGCTTAATACATACCATCTCTGTACTGCCTCAGTTATGATGTTACATTGACATATCGGATTACCCTATGTCGTTTTATCAGTTTCCTCCTAATGGAAGACAATGATAGACTTTCGGTGATAGTCCGAGTAACAATGGTCCTACACGATATAGCTAGATGACAAGACAATTAAAACGTGGAACTGGAGAAAACTAAAAGTTAATAAAGGAACTTCTCGACTTGTAGGTCATTGAAGCAGAAGCACAACCTCTGACAACACATACAACTCGTATTGTGGTAGAGCCAGTTTCTCAACTGCTGCATCCACATGACTACTCTGCGATTCATGTTTAACTGCCTGGTAGAGAGTTCATGAACCGCTTTCGGACTACGTATCTACTGTTCCATTCTCGATCAGCCCGAGAAAATGGAACACCGAAATATTTCCGAGCGAGCTCTGATTTCTCTTATTTTGTTAAGATGAAAACTAAGTTAAAGACTGGTGCATCCTGTTACGATATAAGAAACATGAACTAGAGCAGAAACAACGAAAAATATAAAGCAATGTTAACAGTCTTGAGAATGAAGGTAATGGGACAGATCGATGGAGTAGCCAAGCGGAATAGTACCGGGTGATCAAAAGGTCAGAATAAATTTGAAAACTGAATAAATCATGGAATAATATAGATAGAGAGGTACAAATTGACACACATTGTTGGAATGACATGGGGTTTTATTATAACCAAATAAATACAAAAGTTCTCAAAATTTCCGACAGATGGCGCTTCACCTGATCAGAATAGCAATAATTAGCATAACAAAGTAAGACAAAGCAAAGATGATGTTCATTACAGTAAATGCTCAATATTTCCACCATCATTCCACAACAATAGCTGTAGTCGAGGAATAATGTTGTGAACAGCACTCTAAAGCATGTCCGGAGTTATGGTGAGGCATTTGCGTCGGATGTTGTCTTTCAGCATCCCTACAGATGTCGGTCGATCTCGATACACTTGAGACTTCAGGTAACCCCAAAGTCAATAACCTCACGGACTGAGGTCTCGGGACCTGGGAGGCCAAGGATGACGAAAGTGGCATCTGAGTACACGATCATCACCAAACAACGCGCGCAAGAGATCTTTCACGCGTCTAGCAATATTAGGTGGAGTGCCATCCTGCATAAACATCGTTCGTTCCAGCAGGTGTTTATCGGCCAGGCTGGGGATGATGCGATTCTCTAACATATCGGCGTACCTTTCCCCCATCACGGTAGCAGTCAAAAAACCAGAATCACGCATTTTCTCGAAGAAAAAAGGCCCGATAACAGTAGATGTGATATATCCAACCCATGCCGTGACTTTCTCATCATGCAATGGAGTTTCCACGACAGTTCTAGGATTTTCGGTAGCCCAAATTCTGCAGTGGTGGGCGTTGACAGACCCTCGGAGCGTGAAATGAGCTTCGTCGGTCCACAACACGTTACTCAACCAATCATCATCTTCTGCCATCTTTTGAAACGCCCACACCGCAAATGCCCTCCGCTTCACTAAATCGTCAGGTAACAGTTCACGATGCCGATGGATTTTGTACGGATAGCTTCGGAGGGTAAGCCTAAGTGCCAACCAAACAGTAGAGTATGGAATGCTGGTGCGACATGCGACTGCATGAGCGCTGACTTCCGCATGCATAGACAAACCCGCTACAGTCTCCATTTCTTCCTGAACTGACTCAACAGCACTACGCCTTGTGCTCGGTCAGCCACTACGGGGTCTATCGTCTAAACTACCCGTGGCTTCGAACTTCGAAATCATTCTCACCACAGCTGTCAACAGACCTTTACCCGTTCGAATCCCCTTCCTATGGCGATATGATCATAACGCTAAAGTAGCACATTCCCCATTCAGATAATACAGACAACGTCAACATGCTGCGACTGCTGGCGCTTCTGATTCTCTCTCTCATTACAGCTCCTTTCATACACGATTGTCATGCGCAGTCACTGATGTTTTGCTGTCCAGCGCCATCTGTCGGACATTCTGTGAACTTTTTTTTTTTTTTTTGCTCTAATAAAACCCCAGGTCATTCCAAGCATGTGTGTCAATTTTTACCTGTATCTACATTATTCCCTGGTTTATTAAGTTTTCAAATTTATGCTGACTTTTTGATCACCCGGTAGAACAAATGCATTGATAAGAAACACTCTGGGAAACGAGGTATAAATAAGTGGATGAAGACAAGAAAAGGAAATTGGAAGGATCCTGTGGAAAGGATAAGCCCCACGAGACAAGCTAAAATTTGTAAACATGGGCGACCGCAATCGATACGGCTAGTCGGGCGACCATTCAACAGATGAGAAAGCAGCTGGTCCAGTACATCTACGGAATGAGGCAGACAAACAGAGGCAACTCTAGTCAGCAGCAGAAGATGATGATGATGAGAATTATTTCTCCCTATGTCGATGGGCTTCAAGAAAATAGAAGTAGAGTAAAAGTTGGAGATTGACGTTTGGAAAGATCTCACCTCATCGAGAAACGCCTTCGTTTTAGCCAAGAAGTCGAAAATACCGCAACAGTTGAAAGGTCTTTTATTTAACACACGACCGGTTTCGGGTTATTATACGCCCATCTTCAGGTGTGATAACTTTGTACTATGACCGCTGGCGCCGCGGTGGACGTGTATAACACAGGGTGTGCTTCCAACGATTAATGAATGCCACTACAACTCGCTTATGTCCGTGACACTGCCTCCCCTATTTCGCAATAAAACAAAACGAGCTGTCCTTGTCTGAAATTTGTTTATGTCTTCCGTCAGTCCTATCCGCTGAAGGTTCCGTACTGAACAGCTGGACTCTAGCAGATGACGGACGAGGTAGTGTAGGCAATTTACTGAATTTTCATCTCACAAGTGTTTTTCCAATAAAACTCGGCCTTTGGTTCACCTTCTCCCCCCCACCCTTGCCGGCCGGTGTGGCCGTGCGGTTCTAGGCGCTTCAGTCTTGAACCGCGTGACCGCTACGGTCGCAGGTTCGAATCCTGGCTCGGACATGGATGTGTGTGATGTCCTTAGGTTAGTTAGCATTAAGTAGTTCTAAGTTCTAGGGGACTGATGACCACAGATGTTAAGTCCCATAGTGCTCAGAGCCTTTTGAACCATTTGAACCCCCCCCCCCCCTGACATTATCTGTGTGATCGTTCCAATTTAAGTTGTTAGCGATTGTTACCCCTAAGTATTTAGTTGAATAGATAGCATTTTAACGGATTGGTTTTAGTAATCACGGATATCCTCAAACCTTTCATTATCTTGGGTTAAAAATGGTTCAAATGGATCTGAGCAATATGGGACTTAATATCAGAGGTCAGCAGTCCCCTAGACTTAGAACTACTTAAACCTATCTAACCGAAGAACATCACACACATCCATGACCGAGGCAGGATTCGAGCCTGCGACCGCAGCAGCAGCGCGGTTCCGGACTGAAGCACCTAGAACCGCTCGGCCACAATGGCCGGCTATCTAGGGTTAGTTGCCACTTATCGTGTCCCACAGATATCTTGTCTAAATCATTTAGTAACTGGTTTTTATCATGTGATGACTTTACTAGAAATTGAATGACGGCATCATCACCTTCATAAATGGCAGCCCAAATTGTGTCCAAAATCTTCTATGTAGACTAGGAAAATTCTTGGGCCTATTCGCACGTCGCTGAGAAACACTGATGTCACTTCTGGTTTTCTCGGCAACTTCCCGTCAGTTGCTACGAATCGAGATCTTCCTGGCAGGAGATCACGAAACCAGTCGCATACCCGAGGCATGGCACGCAACTTGATTAGGAGCCGCTAGTAAGGAACACTATCTGTAGCACTCTAGATATGCAGAGATATGGAATCAATTTCAGATCCCATGTCAAAAGCACTAATAGTTCATGAGAATAATGAGCTAGTTGTGTTGCACAATAACGACATTTACTGAATCCATGCTGCTTATGCGTCAGTAAATCGTTATCTTCCATGTAATTCATAATATTCGTACTCAGCCTGTTATCCAAAATGCCACTGAAGTCAAAAGCAGTGATAAGGGTTTGTAATTTAGCTGATTTGAAGCTACTTCAGTAGTTTGTGTAACAGTTTCACTTTCTATCTATTCAAACATCCTATCATCCGATGTCATGTCTGTTCCAATCTGGAAAATTCCTCAACAAAATGATCCCTGACGATCACGGGAAATAGGCGTAAGTTCGCTAGTCACTTCACCGCATTTGTAACATGTAGTGAGGTGTCAGTTAGAGACGTGAAACTACAATATATGATGACTGCATTCCATGGATATGTAGCAATTACAAATCTAAAAGGAATACCATGAGGTGGGAAACTGCATGGAAGCTGAAGTACTTAAATATGTATCGATCTTCTTAATGACCAGCATTAGACGTAAGCCACGTGTATTGTCTAATCCTGCTAGCCAGGCGACAAATTTCTGCGTGGAAGGTACTCAAAAGCTGCTTACACGATGCGGTAAGTGCATTAATGTTGGTAGGAATAATGCTGAAAAGTAAATAGAAGTATAGGTCATCTTAGGATAAAATAACTAAGAGAAGCCTACTTGTTTTATTTTTATTTGAAGGAGGTACGCACTCAAAAACCAAGCCTTACACATCGTATGAAAAGTAGTATTAAAGGTAAGTAACGTAAAGGAACGTAATATTGCCGAATAATGTTAAAAGAAGTTGTTGTATTGTTCTTTTCGTACAGGACTACAGACACTTCACGATAAGATGCAGCTTACGAAGTAAAAAGATTAATGATACTGGTTGTAAAGTAAGCATTCTGCACGTGCGTTATCCTCAACTGGTGGAGGTACCTTACTGTAAAAACAGTGAATTCCCGGCTCCTACCTACATTAAGTGCGGTCGTATTACGGAGCTCGACTTTGGAGCAATAGCCGCACAGAAGCGAAAAAACTTGAGAACACGACGTCTCGAAGTAAAAGCCTTTTCATACTAGGGTCATTCAGGAAGGTTTATGGACCGCAACGGAGAGGGTTATACGTCGCACAATCTTCCCCTGGGGAGAAGCAACACAGGTGCTACACACACAATTTTTCAAGACACACGTACAATGCGGCTCAACAGAGGTTAATCTCTGATGCGATATAGAATTTGTGTTTCATTACTATCTGCGTCTCCTAGGCTTATAAACTGAGAACATTATTGATGTGGTGATTTAATGGTATGTATCCATATTTTTACACTTCCGTCACAGTGGCAGCTACATGTACGAGGGTATCTTTTAATTGTGTAAGAAACGAGACAGAATAAAACTTATCCCAACACAAGATCACTGCAAAAAAATGTTAAATATTCACATTAAACTTTCAAACTTTCGTTGGTCGAAAGTTCAGATTGAAAAACAGTTTTTTTAATCCGTGACGCTCGGTCACTTGTTAGTAACCATAGCAAAATTTACTTGATTCTGCTTCTTTCTTCGACCTCGACAAAGCTCCCGTCTTGATCTTCAACATAAGCACATGGCGTTATGGAGCTGCTGTTATGTAAGACAACGAATCTCGAATAACGCCGTGAAGTAGTATCCATATAGTAATGCCCATTGTGCCTGATCTAATGTCACTTCTACATATTATGATGGACACTTGAAATCAGACGTGTAGCAGTACGACATCACTTATCCGTAATCAGGAGATGTTGAGCACAGTAAGATTGATCTCAAAAAACAAGCTTAAGTTCGGGACGACCGACAAATGCATCTCTATATAAATACCACTGTTAGTAAATTTCCTTTGCTAAACATTTATGCTATGTTATACAAAATCTATTTTCAGGGTGGAACAAGGATCCTTCAATCTATCTAAGTTTCGACTTACAATTATCTTCTGTTTGGCTGGTTTAGATGATGCCCTTCCATAGTTATCAATGCACTATTCTCAGTAGTAACTTAGTCGTCGATCACAGCTACTTGAATTTACTCATTCGAACAAAATTTACTCCATCAATTTGGATGTTCTAAGGTACCTGGTCGTCACATGCCATGTGGTCTTTAGTATATCAGCTGCCTCCACTTGACGATGTACTTGGGCGAGCCATATCCGAGAATTTACAAACCAGACCATGACCAAATCATCGCCTGTCATCTGATCGGAGACTTTTGCGAAGTCCAGCAAACACTGATGATGTAGATTGTTCTTTTCATGATTTTTTGAATAAGTGATCCTTTAGCAATGATTAAATTATACATCAGAATTTTTCATAAACACGGATCGGTTTTATCTGAACTTCGGTATAACATAAGTTACATTAAAGCATAGGTCTTAAAGAAATAAACGACAGCACTAACTACTAAAGATGCTTGGTTTATATTCTGTTACCTGAGATGCGAATGCTCTGTGTGTTTTTGGGTATGTATGACACCTAATATTCGAACGAATACGGTTCTTAAATCCCAAAAATGACTTATGAAGAGGTCTTTGACATGCCTCCGCATGCCGCATAGCACTTGACAACGGAAATGTCTGATAAACCTGGACGTACCTAATCCACAGAGCGGTAGAATGTTGTAGCTTGGAACCCTGTACAGACAATCGCCACTATACATTTCTGTAATAGAGAGTTCATATATTTTCTTATTCAGTTTTTAAATGATGACATTCACATTTTGTATGCTGCAATTTTTTCCTGAAAATACCAAAATTGCTATGGAGAACAAGGTTATTCCACTCGTTAGAAAATGCTCCAGGGTATGACACGGTCATATACTTAAGAAAATAGCTTGCATTCAAATTTGCAAGTGTAGCAGACGAGGAAATCTTCATTGTTAAGAAAGTCTGTTGTTCTTGCGGTCCTCAGTTCGAAGAAACGTTCGATGCAAGCTCCACATGCTACTCTATACAGTGCAAGCCTCTTCATCTCAGAGTATCTGCTGCAACCTATATCCTGCTGTATCTGCTTACTGTATTCGTCTTTTGGGCTTCCTCTAAGAGTTGTACTTCCATTATCCTTGTTTGGTTTTTGTTGATGTCCCTCTTATGTATTCCCTTCAAGACATTATCCATTCCTTTTAACTGCTCTTCTAAGTCCTCTACTGTCTCTGACAGAGTGACAATGTCATGGGCAAATCTCAAAGTTTTTGTTTCTTCACCTCGGACTTTAATTACTTGTAAAATTTTTTCTTTTATTTTTTTTTACTGCTTGCTCAATATAAAGACATAATAATATCGGGGGTAGGCCACAACCCTCCCTCATTTCCTTCTCAACCACTGCTTCCCTTGCATGCCTCTTGATTGTTATAACTGGGGTCTGATTTCTGTACAGATTGTAAATAGCCTTTAGCTTCCTGTATTTTACCACTGCCACCTTTGGAATTTGAAAGACAGTGTTCCACTCAACATTGTCAAAAGCTTTCTTTAAGTCTACAAATGCTATAAACGTGGGTTTGGCTTTCCTTAACCTATCTTCTACGAGAAGTCGTAAGCTCAATATTGCCTCTCGTGCTCCTTCATTTGTTCGGAATAAAAATCTGGAATCAAAACTCATCTTCCGCGAGATCGGCTTCTGCCAGTTTTTCCATTCTTCTGTAATGAATTCGTGGTATTTATGCAACCGTGACTTATTACGCTGATGGTTCGGTAATTTCCACGCATGTCAGCACCTGCTTTCTTTAGAAATGGAATTATTGTATTTTTCTTGAAATTTAAGGATATTTCGCTTGTATCATACATCTTGCTTACCAGTTGGAGGACTTGTTTCACGGCTGGCTCTTCCAAGGGTATCAACAGTTCCAAGGAACATTGTCTACTCCCGCTGTCCCGTTTTGATTTAAGTCTTTCAGTGCCCTCTCAAAGTCTTCACTTAGTGTCATAGCTCCCATCTCGACTTCACTTACGTCCTCTTCCATTTTCATAACATTGCCCTCAACTACATCTCCCTAGACCCTCTGTATACTACATCCACCTCTCCGCTTTCCCTTCTTTGCTTAATACTGGCTTTTCATCTGAGCTCTTCATATTCAAACACGTGATTCTATTTTCTCCAAAGGTATCTTTAATTTTTCTGTAGATGGCATCGATCTTTCCACTACTGATACGTGCTTACAAATCTTTATATTTGTCATCTGGCCATTCCTGCTTAGCCATTTTGCACTTCCTGTCAATTTTATTTTTAAACGTTTGTACTCCCTTTCGCCTGCTTCATTTTCTGTAAGAAAGTCTATTGCATTGTTACTTTACTAAACACCAACAGTCACTAAGTGAAATCAAATTAAGTAGAAGTATTATGAAAATTCTGTCAGAAATTAAATACATTTGGAAATAGAAGCTACTGGAAACGGACGAAAGTTTGCATTTGCACTGTAGGCAATGTTTGCAAATATCACATGTTTCATGGAAGAAAACCTTCTTCTCTTTCAAGGTACAGTATGGTGCACTACCGTCTCACCATAAAATTCTATAATTGATTAATGAACGTCTTACAAACAGACTTAGCATGTAACGCAGCACTTGAGTGTGTAGAACAAGATTTCAAGGCTGACAACAACAAAACAGTAGAAAATGGCGGAAACTACTTGTGGCGCTCTCTACTGCGCATTCCTTCATATCTCTAGATTGAAATACAAGGAAACATTTTGTATTCTTAGGTACATTAGCTTCCAGGTACAGCACTCTGCACCAATTTGATGCTGCTATATAAGAAAAATGGCAGAGATTCATCGTCATCATTTTTTATGGGAAACAGTGAAGTAGGATGTGTGGTAATACTACGTTTCTGTGTTTGTAACAGACAGTGATTATCTACACAGCATTCTGTTTGTTTTTGAGGATATTATACCTCAGTCGCTACATACGAAACACTTAGAGGTCGATTTTGATATCCGTCTGTTAGAAACCCTTTTTCTCAGGAACATGTAAGTGTATCACGTTAAAATTTATTTCAATTTATTGTGCTTGAACACAAATGGAGATGCTAACCAAGCTTCCCGGTTGCATCGTTATCTTTAACACGAACGGCCACTGTTCAGTGTACTTAATACTTTGCACGTGTTAGTCGTGGTCAGAACAGCGTTCTTCGTAGTTGTGATTGCATTGTGTCGGAGCTAAGTGAATTCGAATGTGGGAAAGTTGTTGGTGCTTTTATGCCCAGTACTTCCATAACCAAGGTACAGTAGCCGAAATGCTTAGAGTTTCAAGAGTCATGGCACCAAAGATTTACATACGGCGCTCAAGAAAAGTGGAAAAGCATGATCCGCTGTCACAATGTGGTCTGAGTCGTGTGTTGAGTGATCGTCACGGACTATCACTTAAGAGGCTTTCGATGAAAAATAAGACGACAGGTTCAAAAGTCACAGAACTGAATGGCGCACTCGCGAACCATACCAGCATCAAAACAACACAGGGGGATCCAAAAGCATGGAACTGCGGGGGAAGCTGGAATTTAAAAACCACTCATCAATGACGCAAATGCCCGTACACGAAAACATGGTGAAGAATCCATAAAATTCGGAGTATGGAGCGGGGGAAGAAAGTTATTTGGTCGGATGAGCCATTTTTCGAACTTTTTTCAACTTATGTTCGAGTTTATCTCCACAGAGTAACACATGGCGGGCGTCGGTGATGATTTTGGCAGCCATATAGTGATGCTGCATGCCCCCATGGTTTCTCTTTCTCTCCAAGGTCGGATTACTGCTAGGGGTTATGTAACTATTACTGCAGATCAGTATAATCCGATGGTAAAATGTCTGTTACCTAGTAATGATGCTGTGTCCCAAGACGACAGGGCACATCGTCCAGGACTGGTTTTGAGTATGAAGGGTCGCATTTCCGATTGCCGCCAAAGTGATCAATCTCAGTACTATTGAGCCTTCGTGGTCTACTTCTTGCAGAGAAGTGTGCATGAATGCTGCAGACCTCCATCCTCTTTACCTGAACTTGCCACTATTTCGCACTAAAAATGGAATAAGATTTCCTTGAAAACCATAAAGGACCGGTATTTATCCATTCCGAGACGACTGGAAACAATTTTCAATGACAGTTCTTTTCCACACCGTATTAGGCACTGTACTGTGTTTTTTTGTTTACGTATTTTTGTCCATTTCATGTATAAACTGAGTGTTAATTATTCTTAAGCTTTATCCAATATCTACGTTGTGAAGCATAAAAGTAAAAACGTTAACTCACAGCTACCGCTACAGCAACACAGCACTTTTTCCCGTATGCAGTCGAAGTTGAAAAGTTGCGTGGTCATCCATCAGCCCCGCATATCGCTGTCAGTCCACTGCGAATAAATTCGTACTTTAGCGTGTCACATGCAATCGCGTTGCAACAAAGCTTGTTGATTTATTGGGCCACTAGCTGCTGTTTGACGATTCAGTAATATGTCGGGCGTAGCTGTAACTCTGCGATGACCTGTCGGTAATACGTCTGCCATTACCACCGCGCTTACTTTAACTCACTCTTCTACTCTCCAGAGAATAATTGTCCCTAAACCACAACACTCGTATTTGAAAGATATGGTCATCAAAACGTGACTGAATATTTTAAAACAATTACGGCAAGGGGATACTTTATGTCGGTCTTGCAATCATTGTCAGTCTGGGGCAGCTCTGATTTTGATAGTGTAACTCATTACATAAAATTCTGGATAATACAAATGTATTATGAGATAAAAATCCCTACGCAGTGCATCAATAGAAAGATAATATCTATTATAGAGAAGAAGTATAAATAAAGATGAGCAGATAGCTTTAGGAGATGATAATGAAGTTGTCTACGTAACCGATCTGTAAACTGAAGCGAAGGTATTCAGTCAGCAGTGATGGGATTCTGAAGCTGTATAAAAGATGTCCCAGAATACATAATATCATCTTTGACAAATAACTGAATAACAAAAATATGACCCTTGATACAGAATTTGAAATAAATGCTTGTATGAAACCTTTAAAATTTAAATAAGCAAATGGTTATGATGAAAAACTATCAAAGCTTATTACACCGTGTGCATCTGCTTTTAACAACATTATATGTTTTTACGTAACAAATCATTTGTCGATGGAGAAATACTCGATCAACTGGAATATGCTGAAGTTACGCTGTTATGTCACAAAGAATACAAAGAAATAACTTTATGTTAGCGGAAAATTTCACTTCTCTGAGTGCTCACAACAATTTCAGTGCGATATCCAAGCGGTTTTTCAGTCATTTAACTTCTTACTCTATAACATTACTGTTGAAGTGTGTTTGGATATTTAAAGATACTAATACTGAGATGGCTGTCTACGTAGTAAGTGTAAGTGTACTTGATTCATTACACGCAAAATCACAGGCTACCGGTAGGTACTGTGGTCTGTCAAAAGCATCTTTGTATGTAAATCGGAATACACTTTTCAAGTAAGTTGGTATACATGCTTTTTCATTTAGGTTGTGAACTGGTTCAAGTCATAACTAATAGCAAATAAAGCAAGTCAATAGTAAACAGTCCTGTATTAAAATATTTGTCCCACACGGTTCAATATTAAAGCCTTTACTTTCCTTTGTGTCTTTAAAGATCTTGCCAGAGTGTCGTTACAAGGCGTTAAGCTTGCATTGTTTGTAGTTGATAAAATTAGTGCAATACAGTGTAAGCAAGTAAATTTCAAAAGGGATGTTATTACATTTTTTGCTGCACCTAAACTTGGAATTAGATGAGAAGATATTCATTTTCCACCCAACGTATGGCATAATATGAGACCCTGTAGATATATTACTTTCGAAATAGATCATTCGTCCGATTAAATCTTTAGAAGTTATGTAGCTGGAGAGAGTACACAACTGACAAGAACTCCAAAACAATACTTTGTTTTCAATACAAGTGTTGTCAGACATGTCACATATTTGTTGTAATTATTTATCTTAATGTCATATACTATCATATTGTTAATATTCCAATGATATTTTTCTTAGTAGAACGATATAATGTTGTTTCTGTTATCTGTATTGTATAACATAAATGTTATGTTATACCTGAATTTAGAGCTTCAATTCAGTAAAGCGACCTGAGTAAGAAGCCTTGTAAACTGGGTTTCGATGTTACTTGCTACAGCGACTGTGTGACCTATACTACGGTATTTACTCTAAACCTGCCCCGGCTTCGCATTAATAGAAATAAATATCTTCGGCCGAACGACTACCTGGCGTAGCGGTGATACATTATGTATACAAACCAACATCATGCATATCTCTGTTTACCGCTATTCTTCAGTTTCACCCTACGTAATTGCTGATTGAGCAGTCCACAGATGTGCTGCCGGTTCATAGCGTCCAACGAGGACAATACAATCTGGTGCTAAGTCATGGGATTGATATATGCATATTCACAGATGAATCTAGTAGCGCGTACACAAGGTGTGAAACGGCAGTGCATAGCCCAAGCTGTCATTTGTGCTCAGCTGATTCATGTGAAAAGGTGTCTGACGTGATTATGGTAGCACAACTGGAATTAACAGACTTTGAACATGTCGGAAATTGATACGGAATTCAATATCCGATAGAGAGTGTCAAGAGTGTGACGAGAATATCAGATTTCAGGCATTACCTCTCATCATTGATAACGCAGTGCAGAAATCAATGTGGGACGTAAGACTAGCACATTCGTTAGAACATTAAGATAAAATATGGGGTGCTTCAGCCTGGAACCTCGTGACTGCTACGGTCGCAGGTTCGAATCCTGCCTCGGGCATGGATGAAGTGATATCCTTAAGTTAGTTAGATTTAAGTACTTCTAAGTTCTAGGGGACTGATGACCTTAGATGTTAAGTCCCATAGTGCTCAGAGCCATTTCTTGAAAATATGGGGTTAATGGGGTATGGCAGCAGACGACAGAGGCGAGTGACTTTGTAAACAGCACTACATCGCCTGCAGCGCCCTTCGTGACTGTATCGGTTGGACCTAAAGGACTAGAAAAGTGTGACCTGAAGAGATGACTCAAGATTACAGTTTGTAAGACCTGTTGGTGGGGTTCGAGAGTGGTGCAGACCCAGAGAAGCCATTAATTCAAGTTGTCATCAAGGCAGTGTGCAAGCTGGTGGTGCTTCCGTAATGCTGTGGGCTGTGTTTACATAGAATGGACTGGGTCCTCTGGTCCAAGTGAACCGAACACTGACTGGAAATGGTTATGCTCGGCTACTTGTAGACCATATGCAGTCATTCATGAACTTCATGTTCCAAAACAATTATGGAGATTTTTTGGTTGATAATGCGCCGTATGACGACACCATAATTGTTCGCTATTGGTATGAAGTACATTCTGGACAATTCAAGCGAAAGATTTTGCCACCCAGATCGTCCTACATCCATACCGTCCATCATTTATAGGGCGTAATCGAGAAGTCAGTTCATGCATAAGATCCTCTACCGGCAACACTTTCGCAATTACGGCCGGCTATAGATGCCGCATGGCTGAATATTTCTGCAGGGCACTTCCAACGGCTGGTTAGTGAATGTCACTCGATGCTGCTCTACGCTGGGCAAAAGTAGGTTGGATACGATATTATAAGATATCCCACGAGTTTTTTCACCTCATTGTGTTTCGGCGATCAAACACACCTCCATCGTCAGCTGCGTTCGCGGTCCGCGCCAAAGGGCGAGCGTCGGCGGCCGCAGAGGCGACTGCGTTGGCGTACGTGGTAATATCGTTGTAGTTGCTGTGTGAGTCCTTCCCACCAGATCATTGTGTTTTTGTTCAGAGTCTTCTTACATACATTGCTTGTTTTTAACCGTTGCTGACATTATATCAGTGGTTCCGGTTGATTGATACTGTGCCTCAATGGCTTCTCTAACGACACTGTACCACATCTTAGAAGTCAGTGCTAAACTCAAGATAAATTCATTAGAGAAGTCATCGTATTTCCCACCAGGGACAATTTAATCAACCGGGACTGCGGCATCAGGGCATGGGAATCAGCGTTGGGACTAATTAACAACACATTCAGCAAACACGGCTCCACAGAAACCGACGCAATCGCTCCTGCAGTGACTTCTATTAGGCTTCTTGCCTAGTTGACACGTAGGTTAAGCAGCCTACACTGCTGTTCCTACAGCTTCCTATGTGTTCTTCTTCCATCTCTTTCATGAATTGTCGTCTGCTTGTCACTAGTGATGTCTTCTTCTTCGTTTGCTGCTGGTGCCTGGTCGCTACTCGAGCAGCAGATCCGACCAGCGTGTGGTCGGTCGCCAGTGGACTTGATTTCCAAGTTCCCTGACGAGTTAGCTGTCGGCTTCACTCGTTGCCGCGTAAAAACTTGCCGCTGCTTGCCGGAAGTGCTGTTTAAGCGGCGGTATTCCGGTAAGTTCATGCAATTACCTCGTTGGGAAATCGTTTGGCAGGTGCAGTGCGAGCCTGAGGGCTTTGTTCTGCACGGTCTGGAGCGTCTTCACTGAAGTGTCGGCTGCGTTTCCTCAGACAACGGCAGCGTACTCCAACACTGTCCTGATTAGTGTTAGATAGAGTGTTCAGCAGCAGTCTGGAGGTAGTGTCGACTCTGGGTTGACGCAATCGCCTCCTTGGAAGCTGACGTCGCCCTCGGGCGAGGACCGCCAAAGGAACGGCTCGGGAACAGAAGGGGAACGGCGGGAACGGAAGGGGGGGAGGCTGCTCGACCCCTAGAGCCCAGTTCTTAATCGCACCTGACGATGGCGACATGTCTGATAGCCGAAATATTGTACTCGTAGGAGTAAGTGAAACCTGTATCAAAATCCATACAGTACTTTTTGAGATTAGCCTTCACAACCTCAGACAGATGATCGCGAAGGGTTGGGGGAGGGGGACTTTAATTTAGTAATAAGTATAGATACTATTGTTGTATATCCTGGTGTACATCCTAGTTCTTGGTTCCAATTCTCTGAACAATATTTCCAGGGCTGATCTAGTCTTCTTTAGGTGCTGCGAGTTGTGCAGTTAGGTGCATTCAAAATGCGGTCGGGGTCCAGGCACCGGGCCCCATAACTGCAGAACTCGCAGCATCTAAAGAAGACTGGATCGGTCCTCAAAATATTGTGCATAGAACTGGAACAAATGAATCGGATGTACTTCAAGAATTTACACAAGTTATCAGTTGTGATAGGAAAACCTGAGAGAGCATATTATGTATACGAATCCAACTTAGTTTTCGCGATAAACGTTTTAAATACAACCAATAGCTAAGGAAGACTTCGGTCTCGTCACCCAACCCTCGAAATAGCAAGGATGTTTGTTGGCAAAGACTCTAACGTTAATAGTACTGGAGACACACGTGGCAGACTGATGCAACGACGGAACACTCGAACATACCTTGCATATCGACCAAGCCACATGACTTTGAATTGCTTCCGAAGATCTGGTTAGTTCTTAACAGAATACGAGCCAACACTGCAAGATGCGCCAATTCTCTGCGAAGGTAAAAGACTATAATATCCTCTTCAAGTGGAGACTATGGCGCTGAAAGACAGACGGTTCACCATGTAGTTCGAGAATATCCACTAAGAACTTTTCCTGGCAAGTCGACAGAGTTCCTGGTGATGACGAAGGCATCAACGGACTAAAATCGTGGCCTCGATACTAGTTTGTAATAGAAGACAAACTGTAAAAATTATTATCTTTTGATCTAATTTCACCCCAAAGAAAACAAGTAAATAATTTGAGACGTACACCGATTTTCACAAGAACACACAGCTGTAACATCTTCAAGAATGAATCTAAAACAGGGCAACGTTCTTAAAGCGATTTAACAATACTCTCGTTTCCTTTTGAACAAACAAATGTAGCATCAGATAAGTTATGTGCCTTAAAGAAATTCGCTTCCTTTCACTGGTTGTGAAGAAAATATACATTCTGAAATAACATATAGCTATCAATTTGCAGCCCACACACCTTGATTTGTGGAACATAAATACTCGTTTATATCTAAATATTATTTATGACCACCCATTCAATTGTGCAGGGCAAATAAAAGTGAGTTTATATATCCGAAAGGGGAATAATACAAGAAAATTCTGAATAATATATTTCTTTGTTGCGGAAGTTGTGCAGGATGGGAGCCTACACGTAGCCTGCTATGGGATGGTACGAGTACACTTCGTGTAAGATTTAAGTAATAACGCGGGACGCTTGATTAACTACATCCGTTATTCATGAGGCCAGGTGCATCTGCCGTTGGCCCCTGCAGCGGCGTAGCGTGTGCAGCGCCTAAAACAGCTCACAGGATCTCCCAGTCTATATAACTCCGCCTCTGCGCAATAAAGCTATTTCCCAAGTGAAAAACTTCACATTTCAACTTTGCTACTCGTCCTATTTTTGAGAGAGATTACAACAGGAGTTTGAATAAATTGACCTATTCTCTTCAAACTTGAGAAACCTTCGTGAGAGCCTATACTACGGAGACCCTTGTATGAAGTAATCGAAACCACTCTTTTACGTAGTACACAATATACATTTCACAGTTCAGGAAATGCTAAAATATAACTTTCGGTACCTTGTATTGTATCATGTGACATTGCACTCGAGATATACAAAATATAACACACCCATTTAGTCAGAAACAGTTCATTTAAATACAATTAACGGGAATCATTAATTATTGAGTCAGCTACAGGCAATATAAATACAACTGACGGAGATCCATCATTAGTGGAACAGTATCTTAGCGTAATCATCAGAAATGGTTCAAATGGCTCTGAACACTATAGGACTTAACATCTGAGGTCATCAGTCCCCTAGAACTTAGAACTACTTAAACCTAACTAACCTAAGGACATCACACATCCATGCCCGAGGTAGGATTCGAACCTGCCACGGTAGCGGTCGCGTGGTTCCAGACTGAAGCGCCTAGAAGCGCTCGGCCACAGCAGCCGGCGGGTAATCATCAGTTCTCCGAAATTTATACGGAAAGCTAGTATTTCATTTGTGTAACTATCAGAAAATATGCAGGAATAAAAGTATTGTTACAGTCAGTTCAGTCATTCAAAAAAATGATTCAAATGGCTCGGAGTACTATGGGACTTAACATCTATGGTCATCAGTCCCCTAGAGCTTAGAACTACTTAAACCTAACTAACCTAAGGAAATCAAACAACACCCAGTCATCACGAGTTCAGTCATTAAACAGGAAATCAAATGTAACAATTCGATTACTTCACAAAAAATTTGAATCGCAAAACCTGTTGCCGCCTTATATAAAGTACTTCAAAATCTTTTGGTATCAACATTCCTCTTGTCATTAACGAGATATTAATTATTTTGTATTCAATAATGTTAGTCACATTTTTCAAGCAGAATTTCGATACTAAATTTGAAAAATGAATTTTAGATATCACATTTGTTATAATCATTTATTGAAAATTGTGATAGTAATTACTTAAGAAAAAACCGATTGCAATTATAACTCAATTAATGTGACTTAATTGAACAATACTTTCAAAGAACTCGTATTGATAATAAACTATATCAGCAGTGGAATGGCAGTTGTTTTCAGCTAGTTCGAGTACTGATCTGTAAAGTCAGTTTCCTTGAACTGTTTATTTTACGAATGTTCTGGAAAAATACAAATATTAACACTAACTGCAAACTAAGAGTTGATGCAAATTAATTAATATCATCTGCCTTTCACGTTGACTCCTGGGATTTCTGCAGTGGTGCAATTATTATTACACAACCCAAGTAATATAGAATTTGTGGAGAAATGTCGTAGAAACCAGCAAAATAAGTACACCCTCCAAGCATTTTATTGAACTTCACACAAACTCTTAACCTAAAAGTATGTTAATAGATCTTTTTTAGCTGGACCCTGGTAAAAGCGTATGGTCGACTTTCAGTTTTTAACCATTAAATGAGGAAGTAAAAGAGCATATGTAGACATAAACACCCAGACAATATTTTTGTGAAAGGAAAATGTTAAATGTCAAACAGAACAAACTTGCTGTTTGAGAAACTGAACTCACTTCTTCTGAGCATTAAGATCACAAATAAAACTCAAATTATTATGTAAAAACGATAGATAACAATGAAATGGTGTGATATACTGGGTGAAGCGAAATTCGCGCACTCGGTCTTCGCAGCGCGAATCCTCTGATTGTTGTTGTTGTGGTCTTCAGTCCTGAGACTGGTTTGATGCAGCTCTCCAGTAAAGCTGCATGCCCTCGGGAAAAATTACTACCATAGTTTCCCCTTGCTTTCAGCCGTTCGCAGTACCAGCACAGCAAGGCCGTTTTGGTTAGTGTTACAAGGTCAAATCAGTCAATCATCCAGACTGTTGCCCCTGAACTACTGAAAAGGCTGCTGCCCCTCTTCAGGAACCACACGTTTGTCTGGCCTCTCATCAGATACCCCTCCGTTGTGGTTGCACCTATCATACCAGCTGCCACATACCAGCGATGAAAAAATGTCTCTCACAAAATTGAGTCCGGTGAGTAAATCCGGCAGAAAAAGGACATTAAAGAGTGGCAATCTGTCAACACTAACCACATGCATTGTAATTACCTCTGTCAGTAAATATTGGCTGTGTTGTACAGTTCGTGCAGTGGATAGTGTTTTGGGTTGGCATGGAGGAGGACGAAGCTTCGATAGAGGGTTGAGGTATATGTTTCTTATTTGGTAAATGTAGTCCAGGTTGTACGGTATCTGGCATCTTAATCGTCAACAGCGATTTCAGCGGGTCTTGTAGAAAATATTTGCACTTACTTACTGCAATCGTAGAGATGGAGGATTGGTCAGCTTTGAAAGAAGCCCTTTCCACTTTGTGAGCGTGAATTTATTCACACCACCTCATCTACCGGATACAAAACCTGTTTTCTTTGTACCCTCCTCCAATGGGTGGGTGGATTAGTAGTAACTATTATTCTTGCCTCTTTCAGGCCCATTAAATATCGTTAGGGCCTTACGTTACCAGTAGAAAAAGCAAAGTGCTTTGCGAATAATGTCCAAACTCGGTTACTATTTGTATATGTTATCACCATGTTCCCACTAATTATGCCTTTTAGCATTGAGACTGTTAATCACTTGCTGTTCAGTACGTATCTCGATGCATTATTATTATTATTATTATTATTGTTATTGTTCTTCTACCGATGGGATTTTGGAAACATCACGTCTGTTACCATTAAGGAAACAGTCTCATTCCAAACAAAACATTTCACATTTAGCGGTGTTGGGATGAATCATACAAACAATATCTGTCAGAGTGGTGCTGCGCTTTAAGTGGAACAGTGCGCAGGACTGACAGCGTGTTTATACTGTATGCGCTGTCCACCAGACAGGGACTTGTTCCGAATGGTGTAACGCGCTCATGCATTGTTTCATTTAAAACGTCTAAACCAGTGTGGCAGACGTATTGCGTACACAAACGATGAATATGTGAATATGCTTCTGGTCCTTGGTGCATCTGATAACCGGGTTGGTGTTGCCGTTCGTCAATATGCTGCTAGATATCCTCGTCGACGCCATCCAGATAAAACTGTGTTTCGTCGTCTGGAGCTGCGCCTTCAGGAGTCAGGTGACAGTGGTGGTGCACGGAAGCCGTACTCCAGCTACTGAGGAAGCTATTCTGGAGGTCATACACCAAGAACCTCAGCGAAGTACACGTAGCGTAGCAAAGCAGCCGCGTGTCTCGCAAGGCATGGTCATTAATGTGCTGCACCAGCATGGGCGGCACCCTTATCATTATGCTTCCACGCAATACCTGCATCCTGCAGATCGCCGTCAGCGGACGCAGTTCTGTGAATGGTTCTCAACACCAACAGGAAGTCAACGATGACTTTGTGAACATCGTAATATGGTCAGATGAAGCAGCGTTCACTCTTGAGGGTGTCCTCAATATGCACAATGCCCACAATTTGCGTGAGGTTATCGCGCATGTCGCTCTTGACTATGGATATCAAGTTCACTTTGGTATCAACATCTGGGCCGGAATATTGGGATACAGGTGTTTGGGCCTCTACATATTGCCTGACCGGTTGACTACACGAAGGTATTGTGCATTACTCTCAAACTATCTGCCTTATGTGCCGGAAGATATTCCATTACATATTCAGCAGAGGATAAGGTTCCAACATAATGGTGCACCTCTACTTCTTATTTGTCTGCCACGTGTTTGCTATGTTCAACGTTACAAAATACTGTAAATTCAGGATACATGTGGCCTACGAAACGGTGTACAGTATGAAATGTCAGATTGAAATTAGCAAATAAAAAGAAAATGCACCCCAACCCAGGACGATCCCTCCACTCCTGCGTGCTAATTCAAAACTCCATCCACTGCACCAACTGCACAGCGAAATGAAAGTGTGCTGATAGAGAAAGTTACCACACATGTTGTTACAGTGTTGCCAGACTGCCACGCTTTAACGTCCGTCTTCAGCCGGATGTACTCACCGAACGAAATTTTGCGACAGACATTTTTTCATCGCTGGCAAGTGAGGATTCGCTCTGCGAAGCCCGAGTGCACGAATTTCGCTTCACCCTGAAGAGCTACGACACAATATCAACTTGCATCAAAGGAAATAATTTGCTGGTGACGGTGCTCTAGTCTGAAGATTAAAAAAGACCAAGCGTCTCGCCAGGCCACGAAACCCCAAGTGACGTCTTCCGGACGCCGTGTCTCCCTCTGCTTGCGGTGTAAGATGGAGGGCCACGTTGTAAGCCCACCGTTCTCCCGACCGATCTGCAAACTTTCTGGACGGTGGAGCTGCTACAGTTAACCTCACGAGAATGAGTGCACCCCATACCAGTCCTCCCGCCAAGAAAAAGTCCATTGTATACTGGGAATATCCGGCTTCTCCGCAAGGCACTACGTAACCACTCAGACACGGATAATGAGAGAATTATCTCAGGTTGGAATTCGTCCAGAATCGGTCAAATAGGGGATTTGTAAGCCGCTTCTTCTGTTGATTAATAGCTTCTATCACTCTCGTATGGTCACATAACTTTACATTGCTTGGGACCGGTCCCAATAAATTAAGTCTGTCCTTATTTCCAGTGGTTCATCCCCAGTAGTGTAGTCGAAAATTAACGCATCTTCTTCGCTGTATATTCACACTTCTTTTTTTTTATTAACTTTCGGAGCCAACTGTCAGAATCTGTAGCAATCGCCCACTCTCTGCTGGTACCGTCCTCTGGAAAGTCGCAAAGCTTTACCAGACTACACGAAAAAGTTTCAAACTTTGTACCATTGTCTCCTGCACTCCTGCTCTGATGGACGAATGCAGAAAATTCCCATTGACATATAATTTTAAGGAAGTTTTTACTTGATATTGACAGTCTGCCCAAACAGCAAATCCTTTAGTGACGCCTGATGATTTCGACTGTGTTGCATTACCAGTGTTTTAATGTAGCTGATATTGTAAGATCTGTATGTGTACAGTTCAATTTAATATTAAGAGAACAAATTTTTGTTCTCCAAAGCTAGCACCATTGAAGAGAAGGATTTGGTGGCAAGTTTGGGGTTTGTGTTGGCGTGCCCTTATTTTGCTAAAACATTTTTAACGACATATTTCTATACACACAAAATGACATGAAAAGACTGTTAAACAATAACTAAAAGGAATTTTGTATGAGTTAGCTGTTTTGGGCGTTGAAATAATTCAATGACTGCACTTGAAAGTTTGTGACCGCTTTTTGCGAATTGTTTATTGGCTGCCTCGGCCATTCGAATACGATTCCCATACGGTTCAAATTCCCAAGTCCTATTCACTACTGTCGTTGTGACCTTGTTCATTATCCCCGTTGCTCACAGTCTCACTGTACGAGGTCCGTTCAAAACATTCCGGAACATTCGTAACTCCAGGCCGATGGTGTGTTGGAGCGAAATGTGGTTAGCGTCCCTGCATACGCCTATGTTTACTGCGTAACTGTCGGAAGTTTCATTCTTGTAAATCATTTAGTTGTTCATTGCTGTACTTAGTGAAACGTTGTGTCACAAACATCGCGAATTTCGAGATGGAAGCGCTGGAGGAGTAACGCGTCTGCATTACATTTTGCGTGATACTCAAGGAAATCTTGTCAGGGACACACCAAATGATGGAGGAAGCCTGCGGTGACGAGTGCTTACGCCGTACTCGGTTTTACGAATGGTTCACACTGTTTAAAAAGGGCCGCACGGGAGTTAAGGTGAGCCTCGTTCTGGACGCAGTTATACGTCTACTGACGACGCTTGGGTCAGAAACGTGAGTGAAATTGTGCGGGTCAACCGAAGACAGACCACCCGACCGACTGCAGAGGAATGCAACATTTCAATTGCAATGTCATGAAACCCTAACACAGCATCTGGAAATGGATCGTCTTGCCGCCAAGTTTGTGATACGGCTCATGAGTCAAGAGCCGAAAGACCTTCGCCTCGCAATCTGTGTGCTGCCTCATCCTACATACTCTCCAGACCTGGTACCTACAGACTTGTTTTTATTTCCAAAGTTGGAGGCCCCGTTGGAAACACGAAGATTTGCAACGATAGACGGGTTAATAGAAAATTCAGAGACTTATCTTCGCGCAATCCATCAAGAAGCGTATTTAGACTGCTTCCGGAAGTGGAAACGGTGTCGGGAGCAGTGTATCAATTGTGGAGAAGAGTATTTCGAAGGAGACAACGCACAATGCGTTAAGTACAAAATAAGCGTAGAAAAAGTTTGTGGACAATGTTCCGGAGCTTTTGGAAGAGACCTCGTATTCCCGCAAGGTGTCGAACGATGGTATGCATCCGGATTAATGTATTCGTATGTCCGTCGAGAAGTATCTATATAATACATGTGTATTTAAGTGTTAATAAGAACTGATTGATATGTTGCCCAGAACTAAACCTTGTACCATTTTGGCACTAGGTAATAATAGAATAAATTAAAAAAAATACTTTAAGAAGTACCAGAAATACATCTCAACTGTGACTCAGCCCCTGTGACGCATGAAGTGATCAGCATGGAAGAACAACAAATAGAGAATTCACAATTTCTGTCCGTAAAACGTCGCGATCGTGTAACCTCTTAATAAGTAAAGTAAATGGATAAATTCATAATAACTTCCATTACGAAGGGTATCTACGTGTTACTTACTACTATTACGGACAACAGGGTTGCCTCGCTACGAACAAAAAAATTTAGTCACTATTAGCTCAGTGTTATATATAAAAAAAAGACTGAATAGAACTCGCGCCTTTGTACTACAGTAACTTATGCCCATAGTGTATAATGAAGCGCAATGCAACGCACACTGTTCTTCCCTTACAGTCACGCTGTGAATTACTGACAAAGGAACCTCCCCATCGCACCCCCCTCATATTTAGTTATAAGTTGGCACAGTGGATAGGCCTTGAAAAACTGAACACAGATCAATCGAGAAAACAGGAAGAAGTTGTGTGGAACTATGAAAAAATAAGCAAAATATACAAACTGGGTAGTCCATGTGCAACATAGGCAACATCAATGATAGTGTGAGCTTCGTAGCGCCGTGGTCCTGTGGATAGCGTGAGCAGCTGCGGCACGAGAGGTCCTTGGTTCAAGTCTTCCATCGAGTGAAAAGTTTAATTTTTTATTTTCAGTTTATGTGACAAACTCTTATGATTTCATCATGTTTTGGGAGTGATTATCACATCCACAAGAAAACCTAAATCGGGCAAAGTAGCTGGGCAAAGTTAGGTGGGTCGTCAACATATTCCTGGCATGTGACGTACATGCCGTCACCAGTGTCGTATAGAATATATCAGACGTGTTATCCTGTGGAGGGATCGGTTGCGATCAAATGTTTTCGGTTCCCATTGGAGAGGCACGTCCTTTCGTCTACTAATCGCACGGTTTTGCGGTGCGGTCTCAACACACAGAAACTAAACTTATTACAGCAAACAGAGACGTCAATGCACGAACGGACAGATCATAACTTTTCGAAAATAAAGAAAGTAAACTTTTCAATCGAGTGGGGAGTTGAACCATGGACCTCACGTTTCGCATCTGCTCATGCTAACCACGGGACCACGGCGCTCCTGTGCTAACACTGGCCTTGGTGTTGCCTATTTGCGCATGGACTACTCAGTTTGTATATTTTGCTTATTTTTTCATAGTTCCACATAACTTCTTCCTGTTTTCTGTGTTGAGTTTTTCAAGGCCTATTCACTATGCTAACTTATAACTAAATCTGAGGGGGGTGCGATGGGGAGGTTCCCTTGTGAGCCATTGACGAACACGTGGTACTCCGAGCACATATATTTTCCACTTCACTGTACACAGTACCTGACACTGCATACGGTACTGAATCTGATCACATGTCAGTTACCTGACACTCAACGAAGACCACTAAAGTACTCGATATTTACAGTAATACAAAACCACTCTTTTCTGTATCTGGCTGTGGTTGCCGTCTCCTGTGGCCACGGGGAAAAGACACGGACTGCTCTCCAGCTAATGTCCACAACAGCTCGGCCGTTGGCGCCACAAACAGTCGTTCCACAGCTCACGAGGTCCAAGCTGACTCTGTCTTAGCTGCTGACCAACAACTAACTCACCACTGAAGTAATTAGGCTGCGTCATATTTCCTCTAAAATGATTACGTTTCGACCCCTCTGCTGGGGTCTTCCTCAGGATCTTCCGGTGTAAACTTTTGCTAGAACACTGTCAGAGACGAGTATCGCGTCCTCTTATAAAGGGGAGATTTCCCACGTTCGCGCTGGATAAGTGGTGGTATTTGTTACAATTCTTATGGCTGGCGTTGGTGGGCCATAGTCATAGGCCAATATTCCCGCACTGATGCAGAAGAAGAGCGTTGTTGGCTAAACTTCTGTGGGTACTGTTGGTGGCCCAACGTCATTGTATAGATCCTCTATAAACTCCTTCCACCTTTTAGCTTTTCCTTCCTTGTTTAGGACTGGTTCTCTGTCTTATCTCTTGATATTCATGTAGCTGCTGTTCTTTTCCTCCAAAAGCCTCTTTAATTTATCTGTAGGCTCTATCTATTTCACCTATGCCCCCAAATCTTAACATTAGTCCTCTAGCCACTCCTGCTTATTCGTTTTGTACTTAATGCCAATTTTCTTTTTCAGTCGTTTGTATTTCCTTTCGCTTGCTTCGTTTGCTGCGTTTTTCCCTTTCTTTAGTTAAATTCAATATCTTATCGTATTATCCAAGGAGTTCAACTAGACCTTGTCTCTTTTATCTATTTGATCCTCTGCTGCCGTCACTATTTCATTCTCAAGGTTACCCGTTCGTTTTCTACTGTATTCCTTTGCCTTGTACTAGTCAATCGTTGTCTAATGCTCCCTCTTCAACTTTCAATAATTTCTGCTACTTTCATCTTATATGGTTCCCATCTGATCATTTCCTAACCGTTTGGAATTTATTCAGTTTCAATCCACAGCTCATTACCAGTAAATTGTGGTCAGAATCCACTTCTGCCAGTGGAAATGTTGTATTAATTTTAAAAGCTTTTCGCAAGAACACGCGCTTGAAAAAGATTCTCTGGATTAGTTCATTATGTTACAGTTTCATTAATGAACTTTTTACCTTCTTTCCTTTATAATACATATACTACAGTACTGTTAACATCATGTGTTTATCTCCAATGTTTATGTCTTTGGAAATCTGACGAATCCACAGCATGTGGCAAATTGGTAATTCAAAATACAACGGCACGTCCAATCGGCACACCATAAATCGCTTCAAGTACCGCTATAATATCTACAGAGCAGTGCTCAGAATGTTTTAAAAATATTAAAAAATTGATTCATATAAAGTGTATACCAGCAAGAATGGTCGGTATTCGAGGATAGAATAAGAACCATCATTCGAAGCAAAACTTCTAGGAAACATGGGTTCTTAAATGCGTACCCTAAAAGCTGTGAGCACTTTGTGGGGCGGCGGGTGGAATTAATTGTTGTTAATATAATGTTTGGTCTATAATGTAATGTAGATGCATTTACCGGCCGATTAACCATATGTGGGGCGGCGGGTGGAATTAATTGTTATAAAAATGTTCCTATTATTTATGCTGTCTTTTGCCGTTATCAACACTAGCTCTCTGACTACAATATTGGCAACCAGAAAGTGATTAGCAAAACGTGAAGCCAGTAATTAGAATTCCTAGTGCCCACTTCATCTGAGAAATACACTTATAGCTACAGCTTGTAGTTCTGAGGAATTAAGAGATTGTCTGGGATTCATAATCAAAAACGATCCTGTAAAAACGTTCGCTATATTGTGAAAGTCACAGATAAAAAAAAAAAAAAAAGAAAACCACACAATCCAACTACCAGAGCAGTTCAGAGTCTAATGCGCTCATACAACTGTAACTGTTCAAATTTAATGTTTAAATGAATGCTCGCCATAATTTGATGATAATGTTCATCAAACGCCACGCTAAATAATGGTAGAATGTCTGTCCCGCAGCGGCACGTGAAAATACGACATACGCAAACTGAATATAGATCATTAAAGTCATCCCAGAATTAACACTTCACTCGAAAATGATTTCATGGTTACGCGTATCCCGAGTAACTTAATACGGCATCCGAGGATGTTTATAGCAATGATACCGACGCGACGCGACTCCCGACACAGATGGTGTGCTATTCAGCGTCTGGAGAGAACTGGGGCCTTTTTTCCTCGCGCAGCGGTCTTATATATAAAGCCGCGGTGCGGACGGCTAAAGGAACGCCTGATCAAATCGGCTCTCCGAACTGGCCGCTGGGCTATTAATGCACCACATTAAGTTATAGAATAAATCATCGCTTCCTTTGCTGATGGCCGATGAAGCTCTCAATTTAAGTGTGCATTCAGCACACAGGTAAGTAATCATAATAACAGTCTGACGTGGCTAAGTAAATTATTTTGGGCGAGAGAATTAATTTAATTACACCACACGCAGTAGACGAGCTCTGATCTTTCCCTTTGGAGATACGCTATCGCTATAGTTTTATAGTTACTCAATTGAAACTTCTCACATCTTTATGATTATGGCGGATCTCCCTTCTACTTAAATTTGAACATCGTAGCCTTATTTATTAGCCTACTTAATCTATCTTGCTTCCTTAATTTTTAAGACAAAAACCAGAAAACCATGAATTTCAACTAAAATCATAATATGTGAGATCCAAAGTACTGTTTCTATTAATTTATTATGAAAAAGGAATCTAAATATAAATTCTTAAGTCTCTAGCTCTTTTCTGTTGCGCCAATGATTTTTACAGAAAAATGTCCAAATTTCGAAAATGGTTAAAGTTATTGAACTGATATTCAACACATATTGATTTAGTATTACTCCTGACATGCTAGAAACATTTCAGGTTATTTACTTAAGTTTTAAAGCATTGCGCAACATTTATAACATCAGAGCTAGTTACAGTGGACTAGGCTGGCACACATTGGAAAGACTGATGAGAACCTTATAAGGCGTGAGTAGGCTGCTTCCCTACATCACCCTCTACTTCAATTTTTTTTGAATGTTAATGAACAACAAAAAAAGTTTAATTACAAAAAGAGAGGCAAGAGTACAGCTTAACTCCCTCTGAAAATTAAAATTTAAATGTAAACATATAAAAACATTAAAAGAAAACTGATTACCTACTTCAATTATTTAAATTGCTGGCTTCTCCACTGCCTCTTAAGAAATATTATCCCTCATTATTTAAGCAAAATCAATGAAACTATTTGGCATACATACTGCCTTAGACACACAAACACATCAAAATATGTAAAATTATGAAAATCTTCAGTCCATTAAATACATTTTTACATATACAAATTCAAAGAAAATACGAGTGACACAGTTATTCATGATACATAAACAGATGATTATATCTTAGCAGTCTTTTCTAAACCTGAAAGAGAATTTCACAACTCATGACAATTTCATTTTTACACACGTGGTTGTAGCCGCTTTGGCTGGCGTTCTACACTTCCATTCACAAGGGTAGAGGAGGGGAAGTTGCTATGGTGTGCGTCCTTCACATTCACTCTAAATTACCTGGGGAAAGGGGAGGGGTCAGTGTGAGTTGTGTCCAAGTCACTCCACGCTTTCACGCAGCTACCAGGCTGCCATTATCTGGTTTGTCCTGTAGAACAAACAAAAAGAGTGACTCAGACTCAGTTCACTTATTATCTAAGGGTGTGTCACAATGAAATGGGGATATATGCAATTTATCTTTCAATATGTTGCTGGAACAAAGTTAACAGAACTTTTTCAATTTTACTCTCGCGGTTACTTAACTGTCATATAATCAGTAAACAAATGGCTCAAAACGCCGTTAGTCACGTAGTAGAGAAAATTTATGCTCAAGGCATACAATCATAAATCCTATTTAATTTCAATTTATTATTTCTGGGCCGGGACACTGAACCAATGCTCGGTACATTCCTGATACACTTGTATTTTACTTGCTTAACTGACTCATTTTTGCTTACCTTATTCTTAGAGTTAGTATGAGTATATTTGATTAGTAGTTGTCTTCTCAACTTCTTTGTACATGCGAGTAACTTGTGGTAATGGTACAGTTCTGAATGTTCAAAACACACTACGTTTAGTTGACTACTAAATCCACTTATTGGTCCTCTGCTGCTGTGTCAGTTCCACATCTGCAATGATGTACTTACTTCATTGCAGTGTATTTATGCTGAGCTATAAATAATGTTTCACGTCCTCCATTATGTTACTCAATTATGTTGCTAGTGTATGTACTTATATAACACTCACTCTATTAACATTTAACGCATAGGATAGCTCATTTATTTCATATCTATTGTGTAATGCAGCTGATCAGTTTGCTCACGTTTCAGTCCATTTCCACACGATCGGACGTTGAAACCACAGGTAGTCTCTCTCGACCTACCATTAAAGTGCATTAATTAATTATGGACGAGCGTAATGCTAAATTCCTTAAACCTGTAGGACACCATGAGCTGCTCTGTCTCATCTAACAAACATAAGGGTACCTATGGTCACATTCACGCCTCCAACTCATAACCTCAATACATGTAGGTGTGTCCTGTCACACACTACACCAAATAACGGCCAGCTCCAACCTTACAAATATTTCAAAGACGTGTCCTTCACGTCTCAACCACAAACACATTCCTTGCTACACAAGGTGGGTTTATTCTTACAACTTGTCTGCATATTTTTCATAACAATAAGCACTCTCTCTTACTATTTATTAGTTAGCTCTAATGCATACACTAGGTCTCATTGCTACTTCAGATCCGGCTTGTACACGAATTTGTATATCTTTTTAAATTACTGTTGGTGGACCATTTCAAATAAAACAACATTTTGTACTTACAATATTACCAGGGTTCTATACATACTTGTTACTCAAATACAGTTGTATCTTAATTACATCATTCTTCTCTGTTGTTTATGTCACAGTTAGGTTCGTCACAGTAGGTATTTTCTTCACTAATCGGTGGATTGAATGGTTACAGAACTCATGGCTTGATAGCCATGTAGGAAAATTTTTGTATTGCAAAGAAGGAGTCGAAACTTTGGTGGATAGGAAAGATGAAGAATGAGTGAGACCTGAAAAGAAAAGAAGATCTCACACAGCTGGGACTTCACAGCTGCCACACTGTGTAGAGGGTACAGAACAACCTCTTCCCTACAGAATTCATTAGTTTATTATTGGCTTGATAACAATAACGGAAAATTTAATGTGTTGGAAAGAAGATGTCGAAATTTTAGGTGGATAGAAAAGATGAAGAATGAGTGAGACCTGAAAAGGAACAAAGATCTCACACAGCTGGTACTGCACAGCTGCCACACTGTGTATAGGTTACAGAACAAACTCTTCGTTATAGAATTCATTAGTTTCAGATAATTATCGTATTGGAAAGAAGGGGTCGAATTTTTTTTTTTTTTATTTTTTTGTATAGGTTAGATGAACTCTGATTGTTGCCAGCATCATATTTAAAGTACCAGGGAAGCAGGTTGCTAGCCTTACTTGCCCCGAGTCCCATTGGGTTTTACCCCTAACGGCTGAGGGACTAACCGGTGGATTTGACAGTCTTTGCCGTATGAGCACAAAGGTGACCACGACTCAGAATATGTCCGAGATGCCCAGCCTTATTCCATAGTAACTGGTATCCCAACTGTCGGGACCACTTACTTGGCCACTCATACGTGAAGTAATAGGTTTAACATCAGAAGAGGCACCAATGTTAGCACTGAATAGGGGATCATGGAGGAACTGTATAAGGGGGGCTATGCTCCAGACTGAACGCTGAAAGGCATAATCAGTCTTAAATGATGATGATGATGATGTTGACGATGAGGAAAGATGAAGGATGAGTGAGACCTGAAAAGGTATGAAGATCTCACACAGCTGGGACTGCACAGCTGCCACACTGTGTAGAGGTTACAGAACAACCTCCTCCCTACAGAATTCATTCACTACCTATGAACTTCTTTAGGTCGATCACGTTCCTGAGACCTAATAGCTTTTTACTCTTAGGGTACTCTAGCCTATATGCATTGGCATGTGGTTTTCCTATGATCCTGAAAGTTCCTTGGTATTTACTAAGATTAACACCTTCGTCCCAATATCTCCTATTTTTTAGAACTCGTACAGGCAGCCCCCAAGTTTCATCATTAGTTACTACATGTTTATCAATAAAAGGTACCGTAATTACTCCGGTTATCGGCAAGACCATTTCTAACTGGCTTCTTTCAAAGTCAACAACACTCTGATATTTCGACATGAAATCTATGCCAATTAAAACCTCAATACTGAGATTATTTACAATTAAGCATGGATGATCAATTAAATTACCATTAATGTTAAAGGGCAGCAAAGCTTCTTGCTTTACCGTTTTTGACACCTTGCCAGTAGCACCAATTATTCTTAGTCCTGATACCCTCATTACTGTAAGCTTGTCTTCACCAGGTAATGCATCAAAGAAGGACTGAGATATCGCACTCACCTCACTTCCACTGTCTAAGAGACAATGTACATTGATACCAAACATATTCACCATTATTATAGGGTGGCTTATTCTAGGTTGTACAGGTGGTTCCTCAAACTCATCCAATAGTTCCTTTTGGATTTGTCTCCAACTAAAGTGATCGACATCTGTCTTCACTACATTTAGGTCAAAGTGTGTAGGGGTTTCCTGAATTACATTTCCAGCTGCCTTTTCCAGTCGGTCTATTAATTTCAAATAGAAACACTGCACGACTTCATTACACTTAGTTTACTGAACATGACCCAAATTACTGTAGTCTGAGCGATTCTGCGCCTCCAGACCTGGCATAACACTAGTTACAGCTAAACCACTTTCATTATTATCGTCGGGTTCCTTCTCAAGTGACAACTGGTCACAGCTACCAGGTTCATCGACCCCCAACAGGCTACCCTCTACATTCTCACTCACCTCCTGTCCTAAATCTATAAGTACAGTATCAACATCCTGCACAGGCACTTTAGATAAGAGCACATCATCCTCATTGTAAAATTGAGCATGAATTTCTTCTGCTTCTTCACCTGACAATTCAGTATTTTGTAGCTCTTCCCTATTGTTACACTGCTGCGCCTTCTCTTCCTCTTCCCACTTAGAAAGCGTCTCTAACACGGTATCTATCAAATACGGTGAGTGATCTAATATTTATGTTGTATCCTTAGATGCTACCGATCCATCATCCACATGTTCAGTTTGAGTATTCTGATGTGTCTTACCAGTTACTGTAATTACTGGCTTAGGAAAAGTAACCGCCTGGTGAGCGCCAGTGTCCTCATTGACGGGAACTAGTTTTCCTGCCTCGGCCTACTACTGTTTCCTTTATTTGCATTATAGTTAACTGGCAACGCATTGCTTTCTGCACTGTTGTTTACCTGCATAATTTAGTTTGGAACAAAATTACTATCATTTGGATGCCATTGTTGGTTCTGATAATTATTTCTCCAATTCCTACCTCTCTTAGGATGGCGAACACCTACTGTTCTGATGTTTACATTTGTCATTCTGATCGTTCTTAAAATTACTACTAGTGTTATTAGCATTTCTGTTATTACGTGCTTCCTCCTCATTGGCAGCAACACGTTCTACACGTTCCAAATATTCAATAAAACGATCCAGATTGTCTCTAGGGGCAGATATCATTCTAGTTTGCCAATACCATGGCAGTTTGGCTTCAAGACCTAGTATTATCATTTCAGGTCTTAGCTTTTCAGCAAAATGTGACAAACGTGAGATCCATGACCTAGAAAACTCTTTAATAGATTCCTTGCCTACATTGAAGCGTTTTCCACTCCAAAATTCTCTCAACACTTCATTTTGCTTATTACTAGACCAATACTCATTAATGCAAACTGTTTTAAATTCCACTAATGGTTTACACTTTAAGATAACATCAGCTGACCAACGCATGGCGTCACCTGCTAAATGGCTTCTAATAAATGAGAATTTCTCTCGTTCAGACCAAGTTGGTGGAATCACATCTTCAAAATCGTTCTAGAAATCTAGCAGGTGGATATTTTTATCTGGATCGAACCGCAAGAACTGCCGACACCCAATAAAAGCGGCGTTTGCAGCTACAACTTGTTGTATACTACCATTGCCAGAAGTTACTGAAGCTACTTTACTCTCAATGTTAGCAATGTTAGTACTATTATTTTCTACTGTTATTTCAACATTATCTACTCTTTGCTCAATATGAGTAGTGTCAGTTTTGATTGCATTTACTTCTGCTTGACATATGTTTACTTTTATATTAACATCTTTAAACCTATCTGAGCACAGTTCAGATTCCGCCTCGATCTTTTCTGTTATCTTGTGCTCCAGCTTCGCGTCTTCCATTTGGAAGTCTTTGCCAACCTCAGCAACTTTGGGTTTTACTGTTTTATACATTTCAGAAAATTTTTGAGCAAGCTTTTTCTTAATATCCTCATGGTTGTAATCAATTTTATAATTCAAACTGTCCAGATCCTCTTTCAACTTATTGCAACTAGCCTTGAGGGAAATTTCTAATTCAGCTTTATTGGATTCTAATTTATTGTCCATTGCCTCAAACCGTTTATTGAAATTGGTTTGGCTGGCCATAATCCTGTTATTTACCTCAGTTATATCAGATTTTAACTCAGCTGTCATTATAGCATTACTGGCTGACATTTTTGCGTTACTGGCAGCTATTATTTGTAATATAACATTTAAATCAATAGCACCAGTATCTTTGGGTTGCTCACTAGCTGGCTTTTTATCACTCTCAGGTGACGAAAAACTAGCTCCAACACCAGAATCATCAAAACTAAATGAAACATCTGATTGATCAGTCATATCTAACGTCTCCTTGTTAAACTCTACCACCTCTGATGACTGTTTCGTTTTTAACTCATCAGATAAACTATCATCCAATAAATTAACAATTTCTAATTTCTGCTTTACTACAGGGGTCTCTATTATTGAATCATTGCCCATTTTCACACTACTGTCAGGAGACAATACTTCATATTTCACTTTAATATTACTATTTTCATGCTTATTTACACTTGAACCGTTGTCTGGATTTACAGTTCTCTCAACAGACATAGGTTCTGATTTAATTTTAACCTCTGTTTATTTTGGCGGTTCCATCGCCGACAGTCTTTTAGTGCAGGTTAATAAAAATTTTAACAGCTTTTCACTTAACTTAGTTCCTTCTGCACGACGTATGGCGTTGCCGGCACGGCGTACCAGGATTACTGATGCGACGCGGCGCGCTGAACTGCATACGGCACTTCGACGGCTGCTGTGTGTTTGCGAGGCCCGCAACTGCAGGCGTGGCTCCGGTTGCTCCGACGGACGACTGCGGTGAGGCGAAACTGGCTTCTCGCAATGCCGGTAGCGCCGCTAGCCTCAGTGTCAGATCCGTCAATCCAGATGCATTGTTAATCCAATTGCGTCGTCCACATACACACGTAACACTATCAGTGTTCTATCACTCAGTTGCGTTTCGCATTTCACTCCCGAATCCGAATATTTAAAAATCACTTTCACTTTTACTCAGTTTCTTTCCCGGCTGGTGCACCATATGTGGGGCGGCGGGTGGAAATTAATTGTTGTTAATATAATGTTTGGTCTATAATGTAATGTAGATGCATTTCCCAGCCGATTAACCATATATGGGGCGGCGGGTGGAATTAAATGTTATAAAAATGTTCCTATTATTTATGCTACCTTTTACCCTTCTCAACACTGGCTCTCTAACTACAATATTGGCAACCAGAAAGTGATTAGCAAAACGTGAAGCCTGTAATTAGAATTCCCAGTGCCCGTTTCATCTGAGAAATACACTTATAGCTACAGCTTGTAGCTCTGAGGATTTAGGAGATTGCCTTTGATTCATAATCAAAAACGATCCTGTAAAAACGTTCGCTATATTGTGAAAGTCACAGATAAAAAAAAAAAAAAGAAAACCACACAATCCAACTACCAGAGCCGTTCAGAGTCTAATGCGCTGATACAACTATAACTATTCAAATCAAATTTTTAAATGAATGCTCGCCATAATTTGATGATAATGTTCATCAAACGCCACGCTAAATAATGGTAGAATGTCTGTCCCGCAGCGGCACGTGAAAATGCGACATACGCAAACTGAAGATAGATTTTTAAAGTCATCCCAGAATTAACGCTTCACTCGAAAATGATTTCATGGTTACGCGTATCCCGAGTAACTTAATACGGCATCCGAGGCTGTTTATAGCAATGATACCGACGCGACGCGACTCCCGACACAGATGGTGTGCTATTCAGCGTCTGGAGAGAACTGGGGCCTTTTTTCCTCGCGCAGCGGTCTTATATATAAAGCCGCGGTGCGGACGGCTAAGGGAACTCCTGATCAAGTAGGCTCTCCCAACTAGCCGCTGGGCTAGTAATGCTCCACATGAAGTTATAGAATAAATCATCGCTTCCTTTGCTGATGGCCGATGAAGCTCTAAATTTAAATGTGCATTCAGCACATAGGTAAGTAATCATAATAACAGTCTGACGTGGCTAAGTAAATTATTTTGGGCGAGAGAATTAATTTAATTACACTACACGCAGTAGACGAGCTCTGAACTTGCCCTTTGGAGATACGCTATCACTATAGTTTTATAGTTACTCAATTGAATCTTCTCACATCTTTATGATTATAACGGATCTCCCTTCTACTTAAATTTGAACATCGTAGCCTTATTTATTAGCCTACTTAATCTATCTTGCTTCCTTAATTTTTAAGACAAAAACCAGAAAACCATGAATTTCAACTAAAATCTTAATTTGTAAGATAAAAAAGAACTGTTTCTATTAAATTATTATGAAAAAGGAATCTAAATATAAATTCTTAAGTCTCTAGCTCTTTTCTGTTGCGCCAATGATTTTTACAGAAAAATGTCCAAATTTCGAAAATGGTTAAAATTATTGAACTGATATTCAACACATATTGATTTAGTATTACTCCTGACATGCTAGAAACATTTCAGGTTATTTACTTGAGTTTTAAAGTATTGCGCAACATTTATGACGTCACAGGTAGTTACAGCGGACTAGGCTGGCACACGATGGAAAGACTGATGAGAACTTTATAAGGCGTGAGGAGGCTGCTTCCCTACAACTTGTTCGTCTTTGCTACTGTGGAACATATCTCTTCTAATGGACAAGTGCTCATAGCTCTTCAGGTAAGATAAGCTTATGATTAATAGACCTTTTCATTACCTCCTTCCAAAATGTGGAAAGCAAAGAGCTTGCAGTAGAAGAGATTCGAAGACGAAATGTATCGAAGAAGAAAAGTATTGAAGATGAAGAAGTGCTGGATGTTGTGTAAGTAGGCTGTTTATATTTTCTTATTGGCAACGTTACGTAGCGCCCTGTATGAAAATCACTGGCTGTGCTGTGTGCAGCCTGTGGCTATTTTGCATTGTTGTCTGCCATTGTAGTGTTGGGCAGCGGCAGCTGGATGTGAACAGCGGGTAGCGTTGCGCAGTTAGAGGTGAGCCGCCAGCAGTGGTGGATGTGTGGAAGGAAATGGCGGAGTTTTGAAATTACATACACTCCTGGAAATTGAAATAAGAACACCGTGAATTCATTGTTCCAGGAAGGGGAAACTTTATTGACACATTCCTGGGGTCAGATACATCACATGATCACACTGACAGAACCACAGGCACATAGACACAGGCAACAGAGCATGCACAATGTCGGTACTAGTACAGTGTATATCCACCTTTCGCGGCAATGCAGGCTGCTATTCTCCCATGGAGACGATCGTAGAGATGCTGGATGTAGTCCTGTGGAACGGCTTGCCATGCCATTTCCACCTGGCGCCTCAGTTGGACCAGCGTTCGTGCTGGACGTGCATACCGCGTGAGACGACGCTTCATCCAGTCCCAAACATGCTCAATGGGGGACAGGGTAGTTGACTTACACCTTCTAGAGCACGTTGGGTGGCACGGGATACATGCGGACGTGCATTGTCCTGTTGGAACAGCAAGTTCCCTTGCCGGTCTAGGAATGGTAGAACGATGGGTTCGATGACGGTTTGGATGTACCGTGCACTATTCAGTGTCCCCTCGACGATCACCAGTGGTGTACGGCCAGTGTAGGAGATCGCTCCCCACACCATGAAGCCGGGTGTTGGCCCTGTTTGCCTCGGTCGTATGCAGTCCTGATTGTGGCGCTCACCTGCACGGCGCCAAACACGCATACGACCATCATTGGCACCAAGGCAGAAGCGACTCTCATCGCTGAAGACGACACGTCTCCATTCGTCCCTCCATTCACGCCTGTCGCGACACCACTGGAGGCGGGCTGCACGATGTTGGGGCGTGAGCGGAAGACGGCCTAACGGTGTGCGGGACCGTAGCCCAGCTTCATGGAGACGGTTGCGAATGGTCCTCGCCGATACCCCAGGAGCAATAGTGTCCCTAATTTGCTGGGAAGTGGCGGTGCGGTCCCCTACAGCACTGCGTAGGATCCTACGGTCTTGGCGTGCATCCGTGCGTCGCTGCGGTCCGGTCCCAGGTCGACGGGCACGTGCACCTTCCGCCGACCACTGGCGACAACATCGATGTACTGTGGAGACCTCACGCCCCACTTGTTGAGCAATTCGACGGTACGTCCACCCGGCCTCCCGCATGCCCACTATACGCCCTCGCTCAAAGTCCGTCAACTGCACATACGGTTCACGTCCACGCTGTCGCGGCATGCTACCAGTGTTAAAGACTGCGATGGAGCTCCGTATGCCACGGCAAACTGGCTGACACTGACGGCGGCGGTGCACAAATGCTGCGCAGCTAGCGCCATTCGACGGCCAACACCGCGGTTCCTGGTGTGTCCGCTGTGCCGTGCGTGTGATCATTGCTTGTACAGCCCTCTCGCAGTGTCCGGAGCAAGTATGGTGGGTCTGACACACCGGTGTCAATGTGTTCTTTTTTGCATTTCCAGGAGTGTATATTATGACTTTTGATGACTATTAAGGTAAATACATTGTTTGTTCTCTATTAATATCTTTCATTTGCTAACTATCCCTATCAGTAGTTAGTGCCTTCAGTAGTTTGAATCTTTTATTTAGCTGGCAGTAGTGGCGCTCGCTGTATTGCAGTAGTTCGAGTAATGAAGATTTTTGTGAGGTAAGTGATTTCTGAAAGGTATAGTTTAATGTTACTCAGGGCCATTCTTTTGCAGGGATCTTTGATAGTCAGATTGCGTTGCGCTAAAAACATTGTGTGTCAGTTTAAGCACAGTCTTGTATAAATTGTTCAAAGGGGACGTTTCAGTTGTTATGATATTCATTTTAGAGACCATGTTTACTACACTCTTTTACTTCTGGAACACGCTGTATACAAAAGGAAGATTACAGGTTAACGACAACTATACGTAAACTTGGATTTGGGTAGAATCGCGATAAAAATTGGCTTTTAGAAAAAATCATCCTGATATTTATCTTAAGTCAATTATGTAATACACGTAAAACCTCGATATGAATAGGACAACTGGAATCTAATTTTCCATTCTCCTGAATGCCAGTTCGGCGTCTTAGCACAACTTGAACATTATACCACTCAAATATTCGAAAGACAACTGTACACCAAAATGATTATTTTACAACAAACGATCTGTAGGCCCCAAAGTAATAAGAAAAAAGAAAGTGAACTTACGATGAAGTTTGAAATAGCAGGCGGAAGTTGTGTGGACCAAGAAACTGAGTTCATGAAACAAATCATTCCGTAAGACAAAAGGGAAATTATAGGAAAAAATATTTGTTCCCTCTTCAGTGGAATAACGGCAGTATCACCCGGTGTTTGCTTTTCGATTTCAGTGTGCCATCGTTTCGCCCTATTGCACATGAAGTGTCTTGAATTGCTTGCATAAATGCTTCTTCCACTGAAGCGTGATTAGCATGACACATGTAGCTATTAACTTCGTAGAAATTACGACACTAGTGTTCACATCTGTGTATACATCTGTAGACGCATATTACGATAATTCTCCCATGTATCGGCATTTGAGCTCGGATTATGAAATGCAAACAATGAAACAGTGTATTGGCAGTCACTTACTCATTTACGCAAGGAGAGCCAATTGCATATACTCTTTTCTCTGTTCAGCGAAACACAAACTTACATGTCAGCTGACACTGTAACATAAAGAAAGGACCGGTTCGTTATGTTGCTGTACCATGAATTAAACTTCTGAAAAATGGAGCCCTAGAAACAACGGTAAGCAAGGAAATCATTCTTGATGAAATACCAAACGAGATGGACGTTCTTTGTTCTGCCGCAATAGGAGGTATGCAAAGGCATTCGATGAAAATAAGATTTGGATGGAAGAACAGCAGTTTAAAATCAGTACATGTGAGGTAATTGAGATACAGTACGTAATTTGAATAACATTTCTAAGTCCATGAAAACAGCAGAGTACATTAATGAGTAACGAGTTACCATTAAATACTACAAGAGCAATGCTTTTCAGCTAGATAACCTCAACTTTGGTTGCTTGTACCCTAAAATTTACAATTAATGTTTTATGCTTATTTTACAGCTCCCCTTTTACGCCCATATTGAAAGCTGTAACGTTGTCGTTTCATTTTGGTTTTTGTATGCCGCCGACGTGCACGTCACAAAGAGAGAGCAAGTTACGTTACTGTTAAATAAATATTTGGTCTTGTTGTGGCACAGTCTTTAGCTTCTGCGCAATCTGCTACAATCTTAGTTGATGTGTGGTTGGTGGTGAACGTATTTAGTAGAGCTGTGTGGACTTGGTATTGTATCTGCTAGATAAAGAAAGGTCAGCAAGGATGAGTATGGTGCTGGCATAGAAAGGTGAAAGGAATATAGATTTTGAATAATTTTATTTTTTTAAGAGAAGGAATTTGAGGTAAGTCTGCACCAAGGCGCAGCTAGGAATGATCGTTGTCCTAGTTAACTTACTCAGAGCCGAGAGAAATACCGCCTCACTTCACTGAATCATAGATTGACATATTAATTGATTAAGCTATTTCCTTCACATCTTCAGAAAACCTCTGAATGCTTCTGGCTCCAAAGACCTCGACTGACAGCAGACAACACGTATGTTATTCGAAATATGCCGCGTTAGTATAAACATGCAGGTAGTGTCACGGAAACAGAAACAAGAATTTAGTCGATATCGGCATTGGGCAACAAAAATAATTCCTGCATCTAAATATTATTTATGTACGTCAGCTAACATGGACATAAATATTTACAATAATAATACCTGTTCTGAGATTGAATACGACGCGAAGCACTATGTCTAGTATGGGACATACTTAAAGCTGTCGTAAATCTGTTTGAATATATCACGCTCACAGAAAAACTAGTCTGTAGAGTGTCAACACAGTTTAGACAGTACGCTCTCGATAAACACAGACGTAGTTGCTCATTTTTACAGTCAACGTTGATATTCGCTGGGTCGTATATTTACTTGCGATGGTAGAAGACCATTTATTTTTTCAAGTACACTTGCATATTCAGAGGATTCTAATGTTCTCAACGTCGTAATGTCACTTACTAGTTTATGCATGGAAACAAAATGAAGACGAAAAGAAGAACAAATAGTTTCCGCGTATGTTGACGTTCTGCTCACGTCTGCACCAAGGCAGCAACGATGTAATTACGTCATTAACAGACATCCGTTTTCCGGTTTGTACTTTTTCGTGAAGCCACTGCCGCTCTCTATACGTTGTGAAATGATGAGAAGAATTTCACGTTCTTACGATATTCACGCCGCCGGAATCGGACCACTAGCTGAGACAGACAACAACGGGGAGCGGAGGAGGCAGTGGGCTGTGGGAGAAGTTACTTCAATTTTCACTTGACGTCATTTAGGAAAACTGCAGAAAACTTAAATCAGAATGGCACACTTAAAAACTGCGCGGGTGAATTAATTCCTTCAATGTTTACGGGCCTCGTCCCAGATAACTTCTTCCTTTTTTTCCTGCGCCATCTCGGACATTTTCATTTGGTTTTCAAAGCACTTTTCGTTGATTTTTCCACGTACCTTAGACGTTTCTGCCTCTTAACATTAACTGTAGAAAAGTTCCTAGAAGTTCATCATTTGATATAGTAACGTATTTTACGGTGGGTAAGACGCTACGGGTTGTAAGACTCACCTTAATTTAAAAGAAACTTTATAATTAAATTTTTAGCACTTCGATTATTATGTTTCAAAGCCTGACTAAAAAAAGTTCTCAGTTTATGAATTCGAACTCATCTTTAAAACCTCTCAAAATCGTCATCTGAACTTTCTACTTCTTCCTCTTGGTCGTCATCGTTGTCCTCTTCATATTGTCATCTTCATTGCCATCCAGAGTGTTACTTATGCCCAACTTCAACTTAACAGCTCAACTGCTGTTATGGCAGCTCATATATTTTACAAAAGTGGATGAATAAACTCGAAAACTCATTTTCTAAATAAAGTATTCCCAACGCGAATTCTCCAGGTGTAATTGTTATACTGGCTACAATGAATATTGTACCGACAGACCTCACCAAATTTAATCTAAATGGTGTAGCTTAACACTTTTAAAATGAGTACCGTGACAGTGGACATGGTGTATATAGTTCCACAACTATGGTGAACAGTATGAACCAAGGCAACGCTGGTAGGGCCAAACAGCACTATAACCAATACTGAGCAAACAGTCGCGGATGAATAGACGTGTTTTTCTTATGAGTCAGCGATACCACTGTGTCTTAGGAAGAGAAAGATGTAATACTCTTAAACTAGAGCATATATTAAAAATAAAAAACACAATAGCGAGTACGAGTCCATCCCAGCTATGCTTCCACAAAAAGATAAAATGCTGTATTAACATCATACAACTATCGGAAAAAAGAGATCTTCCTCCAAAACAGAGCATGTGTCTTCACCTCGATGTGTAGATACAAATAAAACAGCTTGGAACCAGTCTTATCATTGCATCGACCTCTCCTTCACCCTACCCCCCCCCCCCCCCCAAATATGTAGGGATACTGGTTATCCAGACCTGTTCTAATCTTTCAGTGACGTTGCCCAAAGATGTCCATCCACTTCACGTGCTCTGCTGTGGTCAGTGTTGGGTTCACAATGATATACTGTTTCTGAGCTGCAGCAGGACCCTCCCTTAGGTAGGGATACTGCTTTCCCAGGCCCTGTTCTAACCACTCACTGATACTACACACGAGATACAGTTCCTGGCGATGCTCTGCTTTGTTCGATTCTGGGTTGACAATGATATAATATTCAGCTCTGCAGAAATCAAGTGTATTTCTAGTAGTTGTCAATACCTGGAAGAATAGGGAAATACTAAACTGCTTGTCATGCATAGGACAAAGCCAATTCTCCCGTAGAGGAACAATCAAGTGCATGATACAAAAAATTGTCCTAAGCACTATGGGACGTAACATCTGAGATCATCAGTCCCCAAGACTTAGAACTACTTAAACCTAACAAACCTAAGGACATCACACACACATCCAAGCCCGAGGCAGGATTTGAACCTGCGACCATAGGAGCAGCGTAATTCCGGACTGAAGCGCCTAGAACCGCTAGTCCACAGCGGCCGGCACAGCATGCAACAGCCTTCACCTCTCAGCTAAGTCTTGCGGTAGGAAGCAGCAGTTCCAGGGGATGCACTCATCAGAGGATTAGCCGCCATGACCAGTGGCCACTGAGATCACTACACATGGTTGCTACTGAATGCACTAGCATCGGACAACTACTGCACCGCCGGCCGCTGGTGGCCGAGCGGTTCTAGGCGCCTCAGTCTGGAACAACGCGATCGCTACGGTCGCAGGTTCGAATCCTGCCTCGGGCATGGGTGTGTGTGATGTCCTTAGGTTAGTTAGGTTTAAGTAGTTCTAAGTTCTACGGGACTGAAGACCTGAGACGTTAAGTCCCTTATTGCTCAGAGCCATTTTTGAACTACTGCACCCACTGCCACTGGCCACTTTCGGCAGCCAAGCCGTCATAGCCAGTGCCTGTAGAAGTCCTACATATAAATTGTCATGTATGTGGGTTATTACATACATTTCATATACAGAAACATCAATACAGAATAGCATCCATCACACTATTTACTTTCATGTTGTAAATAAAAGTAAATTTACATCTGATAGGATGCTACAACTTGCATTCTTCCCGCCTCGCTTTTTTGTAACATCCAACTCAGTAAACCCACAAACATAAAATAAATGGTTCAAATGGCTCTGAGCACTATGGGACTTAACATCTATGGTCATCAATCCCCTAGAACGTAGAGCTATTTAAACCTAACTAACCTAAGAACATCACACAAAACCCAATCAACACGAAGCCGAGAAAATCCCTGACCCCGCCGGAAATCGAACCCGGGAACCCGGGCGTGGTAAGTGAGAACGCTAGCGCACGACCACGAGCTGCGGACTCCCCAAACATACTCGGTGATACTGTTGTCTGTGACGGATAAGCAAACTTACAAGGTTGGAGCTCAAAACAATACATCTGATTCATACAAACCTAGCACACATACCTTGTATGTGTCCACCACGTATAAGATCGATAACACATCGTAAAGGAATCGAAAATTTCCAATACTTTGGTTTTAAAACTACCGATCACTGCAGGAAGTGCTTCTTCCGGAACATCCATCCAAGTTAAAGTGAGAATCTTAACCTCAACATACTTTCAGTCTGCATAAACATCTCTTTTATAAGCTACTGTGACATGGAAATTTTAAGTGGGACACTTGTATCAAACGGCAACTTACCAATTTTTTTTTTTTGGTCATCAGTCTACTGACTGGTTTGATGCGGCCCGCCACGAATTCCTTTCCTGTGCTAACCTCTTCATCTCAGAGTAGCACTTGCAACCTACGTCCTCAATTATTTGCTTGACGTATTCCAATCTCTGTCTTCCTCTACAGTTTTTGCCCTCTACAGCTCCCTCTAGTACCATGGAAGTCATTCCCTCATGTCTTAGCAGTTGTCCTATCATCCTGCCCCTTCTCCTTATCAGTGTTTTCCACATATTCCTTTCCTCTCCGATTCTGTGTAGAACCTCCTCATTCCTTACCTTATCACTCCACCTAATTTTCAACATTCGTCTATAGCACCACATCTCAAATGCTTCGATTCTCTTCTGTTCCGGTTTTCCCACAGTCCATTTTTCACTACCATACAATACTGTACTCCAGACGTACATCCTCAGAAATTTTTTCCTCAAATTAAGGCCGGTATTTGATATTAGTAGACTTCTCTTGGCCAGAAATGCCTTTTTTTCCATAGCGAGTCTGCTTTTGATGTCCTCCTTGCTCCGTCCGTCATTGGTTATCTTACTGCCTAGGTAGCAGAATTTCTTAACTTCATTGACTTAGTGACCATCAATCCTGATGTTAAGTTTCTCGCTGTTCTCATTTCTACTACTTCTCATTACCTTCGTCTTTCTCCGATATACAAACAATACTGTGTACTCATTGGACTGTTCATTCCGTTCAGCAGATCATTTAATTCTTCTTCACTTTCACTCAGGATAGCAATGTCATCAGCGAATCGTATCATTGATATCCTTTCACCTTGTATTTTAATTCCATTCCTGAACCTTTCTTTTATTTCCATCATTGCTTCCTCGATGCTTAGATTGAAGAGTAGGGACGAAAGGCTACAGCCTTGTCTTACACCCTTCTTAATACGAGCACTTCGTCCTTGATCGTCCACTCTTATTATTCCCTCTTGGTTGTTGTACTTATCGTATATGACCCGTCTCTCCCTATAGCTTACCCTTATTTTTTTCAGAATCTCGAACAGCTTGCACCATTTTATATTGTCGAACGCTTTTTCCAGGTCGACAAATCCTATGAAAGTGTCTTGATTTTTCTTTAGCCTTCCTTTCATTATTAGCCGTAACGTCAGAATTGCCTCTCTCGTCCCTTTACTTTTCCTAAAGCCAAACTGATCATCACCTAGAGCATTCTCAATTTTCTTTTCCATCTTCTGTATATTATTCTTGTAAGCAGCTTCGATGCATGAGCTGTTAAGCTGATTGTGCGACAATTCTCGCACTTGTCAGCTCTTGCCGTCTCAGGAATTGTGTGGATGATGCTTTTCCGAAAGTCAGATGGTATATCGCCAGACTCATATATTCTACACACCAACGTGAATAGTCGTTTTGTTGCCACTTCCCCCAATGATTTTAGAAATTCTGATGGAATGTTATCTACCCTTTCTGCCTTATTTGACCGTAAGTCATCCAAAGCTCTTTTAAATTCCGATTCTAATACTGGATCCCCTATCTCTTCTAAATCGACTCCTGTTTCTTCTTCTATCACATCAGACAAATCTTCACCCTCATAGAGGCTTTCAATGTATTCTTTCCACCTATCTGCTCTCTCCTCTGCATTTAACAGTGGAATTCCCGTTGCACTCTTAATGTTACCACCGTTGCTTTTAATGTCACCAAAGGTTGTTTTGACTTTCCTGTATGCTGAGTCTGTCCTTCCGACAATCATATCTATTTCAATGTCTTCACATTTTTCCTGCAGCCATTTCGTCTTAGCTTCCCTCACTTCCTATTTATTTCATTCCTCAGCGACTTGTATTTCTGTATTCCTGATTTTCCCGGAACATGTTTGTACTTCCTCCTTTCATCAATCAACTGATGTATTTCCTCTGTTACCCATGGTTTCTTTGCAGCTACGTTCTTTGTACCTATGTTTTCCTTCCAAATTTCTGTGATGGCCCTTTTTTAGAGATGTCCATTCCCCTTCAACTGCACTGCCTACTGCGCTATTCCTTATTGCTGTATCTATAGCGTTAGAGAACTTCGAACGTATCTCGTCATTCCTTAGTACTTCCGTATCCCACTTCTTTGCGTATTGATTCTTCTTGACTAATGTCTTGAACTTCAGCCTACTCTTCATCACTACTATATTGTGATCTGAGTCTATATCTGCTCCTGGGTACGCCTTACAATCCAGTATCTGATTTCGGAATCTCTGTCTGACCATGATGTAATCTAATTGAAATCTTCTCGTATCTCCCAGCCTTTTCCAAGTATACCTCCTCCTCTTGTGATTCTTGAACAGGGTATTCGCTATTACTAGCTGAAACTTGTTACAGAACTCAATTAGTCTTTCTCCTCTTTCATTCCTTGTCCCAAGCCCATATTCTCCTGTAACCTTTTCTTCTACTCCTTCCCCTACAACTGCATTCCAGTCGCCCATGACTATTAGATTTTCGTCCCCCTTTACATACTGCATTACCCTTTCAATATCCTCATACACTTTCTCTATCAGTTCATCTTCAGCTTGCGACGTCGGCATGTATACCTGAAGTATCGTTGTCGGTGTCACTTATAAGTGACCAGAAATAAAATGAAACATATTTGCGATGATATTAAAGCAGTCATGGCTCCACGAGGACAGACTCATCTTATTTGGTTCTGTTAGATGTGGAAATTTCCATAGTTGAGATCGTTCCTTGTGTTCCAAATTAATGTGTGTGGGAGTCCTGTACATAAATTGTCATGTATGTGGCTATTATATGAATTTCAGAAACATTTAAGATCAATAAAGAACAGTACCTTTCACGTTGTCTATTTGAATATTGGAAAAAAAAGAAACCCACAGTCATTTTTACTTACAAAAGCAAACTACAATTTGCATGTCTCTCTCTTTCCTTCTACCCTCTTTATTTTTATAACATCCAACTGAGTAAAGCTGGGAACTGTGAAACTTTGCAATGTCACCAGGTATAGTACTCAGTATTATTTTTTACCACATCTCTCTTTCCCAATATATCAAAACAAATACTGTCGCCATGTCTCCAGCAATCATATATGGCAGTCTCATAAATATACACATATTTGTTTACTGCAACTGCTGGCGAGTGAGCAAAGTTGCTTCCACAGACATGTTAAAAGATTTGTCAGCACGACTGGAAGAAGACGGTATCCCACAGACTGTCAATCGCAATAGAGGGTTTCTGTGTTGCAGTATTGTAAGCAGTTTGATACAGTACCTTTTTGCTGTAACACATCCAAGCTACAGCTTTTTACACTGTCACACATTTTCTTTTTGTACCATGACTGAGAGGACTATGTCAGATACTAAAACGATATTTACACGTTTCGAATCATAGGCACTCTCAACAGGACATCACATGGTGTAGGGTGTGCTGCTCCTACATTTCTCACAGAGTGTTGGAAATAAAATGAGGAGGCAGTGTTTCTTATTGACAAAAATGTGGAAGGTGTCACAACATATGGAACTGGAAGCATTTGTAGCTGATGTCACGATGTTCCATTTCAGAAGAGATCAAGAGCATTGATTCTTCATGCTGCACGCAGATACATAATCACTGTTTCGGTGTCCTGAGTGTTGGTCATCCTGAGCTCCAAGTCTCTGGACATGGGGTCTTTCATTTTTATCACTTACAAGACATAACTGCATTTGGAACAGGTTGTGTTCTGCAGGACTTACACTCACAAAGTATGGATAGTATTGAAATCAGTTGTCAATTGCATAGGTGTAAGTCACTAATTTTTGTTGTATTCTTCAAAATTTTACTTATTTTCGCAATTTTACCAGGTTTTTCCTTAATTTTAACGCATTCCACCTAATACATGTGTTGCAGACTATTGCTCTCGACGATATGTCACGTCAACAAAACGTCTCGTAGCGTCGATTGCGTGATTCTCTCAGCCAATTGCATTCCAGCATGGTTCTCAATTTCTTTATCATTACTAAACCATCCCTCACACACTATTATGTGTGTAGCACTGGCTGAAATAATACAAGAAGCAATATTCATCGTGCAAACTGCTAAATGTCGAAATTGTAAGGGAACGGCTGAAGTAGGCAAGCGATCGTTCACCCTCCAACGCAGTACACATATTTCCGTCACACCTCATTTCGAATTGCCGGGTCGCTGCCCACGCGTGTAAGCTAGCAACGCAGAATAAAAGTGGGTCTTTCTGTCGAACGGGCGGCTGTTGTGGTCAGACACCCTGCTGCGTCGTCAGACACCGGGTTTCCGCGTCGCGTTCTGGTCGGTAGGCTGCGAAGACACTGACCGCTTCTGAGTATGTATGTAACGAGTTTTTAATTAACGTTAAAGTAAATTATTCGACCGTGTTCAAATGCTGATCACCGGCTCGCCCCAAGACCCTCACGACCATCCACCATCATGCTGGCCAGTCAAATACCTTATAAAATGGTGTCAGAAGTGGGATCCTCCGGAAATCCTTTCATGGGGAGAGAAGAAAACCTACAGTCTTGGAATAGGGTATAGCGGTGAGCGGTGATTGGCATTGTTCGCGAAGTTCGTGTTCCGTATCCGTACATGGAAGCAGCACAGGGCAGATACCATCCTCCGTCGCAGCACATCTCTGCAGACGATGCAAAGGCACGAGACCCAGCACTGAAGGTAGGACTGTAGCAGATACTGACTTTGCTTGGCATGCATGCGAACGGCAATGATGGCAAATTTTTAAATAAATGGAGTGACCGGGTTATTCAGTATGGAAGAGGCACTACAAGATTTGCAGACTGTTATAGCACAGTTACGAGAAGAAATTCAGCGACTGAAAACAGGTGCAGAAAGTAGAAGGGATGTGGGGCAAGTGAATGGTAGCCTTCGGAATGTAGCCAATGAAAGCACAACAGATTCAGCAGTAGTTAAAAATTTTTCTTTTATCCCCACTGTTCCAGTCTTTCGTGGGAAGTCTGATGAGGATATTCACGTGTTTTTTAGTACACTGGAAAACACATCAAGTTTAGGATCCTGGAGTGATTCAGATAAAGTTACCGTGGCGAAATTGCGAATTCAAGATGATGCACTCGATTTTGTTACGCGTGATACCATGTGCACTCGAGCAGCTACCTATGACGTTTTTAAGCAGACACTGGTGCAACGATACAAAGGCAAGAAGATAGCAAGATTTTACAGGGAAAAACTGCACAACATGCGTATATTGGACGGAGAATCTATTGAGCATTTTGCTGATCGCATTAGAAAAGCTAACGCTAATACATATGAGCTCAGCGAAAACGATTCGCACAATGAGGAAAAATTGTTTGAAGCAAGACAAAGGGCATTAGATATGTTTTTGAATGGGTTACAGGGTGAAGTCGGTCGTGCAGTCAGATTGGCACACTGTGTCATTTGAAGAAGCCATAGAGACGGCAGTTCGGTTTGTAGAAGAGCTACGGAGACCTCAAATGGACCGCAAACCGGATCGGCGTGTGTTCGAAGCTTATTCAGGAACCAGTTATCGTGGGAACGGGAAAAAGGCGGCCAATACTCGTGGGAAGAAGATTCGGTGTTTCGTTTGTAGAAGAGAAGGCAACATAGCGGGGAACTGTAGAGGAAAGAATGCAAGGAGTGCGTTAAACGACAGAGGGGACGGGAGGGCCATCACTACTTCCGCCCCTAAGAAGCAATAGTTACTGCGAGCTCCACGAATGACAGATCTGAAGGCCTGCTTGTTAACGCAATTTACCGTGGACAGAATGTCCGTTTTCTAGTTGATACAGGGGCTCAAATTTCTCTCATGTGGTGCCATGTAGTTAAGGAGAGAAGCTGGAGGCAGCCGAGCTGTACCATTAAAGGGTTAAATGGCAACCAGGTGCACAATTACGGAGGAGATGTGATTAACTTCGTGATGGGCCAAGATGAATATGAGGCCGGAACGCAAGTGATAAGAAGTAGAGAGAAACGCTACGAAGGTATACTAGGGTTGGATGTCCTGTCAGTTAACCACGCTCAGATCGATGTAGCAAAGAGAGAAATCCGATTCGGTCATAATGATTATGGCTGGAATGGGAACTCCAAGAGTCAGACTCAAAAGAATGTTAGTGACGCTGAGGTAATGCGCAAACCGAGTAGCGGCACAAGTATACCGTTTCGAGTCGACGTAAATTTGACTGAGAGTGAGCGTATCCCCCCAGGAACAGGAAAAACACTGTTTATCGACTTGAAGATACCGAAGTGCCGTGGAAGTAATTTGTTGTTAACAGAGCCATCAGTAAACGGTGATTTGCTACACCAGAAGCATTGTTATGTAGCAAGAACTGTCAGTGTTCTTGAGGACGAACCAAATGGGAAACTGCGAGTTCCCGTGAACATTGCTAACATGAGTAATGTGGAAGCGGAATTACCACGCGGAACTACTGTGGCAACAGTATCGAACCTAGATCCACAACACTTGATAGAAATCCCTACCAAGGAGAGAGATGTACAAGTAGCAACTTATGGTCCACCGAATGACCATACAGGAAAGGCAACTGTCGAAGCACGTGGATCAATCGAACAAGAGCTAGTTACTAAATTAAACCATTTATCGCCGGAGGATCTGGAAATAATTTTACAAGTGCTACATAGCTACTCGGATCTCTTCCGCGAGCGGGATAATCTTCCAGCAACTCCATTAGATCAACATAGAATACATACCGGAGGAGCAGCACCCATCGCTCAACGACCATACAGAATTCATTATAGCCAACAAGCCTTAGTCGACGAGATAATTAAAGAACAACTGGAAGCCGGGTTTATTGAACATAGACAGCCGTCTTATCCAGCCTGTGCCTCCCCCATTGTGATCGTAAAAGAAAATCGCCTACAGGAGAACAGAAGTACCGATTCTGTGTTGATTACCGGAAGCTGAGTGCTGTGACGTTACCGGATATTCATCAATTACCGGATCTTGTACACTCGTTGGATTATCTTGGTTCGTGCAAAATCTTGTCTGTTTGTGACCTAACAACCGGGTACAATCAAATGACTGTACATCCAGACGATCGGGCTAAAACATCGTTTATTACGCCTACAGGTACGTACAAGTATAACCATCTTCCTTTCGGCCTAGGGAACGCGGCAGCAACATTTCAACGTCTGATGGATACAGCCCTCAGAGGACTAACCCCCACACAAAGTCTAGTTTACCTCGTCGATGTTATTATCTTCAATCGGGACATGCAACAACACGCAGAAGGATTGACAGCTGTTTTTGAGAGACTACGCAGAGCCAAACTTTCCGTGTCCATGTCAAAGTGTCATTTTGCTGTACCTGAAGTGGATTATTTGGGAGACAGGATAACCACAGAAGGAGTAAAACCTAATTTTAAATTGGTGGAAGCTGTGAAGAACTATACTGAACCGATGAGTGTGAAAGAGCTACAGTCTTCCTAAGGCACAGCGAACTACGACAGACGATTTATTAAGGGGTATGCTGACATAGCACGGCCAATGACTCAATTACTGAAAAAAGCAGCAGCTTTCAAGTGGAGGTCAGAATGTTCAGTACCATCTGCGGGAGTACTTTTTAATTAGTCAGGACCGAAGATATTTCTTAGCTTTATCTCAGAGCACTTTGCGCGAATGTGAGCAAACAAAAAAACTTGTTTGTCCTTCGATTATCAATATGCAAAATCTGCATTTCTACTACCAATTGAGTGATGTAGATGCAGTCATGATGGACAGCGAAATTACTAGCATCAGTTGGTAGAATGAAAGGTTTCGAGAAATCTGGATAAGCCAATACGGGAGCGATGGAAGCACTGAAAACAGCTTTGACAACATAGGTATGGAGGGGCGCCCAAAATACTGGATAGGTACACACGCTGTAAACTTCAAAGTGATGTCTGGAGTCTGCTAAGGGAATGGTGACAATTAGAGCCAATTCATGGTCAAGTGACTTTTTCCAAGTACCCCAAATGTCCCAAGGCACCTTGTGTGTAGAAGGCAAGTTATCTGTAACTCCCATTTCTACTATATTCCACAATAATACCTACTTATTTGAGTCAATGAATTCATTCAGCTTTAATTTAAGTGGGTCAGTCGAACTGTAAAACCAATTAGTTCAATCCATAAGTACTAGTGGCAAAGATTTGAATTTGATTCATGATTTTAACAGTATTAACCAGCATCAACAAGCTACTCAGCGTACCATTACTTTAAAGCTTTCCATTGGACTAACTACAACTTTTACAATAATTTTATTATGTTTGATCACCTTTGGTTTTTATGTATTAAAGCGGTCAAGGCCTTCTGTACCTGCTGAGCTCAAACGTGTTACAGTCGGTGACATTGTAGTTGACTTGGCACCTGTTGTGAATGAAGCCTAAGGTTATTAGAAGTTATTTGGTAGAGGACTGTTAATGAGCCACCAGGTAGCTCAATTTTAATCGGGAGGGTGGTGTAAGGGAACGGGTGAAGTAGGCAAGTGATTGTTCACCCTCCAGCGCGGTACACATATTTCCGTCACCGCTCATTCCGCATTGCCGGGTCGCTGCCCGCGCGAGTCAGCTAGCAGCGCAGAATAAAAGTTGGTCTTTCTGTCGGCAGGGTGGCTGTTGTCATCAGACACCCTGCTGCGTCATCAGACTCCGGGCTTCCTCGTCGCGTTCTGGTCGGTAGGCTGCGAGGACACTGACCGCTTCTGAGGATGTATGCAACGAGTTTTTAATAAACGTTAAAGTAAATTATTCGACGGTGTTCAAATGCTGATCACCGGCTCTCCCTAAGACCCTCACGCGGACCCGCCATCATCTTGACAAGTCTAATACCTTATAAAATGTTCTGTGTTTGTGACCCCAAAGATGCGTGTGTGACAGAAAGCCAGCATCATCCCAAACATGCTTGTCTTTGCAGACCTACAGTGGCTACTCTAATGGCTTACTTGACAGGATCCAGCATTCAAATGCCACTCAGGGTGACCAAAAATGCTAGTTTGATTAAGGGTCCTGATCTAGAAATCTTGGGACACAGTCAGCATTATTACAACACTCTGTGTTTCCAAGGTACAATCATTTCTATGGTTTACAATGCCTAGCCACATGTGCGATGCGGGGTGGGGGTTCTGGGTATGACTGCAATCATGGTCTGATGTTAGGTAGTATTGCACATGTGTTAGGGTGTATGAGAGCTTCATCTTGACACCAAGTGTCTGTAATGCACCGACCTTCCTCTATCAAGACACATAACTTATAAGTGTGTTAGATAGAGCAGCAATCCGCCGTAGAATTGAGTTGCTTTAATATGACATTTATTAAAGCAACTTAATTCTACGAGTGATTGCTGCTCTGTCTAACCCAATATAACCACAGTCGTTGCGTGCACCTACCCCACGGAGGGCAACCTGATAACTTATAAGTATTATCATCATCTCTCCCCTTCCACCACTCCCCAGAACATGCAACTGTAGAGATTTTGGCCAGTACTTCAACACATGCATAGTTTCCTTGACTGTTTACTGAAACACTAATAGTCCCCCCCCTCATAACCGGATATCACACATATGATATTTAAAGCCATATGTAATCCTGCTCGCACATCTGAAATTGCCTCTTTTTTTCCCCAGTTACAGTTGCCTTCACCATGTACCCCAGTTCTCATTCTATGATTCTGATGTGCAGTTAGCAGTTTAACTGTACTTAACTGTACTTAGAGGAGTATCGTCTAATGGAGTAAAACTATGAAATATAAAAATATTGTTAATGTCACCTGGTAGAAATCTAGATAGGAGTTTTTCCACTTCTGTCCCTTCTGATACACCGAAAACGAATATTGTGGCGATCTCATTGAATATACACGTATTGGTCTATTGCAGCAGTACTCGTTTGCTAATGGCAGTGACGTGCGTTCTATGAATTCGTAGTGGAGGTATTTCGCTATGCAGGCGTAGCGAACAGTATTGAACGCGGTCGTAGGAGTGCGAGACTAAGTGCCAGCATCGTAATGGAACATAATGATGAGAGCATTCGCAGTCCACGCTTCATGGACCCAATTTACGCAATGTGACCACGCTGCCATTCGCTTGCGGTAACTTTCGGAATTCGGTTTCACTGCCAGCTCTCGAATGCATACCCTATGTGGTACAACAGTGATACTTATTTATCTGCCTTTTAAGATTCGCAGAGCCATGCATAAAACGGATTACGATTTGTGCACTATAGATCATATTACTGAAACACAGAAACTGACATCAAAAACAAAAGTGATGTGTTACATGTAAACTGATATTTGAGGAATAAAAGCGTATTACGTTATTAGGACACTGAAGCGTTCATTATACCGCTGTGGTACACCATGTCTATAAAGAATACCCAGCCAGAAAGGTCCTGCTGAATTTGAAATGTAACAAAATTTTCGCCAAATACACCGAATTCACGACATCCGTCAGAATCTGGGTCTATCTTTTTAGCGTGGCAACAGTGGATACGCATCGTTGCGATGCACCACCTTACTCCAGCTCAGAATCATTACTGAAGTAGCATTTTTTACTAGTCCGTGGAGTATAAGTATGCAAATACTCTTTTGGACAGAACACAAGATGGCATGCCAAGTGTACCAGTTCTTTCTGGCATGGATATTTATCACCGGCATGAGCTTTGCAGCTCTCTGGCTACAATATCATTTCAACCGATTGTTTTCGTCATGTTCTTCCTTTTTCTCTTGTTCTTGTTCACCATCGTCATAAGCTTCAGAAACAACTAAACTGGATGTTCCCAGAATAATATCAGGTTCAACGATGTCATTCTCTGCATCAGTTGCCAATACTCCTTCCCTGTCAGTGTTGTCCAATTCCAAACAGTGAATTTAGTCAGGAATACTCCTAATTGGCTCATATCGTTTACCCACATAAAATCAAGCATGAAACAGAAATTGACGCCATGTGAACGAAATAAAAAGTATAAACAGAATTTTACTGGATCTGCCCACGTTCCTAAAAGAACAACAAGGTCACAGTGCTACCGTTTGGCAATAACCGAAAATATTGTTTAATTATATACAGTTAAGTTACTGAAACATGAAAATATAATTTGTGATTCTATTATGCATAGTTTTACATTCTTTATTAAGGTAATTTCTTTACATGTAATCTAAGTAGCTGAAATAAATCACTCTTAAAGTTGTTTGCGCGTGGTGCTGCGTTCACTAGAAACGTATCTATAACAGAGAGTTCAGATATTACGCCTACACTCTTAGAAACATCTGGGAGCAACAGTAACCCAAGTATTATGAAGATGTGATTGAGAAAGTCATTACTTGACAGAAAGAGCATTTGATGATAAAATGTTAAATGGCGTTTCGCTTTTTTATTAAACACAATCCGAGTTGTAAAATATTACTAAAACGTCCGCAAAGTCCCAAAAACGATGTATCTTAAATAAGTAAATAAAACTATGGCAGAGACAGAGAAACGTTAAATGGGAAAGTTAGGGGGCATAGAAACAAGTATCGATTGTTTTATGTTGATATTGTTTAAGTACTGACTGCTTTATTTCGTTTCGAGACCTATCGGAGTAAACGATTAAAAATGGTGTTTTCAGTAACTCGTTAATATCCACGATCTCATACTTGCTATATACTGTAAGTGCACCTTGCGTTAGAGTAAGTGTTCGAAAACATTAAAAATATTAGTCATTATTTGGGATATAGAGATTTTCTTATAAAAAGGCACTCCATAATTTGCTATATCTTGCCAGTGGACGGCCCTACTGTAATGGTTTTAGCTTCGTTTTCTTCGCAAAGTGCTGTGCTAGCGTGCTATTAAACAATTTTTATGGTTTCACTAATTGTAAGGATCGAAAAATCACATTGAGAAACTTGCAATTTTGAAGGGCGCCAGCTCCTGATGACGCAAAAATGTTAATTGAGTCCATTAGATTCTTCTGTGAAAAAATGTCTTAGCTTCAGAAGATCGAAAAACAATTTTTGTAAATTCGTGAAAAAATGTGAAACTTCTTTCTTCAATGGTTATTTTCATAAATAAAAAATGAAAATAGTTAAAAAACAATCCCCAAAAATGTTGAAGTTCTTCGAAATAATTTGTTCTTCCTTACAATTCGTAAAACCGTAAAAATTAGGTATTAGAATGGCAGCACAACTTCTAGCGAAAAGAATATATTTAAAACCACTGAGAAGATCTAGCCAATTACCAAAAGACCTTTTCGATATATCTCAATAAACAATTATTTTTTTAATGTCCTAAACAATGTGCTAACGTGAATGTTACAAGCTATAGAGAATCCAGTTTTGAACCCGTTTTTCGATAAATCTGGAAACGACAGAATGCAATCGATAACTATTTAAGAAAATGAACAGAAACCAATCGATGCATATTTTTAAGCTCCACAACTTTCCCATTTAACATTTTTATATCCGTGCTGTAGTTTTTTAATTATTTAATAAAAAAATCATTTTTAGCAACTTTGCGGGTTTTTGTAGCCATTTTGACCCTTTTGGATCTGTTACATGAAAAACAACATTTTAATACTGATCTACATCTCATATTTATTGTGTTCAAGTAATAGTTTCCACTAATTTAACATTAGGCATCACAGAATGTTTGGACTACAACTACGTATGTTATAACGCGCCTTTCCAAATACGACGTCCCTCGTATTATTTTCGGACACTCAGTTTAGAAAACATCGTTTCCACAGTATATGTCCTACCTGATCAAACTCTTAAACGGAAAAATGTATAAGTATAGAAGCTGGAGATGCTTCTGCAGCTGTAAGTATTTCTCAACTGTCCCATATCCTACCCGATTAAACTCTTAAACAGAAAAATATATAAGGACAAAAGCTGGAGATGCTTTTGAAGCTGTTTTAGAAGATCTTAAAACTGCATTATTAAAAAAAAGTTAACAGACATGAATACGACATCTAAGTACACCACGAAAGACTACACTTCGTTTACGCTTAAGTGGCATATAAAATACATATTATAATCTATGTAAGGAGAATCATAGTCGTCCGTTCTGTGCGGTTCATAAAGAGTTTCCTTTCCTGCGAAAATGAATGTAGTAACCTTATTAACATTATTTTTTAAATACACTGAATCAAAATATTCTTTTAAATTCTGCTAATTACCTACACAACAACTGTGTAATCTTGAGGAAATTTCAATGACAGTATTGTTATTTGGCCTGAGGGTCACATAATATATGACTACTTTAGCGAATGAAAACTGAATGAAATCTGTAAACTGTCATATATTTTTCCTGTTTTACTACCACAGAATCAATTTCCAACGGTTGCTGACGTTTTTGGATTAATTCCTTTAGTACAATAGCTACAAACGTAAAATAACCAAAGGGCAGATAAAAGAGCTCTCTTAACAATGAAGAATTACCGATTTATCAAAAGTTTTCACGTTAATCATTGATTACATTCCCAAGAAGCCGAAATGAATAAAAGATGCCGCAGAAATTTCTGAGACAGTAAAATAATATAATTTTTAGCACAAGAGTAGCAGTTTGCTTTCAATGTATCTGAAGGCTGACAAATGATAGGAGGTATACCGCTTCGACGCTATGCGTTGTTTTAATGGCCAATTGTTTGGCTGGAATGGCACTATTTCGCTGTTCAGTAGAAGCAATCGGACAGTCATCAAGAACACAGAAACACCAGGAGCACAGAATCTCATTGTCTTCTGAAGCCCCACTGATACCATGCTTTATAGTATACTTCCTGTAGTGCTCAAAAGTTCTGTACAGAATACATCAGTCCACGAACCTCCTCTCCCTGGGAAACTTTGGGGAGTACGTGCAGTTGTGTACAGGCTTACTCGCGCCGAGCACTCAAGCGGCCACGCCGCGGACAGAGGCATAACTTTTCTTTTATACCGGCTGCGTGCTGGAAGGCGGTCCTGCTCCAGCTCCAGGCTTTGTGCTGCCCCCTGGCAGACTACTAGCCGCTGGATGCGAGCCAAGGACTGCCGCCGTTTTTCTTGCGAGCAGGAAGCGCTTTGAGAAAGTTCCCTGAAAAACGGCGCTCCATGCAGTTTGAAGGGAGGGAGTACCAATATCTTACCCATTACCCTCTTGCATTTTTGCAAGGCGGTTCATTTCTGAATACTGACGAAAGTATTAGTATCTACGTTACGTGAATACCTCTAGAAATGACGCAGTCGCTTAGGTAAAATTAGAGGGTGTTTCCAAAAATATGTCGTTTTGCTAGAAGAACGATTTCAGATTTCACATGGCTGTGTGCAAAAGATATAAATACCAGTCAAGACTTAAGTCTTACAGTAAGTGACATATAGTCGAATATTTATTTATTTTAACTTCCTCTCTGCTGGGCCCGCAGCTTGCTTAAGGTCAAAATATGACATCTCCTTTATACGTTTGACTAAATTAACTGCAAACTGTTTATTTCCCGTTGATTTCGTAAAGTTGTCGATAAACTGTGTCGGAATACGTTCCATTATCAAATGCTCCTGTTGACCTTACAACCACTCTAACAGCACTACGAGATCCTGTCTTCTGCTATACTTACATATAGATGGAGTGACGTCCATAAATTATCTTGGAACGTAAGTTCTTTTATGTACCATGTTGTTAACGTAGGTCTTTTACTTACCTTCTATAGAAATTTCGTGTTGTTATTTACATCGCACACAGAGGACGAAGTTTCAGTATCAGACTTAAAGAACATGCGAGAGGCTGCGAATCCATCAGTCAAGTTTTACCTACACGCAACAATTAAAAATCTTAGAGTTTACATAATCGAAAGCGTTTTGAAAATTCTACCTAGTATATCAAACGACCAATGAACATTGGGGAACAACTAGGAATTTAGGTGCACACAAATAGAGAGGCTAATGATATCTTAAACGAACAAACGGGAATCAAATATAAATCTGTTCTGGAAATTTTATTGACATAAAATAAGAAGAAAAAACCGTACATCACACGATAAACGGAGAAACAGTAGACTCCATTAGGATCTCACATCTAAATAGCTCACAGTGTCTGTCAAAAATATTTCTGACTACTTAAGATGTAATTTACTTGTAAACAAAAAGCAAGGCTGCAACAATCTGCCAATTTACAACTGTCAAAAGATAACAGGAAATTTCTATATAAAATAAATACGTGACGTATGTTAACAATATTGTACATAGACTAAATTATGTTCTAAGATAATTTATGGACGTCACTCCATCTAGACGTAAGTACACTATAAGATAAAATATCTTTCTGATATTGGAGCGGTCTGTCATTTTCACCTATCAAAAAATAATTGGAAATTTCTCTACTATTCTTCTACGGAAAATAAAAACATGACCTTTGTTGACAACATAGTTAATAAAAGAGGCTACGTTCCAAGATGATGTATGGGCTATACTCCATTTGTATGTAAGTACGATAGAACAGAATATCTCGTAGTACTCTTACACAGACGTGGAATAAAATGCGATATGAATGTAATGTGAAAAGGAACACTTCACAATGGCACATATGCTGAAACAAGTTTGTCGCCAACTTAATTAAACACTAAAAATGAACCATTTGCAGCTAATTTTGTCAAAAGTGTAAAAAAAATTATTTACTTTTATCACACAGTGGCCACCTCATCCAACAAACTTTCTGCAGTTGTCAAGGGCTACTTGAGTATGTTAGTATCAGGACCCCACCGTTTTCGACGGCTTTTTACAGTATAAAATGCAATTATGATTTATTCAGTTTCTTATTGCAATTACCTTATTTCTGGGAAAGTGCCTTCACAATCGTGAAGAAGCCTGTATTATACAATAACGAAAACGTACAACAAACAACTCAAAGTAATGCAAAACACTTACATGTGATCATTGCGTTCATTGCGTTCTGTCAAAGTACAGTGCAGCATGTAACAAATCCAGAGCTGTTCCCTTGTAGGCGTTGCTCGTAAGTTCCTCCATAACCATCATGGCAGACTGCACAGCGAAGCACCGTCGACTGCCAGGATTTTGGCGTACAACATCAGCGGATAAGATAATCCTGGTTCATTTGAGTATCGATCGGAGTCTCGTAAGCGACGGTTGTACTGTTCGCACAATTTTCATTACAGTACGGATACAGAGCTAAATGGAGAAAGCAACCAAACGAAATAAAGTTAAGCTGTAGCGAGCATTAAATTTCGCAGAAGGTATCCCTGAACCACCTTAGTCGGAGGAGTTCTGGTTCACCCTGTATACTTAATCTAATCAGATTGGAGCCTTCAATCATCTTTTATGTGAAACGAAGGATTTCCACGTTATAAAACTTTTTACATTACCGTTTTGTGAAATAACTATCTCTATAGTACCATGAAGAATAGTGACAGTAAAAGAAATGCATCGATGAATTGCAACCATTTATTGCAACTGCCCAAAGCAATTTAGCACGACAGTAGTGGTTAAGAGAAAAAGACTACATTACCATTACTACTGCAGCTATGAGGGTTGTTAAAACAGAAACAACACTGTGGCTATGATTAAAGTCTCTATTCAGAAGCAATAACCATATGCCTCAGTACAAATTCCCCACTGTTTCATGAGCTGAATGATTCGCTGTTCCCAGAATTCCTGTGGCCAGTCCTCCACTGTGCCCTCCCGTTCGTCGTACTAGTTGAAGCTCTTCGCTTTCAGAAATTTTTTAGCCGACTGAATACATACAACCGGGCTGTGGGGGGATACTCAAGCTGTTCCCACATCAAATTGGTCTTTACAGTTTGTGTGATCTTGGAGACGCCTGGACGTGAGTTATCAATGAAGCTGAAGCAGTCCCTCCGTGAGCAACCCAGGCCGTTTCCTCTTGATGGGCTTGAGTAAGCTACAGAATGTCTCATATTACACTTCACTCTTAATGGTATTCCTGTGCTCAAGGAATTCGCCAGTATCTGACCTCGGACGTCGAAAAAGTCGTTGAGCATCACCTTCAGTGCTGATAGCACGGCCTTGATTATTTTGGATGGAGGTGACGACACATGCTTCCATTGCCTAGATCCCTCACTATGTTATCCCAAAGCGTCATACTCAAATTTAGACGGGTTTGGTTATTACATTTTGTTCCTTTTCATTTGAGCACTCCTTGTTACGATTACTAATAAGAATAGCGACGGTAGAAAATATAAAAGTATTGAAGTATTCAATAGTTTTAAAAGCGACTACAGAAACAGAGAACTATGGATTCTTCCAATACAGGATTTGACGAGATGTGCAATGTCGAGTGGGAAAGGAGGAAATGCAGTTGTAATATGGCAAAGCGTGCATTAAATACAGAAGTTCTGAGAGATATGTCGAATGGAACAAGAGGAAATGCAGGTGTAAAATGGCAAGTCATGCATCAAACAGAAGGAACTGACATTATTGTTGTTTTCGGAGATAGGTTACCGTTATGCGAATGTGACAGATAAAATTAGGGGCACGCGTGCAGCGGAGAGCTAGAACCAATAATTTTCTAATAATCTGGAGAGGAAGAATAAGTATTTCGAAATACTATTTGCTAACATATTGCCGGCCAGTGCAGCCGAGCGGTTCTAGGTGCCTCAGTCTGGAACCGCGAGACCGCTACGTCCGCAGGTTCGAATACTGCCTCGGGCATGGATGTGTGTGATGTCCTTAGGTTAGTTAGGTTTAAGTAGTTCTAAGTTCTAGGGGACTGATGACCTGAGTTGTTAAGTCACATAGTGCTCAGAGCCATTTGAACCATTTTTCTAACATACTGACGTACTCGACAAATCATTAAACAGACATTTTTGCCTATCGAGATGAGTCCAAATGGTCGGTATAAGCTCCTTTTCATTAGACTTTAGCTGTAGTACGCTTATTTGATGAAATTAATTAGGCAATAGAAGTAGCCACATCTGTCTTTGAAACACAGTGTCTTTCAGAATGGATCTGCGTGAACTCTGATTTGTTACTGAGTGAAAACTAACCGCAGAACATTTCTGTTATTTTAGATTATACGTCTTTGGAATCAAATGATGAATAGATGAATTTGTTACAACTGCTCCTATGCGCCATTTTGTTATGACAATGATATTAGTGTTCAATACGCATGAGGACTGAAGGAATCAAAGTGGACGTATCCTTTTCAAACGGACATTCCTGCCATTCGCATTATTCCACTTACGGTATCCTCGAAAAACAAACCGATGCGCCAGGACCTTGAGTCGAACCTAACTCTTCCACAACAGGAGTCAAACGCCCTAACCACTACCCGTCCTGTCATCACGAGTTTTCGGAATCAATGAATAGCGAGATGGTTCCTTTATAAGTGATACTGCCCTGTTCATGTTTCAACCTTCTTCAGTTCAAGCAAACGTCGCGTCTCGAAGACCGCAACATTGAGGGGACTCTGAACTACTGCACTTTCACTGTCGTTCACTTCTTATCTTAATATTGCTTCCTTGATGTACTGGCGAATGATTCAAGTTGCGAATGATTAATCTTGCACTCAGTGCTACTCAGATTTGAAACTGAGTGACAAAAGATAGACGGAAAGTTCATCCACTTGAATACGTACTATGTGAAAAGCCTGAATAAAGTAACTAAAAATTACAAACGATATCTGAGGATTGTATTAATAGATGGGTGTATAGTAATGGTGAAAGTATACCGCAAGTTTACCAACTTTAAAAATTAAATGATAATTGGTGCGAGATGGTTGGCTCGTAGTATATCGGAGGTTATACAGGATTTTTGGGTTTTCAGGCTCAACATGTTGCAGAGTGGATCAGCAATGTCTCAGTGACAATGCTTATACACCCGTAAACCGCCACATAGGGCGACCACAGGTCTCTGAAGGACGGCCGCCACGTCGCGTCCGCAAAGCCAAAAGCAGCGGTCGACGGTGTGCTAAGGCAGGTAGCCAGCGATTTGTGACTCGTGTGGTGCTTCGATATGATACCTTTACTGAACCTCCATGCGTGTAAGCTCGCTCTCAGTCGTTTCCCACCGATAACTGAAGGATGGCCAAGGAGTTGTACAGACAGCCATGGTGGGGGGGGGGGGGGGGAGGGCATGGACGCTATGAGCAACTGGAGCAACAGCAGCTGTTGGCGAGGTGATTTTATTTATATCGTCTCTTAGAGAGCTAGCCAGAGACATTAGAATTCTACTTAAAGAGTTCAAGTAATATCCCTCTGAGCTACATCAAATTCATACTTCTCATTATTTCAGAATTTCCGTTTGACTGCTTTGATTTGCTGGGTTTACAGATGTCAACTGATGTGCGTACTAAATATTATGTGTTGTTTACTGTATATTTCCTTTGGAACATGTGTTAAGTGAAATTTTATCTGTTTGTCCTAGAAATTTCTGAATTTCACATTGTGCATTATGGCTTTATGGCTGATCTACGCAAAGACACACGTTGATAGCGTAACGGGCTAGTTCTCATTTTTCCTTTCATTCATTTAGGATTGTAAAGATCCACGTGTTTAAAAAATTATAACTTGCTAAATGAAGTATTTTCTGGGTGACGTGTTGTGGTTTTGTACCCTGGCACCTTACCACTCCCAGCTACTATCTCGCTAAAGATTTTCAATCGAATTTAGGGTGTCAGAAAATCATTTCCAACAGGACTGTGCGGAGACTTCAGTACCCGACGTGTCCAGCGCATTACCATCACTTCTGGTTTCGCTGTGTAGGTTTCGTGATGCACACAACTTATTTCTCTTTTATTAATGGGTGGTTGCCAGTTTAGTGACATGCTGTTATTTTGTCCAGATCTCTTGTTACCAGCTCTTTTATCGGATAAGCCAAACATACAGTTAATAGCTGCGATTCTGAGATTGTAGCTATTACAAATCGCTAAGTCAATGAGTTTAAACGTTGCCTCTAATTCACACTTGCCTGGGTGTTGACGTTCGCACAAGACATCAGTGACACGGGCGCCTGGACTTTTAGAAGAGCGATATCAGATGCCCCACGTTTACTGTAGACGCAATAAATCTGCAACTAAAGATGTCATCCCACAAATGCCGCCGTCATTTCATACTAATGCCCTTTGACATATCTAATTCCGCTTGAGACAATTCTCTTCCTAGGGCAGGTCGTAGCTAAAGTTAACTTATCTTCCCTAATCCTTTATAGACAAACTTATACAAATAGTTGAAAGCCTTGCAGTACATTGTACTTTAATCTGTGAGTTCATACGATACTACGATCCTGGTTTTTACTGTTTTCAAACATTACCCCTTTGTATGGAATATAACCCACACGTGTACAAACGCAAAGTGATTGACTTTGTTATCTAAATTTAACAGTGGCAACAACTTTCTTATAAAGCACGGGAATAACTGAAGCCTGGATTAACACTAGTGAAGCTAAAGAAAAACCGAAACCATATTCCCCACAACAGATCTCATGCATCTACTTATTATTAATATTATTATTATTATACATTTTTGCTCTTAATACGGAATTTAACTTGATTTTTACATGTTTATTCAATTCTTTTCTTCTTTCTTTCTTCTTATTGTCTTAGAAAAACCTCTTCATCCTTCGTCAGTGTTCGTGTTTCCTTCGCTCTGTCCACATTTTCTTTTTTTCTTCCATTCCTTCACTTCAAACTTCATATTCAAAATTTTGTTTCTTAATTAATTTGTCTCTTTCATTTAACATATCCCTACTGGTGCCTGCTTGTTGTAGGTCTTCTTCTATATCTTGAAACCAAACTGGTTTCTTTTAAGGGGCCGTTTACTACATCAAAGATGCTCTTTGTGTGTTTATTATTCACTCAACTTATGTGACCATACTTATGTGGCATTTTCTGATCTTGTCTGTAAGTCAGTCTGTGTGTTCGTAAATTTTTTAGTTTGTTCAAATGTGTGTGAATTCCTAAGGGACCAAACTGCTTAGGTCATCGGTCCTTAGGCTTACACACTACTTAAACTAACTTAAAATAACCAATGCTAAGAACAACACACACACCCATGCCCGAGGGAGGGCTCGAACCTCCGGCAGGAGGTGCCGCGCAGTCCATGAGAGGACGCCTCAAACCGCGCAGCCACTCCGCGCGGTTTTTAGTTCCTCTCATCATTCATATAGACTGCCATCTCTGTGTATTGCTCCAAAAACATTTTTTTTAGGATTTTACGTTCTTTTTTGTGGTGCCTGATGCTCCGACTGTGATCGTTTCTGATGCGTCGAATGTTGGCGACAGTACAGCTGTATTGTAGTGCCTGAGTTTAGCCTGTCTTGAAGTGTTTCTTTTAGTGTAGTGCGTCGATGTCAGTATGTACGCTTGCTGAAGTTCTGCTGTTCGTTCTATGTTGGATGCCTTCTTTTATCGTCCTATTTGCACAAATTTCACAAGATATTTTAATTTTCAAGTCTTGTATGTTGTTGTTTTTTCTTTCCAGGTATCGCGTTTTCTCATACGAAATCTGTACGCCCGTTTTGGCAGAGACTTCATTATAGTATTCCAGTGCTTGTTGTATATTGCTGCTAATTATTACCATTTACCTACATCTACTTACTGTGTTTGTATATGAATTACACGTCATAGATGTAGCTTGTGAGATGATGATGTGTTTGCACTCTGTATCCCACAACACCTAGTAAATGGAAAAGACGTGCGCCAGTGTGATGGCAGAAATTCTCTGTCTCCGTAAGCACATGTCTTCAAGCTCGACAGCAGGCCGCACTTAGTTGGACAGCTGAAAATTTCATTAAAATAGAATCTCAAAACTACTGAAGGCAGTTATCCCCACTCGGCTTTCAATGTAAAAGCGAAAGTAGCACGTTGCTGAAAGTAGTTCTTAAATGATCACATGCAATGGTTTAAGTACAGATCAGTATAACGAAGAATGAGCTCAAATGAATCACAAACTCTGAATATATTGTTCAGAAACTGAATTCAAGATTCCGTGTTTCATACACAAATCCTTTTCAATGGACCACACCATCTCCATATTTAGGTTAACATTGCCACAGACTCGCATTCAAGCCCAAAAGATTGTTTGATGAGTGGAAGAATGATGAGACACAACGTAAAATCTAGGGGGACTGAATGAATGTTGGATATTGGTTTCCACGTTTGCTAGTGTAGTTGTGAATTTGAACAACGACTGCACGTTACCAAGGTTCATCATGCAGAAACAGCATCTCTGGAAAGCCGCGTAATATGCAGTCACCCTAAGTTCAGCGCAAGCAAGTAGCCAGTAACCATCTCGGCATAATTCAGATCGTAGTTGGTTCAATATTCCCATTTCAGTATTAGAAGACAAACCGTCTGTACTAAAATTCATAGGACACACAGAGCGTTTTATTACCCGCTATCCATGCGACCACATTTTCTGATTGGGCCTAGTTTTCCTGTTCGCGAGCTCACGTCTAAGCTCAGGAAACTCGTTGAAATGCAAACTCACTGTCTACACCGTAAGATAAGTTATTCTAGCTAACAGAGTAGTGCCTACAGATACTTAGAGACACACTAGTACACATCTACGTGAGCATGAATATACGGCATGTAATGTCTATGACTTCAGACAATCGTCGTGGTATAGAATCTTACTGAACGGAACACCATAACAAAATCTTCCACCACAAGAAAATCTCAGTCATTGCTGAAAGTGTGGACACGAATGTGAAACTTCACCGATTTCCCAATTTGCTTAAAACTATCATTGTCAGAACCACAGCGACTGAGGCGTGAAAAATCACCGTGGTGCACAGTTGTTCGTCTGGAGAACAGTCATTTTAACATTCTAGATGCCTGCGACAATCAATGATAGTCACAAAATAATTAAATTTACCTGGGAATGAACAGCAGGTTTTCATCTAGCCCGACGACAGCGGCGCACATTGAATCTCTTCACATTAAATCATGTCAGAACTGACCTTGGCTGATCTGGATGGTTGCTGCACCAATGGTAATGGAAGTATTTTCCCCATTGTAACTTCGGCGAAGTGCAGCAAACTGTACATCATATAAATTTTCATTCATCTCTGAAAACATTCAAGTGGATATTAAAGACCTCTACAACTTGTCTGTATAAGTCTCCGTCTGCATTATAAAGTTCAGACTGTGTTTATATGTGAGAAATATATTTTATTGTAAATTGGCTTTTCCCTTTTCACCACGCGACAGAAAAATACTACTAAAATCATTACACCAGCCGTGCGACCGCTAAGGTCGTAGCTTTGAATCCCGCCTCGGGCATGGATGTGTGTGATGTCCTTAGGTTAGTTACGTTTATGTAGTTCTAAGTTCTAGGGGATTGATGACCTCAGATGTTAAGTCCCATAGTGCTCAGAGGCATTTGAAACTTACACCGGAATATTGTTGTGAGTTTACTGTCATACACCGCTAAGCGATATAAATACTGTACATTTTCTGTCGCTACTTCGTGGTTATGTTAGTGAATATACTGGAGTTATGTGCTTCTAAAGGTTGCCTTACAGCCTCCATCCGCGGTGGTGTGTCGCTGGAAACGTCTCTCGGTCCTCATTTTTCGGCAGTCGGCATTCAGAGAATCTGTTCGAGTGAGGTGCTCCTCCATTGATGACACGGCTCCGTGGCTTAAGAAAGCCGGGCTGCACACCCCTGTCGTCAATGAATGATGTAGAAGCCTTTCTGTCCCCAGAGACTTACTGAGCACAACATTTTTGGATTTATGTGAGAAAATCGTAGAGCCTGAAACGGCGGCACCGTCCGACCATCGTAGGAGAGTTAGCTGTGTTCGTTCTAAAACTGTCGTTCAGCAAAGAGAACTGTGTCAGTATAGACACTCTTCTTGGTGCATAAAACTGACCACACTTTAGGGAACTGCTTTGGCCAAGTACCAATTTCGTATTAAAAAAAATACATTTTGTACTCACAAAGACGAAAGTTACGTGTACTAGTATTATGAATTTAGCATCTGCTCTCACCCATCTCACTGGTAACATCATAGAGTCATCTCCTACATGTAGAGGTTTTTGAGACGTGGAGTTCGGCAGCAGTAGGCAGATTGAGGACTCGGCAATCAGCTTCGTCTGCAGATGTTATTAAGGGAATCACATCCTTATGAGGTCTGATGCTCTTGAGTACACTTTGCTGTTCTGGATAAAATTTAAGTAGGCATTATGTCGTAGCATAGTGCATAATCTGAGAAGCTCGCTTACTTGTGTTTTTCTAATATGCAACTTGTGTTGCCGCTTGATTTATTGTAAACTGTAATTCTGGGTTCATTAATTTTCGTTTTCCGACCTTCACAAATACGTATCTTGGCGCTTTATCCTCCATGCAGTATCTAAAGTAAATACTGGTCACTTCAACAGATTATACAGATAACTTAGCTTCGTGTCAAACTATTAATTTCTTGAAGCATGCAGAACAAAGCAGCTGCTGTTACATGCAGGCTTGACTTTAGCTTCGAAATCGCTTAACTCGTCCTACAACTCCTGGTTACGGGAACTATTAAAATACATTGAGCCCGCTGTGCGCCCAAATGAATAAAGTCGCTATATCAGAGTTGAAACTACCTGGCAGATTAAAACTGTGTCCCTGCCCTAGACTCGAACTCGAGACCTTTGCCTTTCACGGGCAAGCACTCTAGCAAATGAGCTACCCAAGCACAACATGCGAGCTGTCCTCACAGCTCCAGTTCCACCAGTATCTCGTCTCCTATCTTCCAAACTTCACAGAAGCGCTTTTGCATCTCCTGCAGAACTAGCACTCCTGGAAGAAAGGATATCGCGGAGACATAGCTTAGCCACAGCCTGGGGAATGTCTCCAGAATGAAATTTTCACTCTGCAGTGAAGTTTGAGCTGATATTAAACTTCCTAGCAGATTAAAACTGTGTGCGCACTGAGACTCGAACTCGGTTCAAGTGGCTCTGAGCACTATGGGACTTAACTTCTGAGGTCATCCGTCCCCTAGAACTTAGAACTATTTAAACCTAACCAACCTAAGGATATCACACACATCCATGCCCGAGGCAGGATTCGAACTTGCGACCATAGCGGTCGCGCGGTTCCAGACTGTAGCGCCTAGAACCGCTCGGCCACACCGGCCGGCTCCTCGAACTCGGCATCACAGTTTCTATCTGCCAGGAACTTCCATATCAGCTCACTTTCCGCTGCAGAGTGAAAATTTCATTCTGTATCAGAGTTGTCTTTGTGCACAGTGGATTATTAAAAGCAGAATTTACTTATTTCTCTGTGAAAACCACCAGCAATTCTGTCGACCTTCTTGTATCTCTACGATTAGGTTTTACTAACTACGGCAAGTTGAGTCCACTTCTCCTAGAAGAATAAGTTGTTCGAAGACTGATAATAATTCACAATTTAACCAACAGACTAGGAACTTTTAAAGTACATAACGGTGGACAGTGAAAAAATATGCCGGTAAATATGCTTTTCTATGTTTATGAAACAAAGTCATTGAGTTTTATTTCATAGCTCTGAGAATATACTTCTGAACTACAGGATCGAAGTGAAAAAGTACAGTGGGAAAAATCGGATTAAAAGAGAGTCGTATAGTGTGAGATGTTGTGTTACAAAAGGACTGTGAATATTAAGTGGACATACACTGATGCGCAAAAACATTATTGAGCCGTGGAGGAACCGGCGCCAATAGTATCTCTGACATGAGTACGATCGATTTCCTAGTAAAGGGGTTTGTCTTGGGTCTTGGGCCGGCTCGGGATATAAGCGAGTCCCTGACCGCGAGTAGGGGGACAACGCTTTGAGAACGCAAGGCGGCGGTGCGCGAGTCGGCGATTGGCTGGCGGGCAGAAGCGAAGACGGCATGCCTGAGGCCGGGCGGCGGTTGTCACTTGGTTATACTGGAGGCGGCGGGAGTTAGCCGGCGCTGTGGATTCTCCGGCAATCTTGTGAGCTGTTGATGTGGAGAGACACGCTGTTGAAGTCTTGAGAAGCGATGGTCTGACATCTTCCTAAAATCGCCCAGCATGAAGACACCCAATTATGTACTCTAATTACTAAGAGCGCTTAGTTAACTGTGAGTGTGGTCGCTTTTGGTACAGAAGACGTTGCCGGACTCGAGATGTTATGAGTATCGATTACATCTGATGCCTCTTACTAAGCATGTGCTCTACTTCCGCATAATATTGATGTATTTTCAGAATGTTAGTTCATTAGCTATTATTAGTAACCGTTTAATTTCCTTTCAAAATCCGTTAATCCATGTCAATATGTCCTCTGCGGGCAATTTGAGACTTTATTTCTAAAGGTTACCGTGTTGAGCTTTGCAGGCCCACTTAAGGTGGCAAATATGTGTGTCATTAAGTTCTAGTGAGTGTCGGTTCTCGTGAGCCAGTTCATTTCCCACTCTTAGCGTTTGTTTGTCAGGTACTGTTTCAATTAACGAAAGGAATTTCGAGTGAGATTAGTTGTTGTTTACCCTTCATTTGATAGTGTTAATTTATTGGTCAATCTTTAATGTTAAAGTTAAGAAAAGTTTTATGGCCTTCAGTTGTCGGGTGTGGTCTGTATTTCAGTGAGCTGAGGCAGCGGGCCACCGAAGCGCAGAGCACCCCTTTAGATTACAAGTTTGGCTTACGGGCGGTGGACTTCACCTGAGCTTGTGTGTTCCTCTTCGGTAACGTTTGACGGGTTGATATTTCGGTGGCCTACTCGATGTGGGGTTTGCAAACGGAGCCACGTCTTGGTTCGAAGTTAAGTATTCCTTGCCTCAGTCGGCTCCACCGTTCGTTGTTAAACTTCGGCTTTACAAGCTTGGGTCTTACTTCTGTTCTTACACATTTATGATTGTACAAAGTTGTAACTTTCTATACCATAAAAGCCCATCTTAGAAGCCAATGGGCATCTGAATAATTTCGTGGTTCGCTCTGTAAGGTTCTCTAATAATTTGCAAGATTGCGCAAGATACGTTAAAATAAATATGTTTTACGAGTAAGTATTCGTGTTAAAATTGAGGCTGCGTGTCCACTGTTATTTTACATGTAATATTAAAGTGTTGGAATTGAAAGGGTTTTAAATAACGTGTCTTAACTAGAGCTGTTTTGCTAAAGTTACGGTAAAATTCAGCCATAGTGGCGTTTCTCAATGTTTGTGGGAGATCGTCGGCTAATGTTTCGTGAATAATTTTGACTGAGTGGCGTCTGTCAGTTTTTATGTGAGGTGGTTAATAAACACATTGGAATTGAAATGTTCACTTTATTGGGTCAGCCCTTCGACTCCCTTAAGTTTTAAAAGTTAAACAAAGCAGGTGTTAAGTAAAAACGTTCCAATTATGACCACCTACTTAAAAGTGTGTTGGTCCACTTCTGGAACACAATCCAGCAGTGATGCTGCCTGCCATGGATTGGACAAGTACTTGATATGTTTTAGGATGGGTTGTGGCACCAGATGCCTAAGCATGGGTAACACGGTACTTTGTGAGTTCGGAGGTGGCGCCCGATAGCGACCCAGTTAGTTTTCGTCGGATTCAGGTAACCCGAATCTGATGGACCAGACATCATCGTGAATTCACTATCAAATTGATCAAACCAATGCAGCATGAATATGGCCTTCAGACACTGACAGGTATCCTGCTGGAAGATACCATTACGCGTAAGGGGTTACAGGTGGTCCCTAATAATGTTCACGTAGTCCACAGCTGTCACGGTGCCTTCGATTACCACCGCACGTCCCACGGAAGCCCTGGTGAATGCCTCCCGTAACATAACACTGCTCCTACCGGCCTGCGTCTGTTGTGTACTGCATGTTTCGAGCAGTCGTTCGTCTGGGTGACAGCCTAACTAGACACGACCATCGACCTGGTTTAACGGTAAATGGGATTCAGCCGACCAGGCGACACGATTCCATTGATGAGCAGTCCGATCTCGATGATCCGAGGCCACTGTAATGACAATGTCGATGTTGTTGGGTCAACATGGGAATGCACAGGGATCCTGGCGGAACACTATGATCAACAAAGTGCTCTGAACGCTTTGCTCCAAAACACCTGTGCCTGCTCCAGCACTGTATTCTTTCGTCGGATCTGCCGCAGACCGTCGATTATCCCGCTTTAGAGAGTGGGCAGGACTCCCATCCCTTTGTTCAGTGATGAGGTATGGACGTCAAACTTCTTGTCTCCTACTCGTGATTTTAGCAGCTTTCAACCACTTTCCACACATGCTCACATCCGGCCGGCAACGTCGTTCCGAGTTGCTTGCTCCCAGGCACTGGGCCGTAACACTGTGGCCTTTGTCAGAGTCGCGGAATTCGACCGATTTCGCACTTGCGCCACATCGTCGCTAGAGTGATTCCACATTCGTCTCTTCTCAACTCATATACTTCTCTTAACGCGTCACGTGCCCTCAGGACCACCAGTCAGCAGTGGGCATATTTTTTGGCTCATTAGTATAAAATGACGTGGGAGAGGACGAAATGGGAAGGAAAGAAAAGTATCTAAATCACTGACTAAAGAGTTGGGGTGATAGGATACGTGGAAAGACATCTCAGAAACCATGGCGCTAGAGTTAGCCGATGTGGGACAAACTGTAGAAGGGAGCAGGGAATAAAATATATCCAACATGAAGGTTGGCGCACGAAAACAGGCGCCGAGAACTCGACTGCTCGTTGTCTCCCGCCAATTGTCATCTTCAGTTTCGAAGCTGTTGGGACTACGTTTTGTATTGTAGGTGTGAAAGTCGTTCCGGCTTGATTAAGACGTGCCACGTAAATATCTCAGTGAGATATACCCTCTTCAAGAAAGAATCCCAGTACTGGTGGAGTACACGCCTACTGGTTCACTTAAGGAAACGCGGGACATGTTTACAAAGAAATTACCTGTCGTTCCCTTACCAGCAAAGAGCACCACGCAGGATTTGATGACAAAGTGAAGTACTACAGGGTCAGTTGCAAACTGGAAATGGAATCCAGCCCCGTTCGGTTATTCACCTAATGTGATTGCACGCAAAAGTGTATTGAAGCTGAAGACGATCTTTCAGCACCTGATGTATTATAATGTAATGTAAGAGACAAGATCAGTTCAGTAAACATGGACCTTTCCAATAGATTATTTGTTATTTTCTTATACAATTATTAGATGTTTACCTATTCATTGCAATAACTGCTCGTGGCGGGAAAAAAATTCCTGCATAATTGGAGAGCAGTCTACACTCGGAGCCGGTTTTACGTGGGGCACCCTTTATAGTCATGTACTCTGATTTAGGTACTATACTGAGAGGAAAAGAACAGCGCAGTAAAGGATCCCATGGCGGGCCACGTGAAGCTGGTAATATGGCTGATTCATTCCCACCCCCCCCATCCCCTTCCCCCAACATCCGTACAACACATCTAATAGCAAAACTGCGTAGTTATTAATATAAACCTCTTACATTTTGTAACAATATGCTCATATTAGCTGTTCTAGTCTTAACTGCGGTGGTGCACGAAAGGATTATCATGCATTGACCAATATTCCTGTTACTATTGGTCAGTGAGACAGACAAGTAGTCAGTTTCTTGTGTGATCTCATAACCACAGCTGCAGCTTATGTCGTCAATTATTTGCTGTATGTAGTCCAGTATCTGTCATCCGCAACCGTTTCTACCTTCTGCAGCTCCCTGTAGTATTATGCAAGTTATTCCGTGACGTGGTAAGAGATGTCCTTCGACCTTGTCCCGCCGGCCGCGGTGGCCGTGCGGTTCTAGGTGCTCCAGTCCGGAACCGCGCTGCTGCTACGGTCGCAGGTTCGAATCCTGCCTCGGGCATGGGTGTGTGTGATGTCCTTAGTTAGGTTTAAGTAGTTCTAAGTTCTAGGGGAGTGATGACCACAGCAATTGAGTCCCATAGTGCTCAGAGCCATTTGACCTTGTCCCTTCTTGTTGTCAGTGTCTGCCATATGTTCCTTTCAACGCCGATTCTTCGGACATCTCCTCACACCTTACATTATCGGTCTCCCTAACTTTCTACATTTTCCTGCAGCACCATATTCGAAAGCTTCGATTCTCTTGTTCTTCTACAGTCCGTGTTTCACCACCATACATTGCTGTGCTCCGAACTTCCTCAAATTAAGGCTAGTGTTTGATATTATCAGAATTCTCCTAGATACGAATGAACTATTAAGCTGATTGTGCGATAATTCTCGGAATTTTCGGCTCTTGGTTTTGGGAATTGTATGGATGATGTTATTCAGAAAGTCCCACGGTATATCACCCGTCTCATACATTCTACACTCTAATGTCAATAGTCGTGTTGTTGTCATTTCACTAAATGATTTTACGAATTCCGACAGAATTTTTTATCTATCCCTGCTGCGTTACTCTTGGAGTTTTGGGAATTGTATGGATGATGTCATTGCGAAAGTCGTATGGTATATGGACAGTCTCACACATTCCACACACTGATGTGAATAGTCGTTTTGTGGTCACTTCGCTAAATGATTTTAGTAATTCTGACAGAATTTTATCTTTCCCTTCTGCACTATTCATTTTTAAGTCTTCCAAAGTTCTTTTCTGATTCTAATACAGAAACCCGTACCTCGTCTATATCTACTTCTATTTATTTCCTATCAATTCATCAGAAAAGTGTTTCCCTGACAGGGGCCTTCGGTGTGCTCTTTCCACCTATCCGCTCTCTCCTTTGCATTTAACGTTGGAATTACCATTGCCCTCTTAATGTTATCAGCCTTTCTTTTAATTTCACCGAAGATTGTTTTGACTTACTAAGTGCTGAATCAGTCCTTCCTTTTCCGATTTCTTCACATTTTTCATGCAGCCATTCTCCTTAGCGTCCCTGCACTTACGATTTCTTTGATTCCTAAGTGATTTGTATTCCTGAAATTCCCTGAATATTTTTGTACTTCCTTCTTTCATTTATCGACAGAAGTGTAATTTCTGTTATCCGTGCTTTCTTCGCAGTCATCTTCTTCGTACGTATGTTTTTCTTTCCGACTCTGTGATTGCCGTTTTTAGAAACATTCATTCCTCTTCAACTGAACTGCCTACTGAACTATTCGCTATCGAAATATCGACAGCCCCACAGAACTTCTAGCGTATCCCTTCATCCCTATCTTCATTCCTTAGTACTTCCGTGCCCCGTTTCTTTGCGCATTGATCCTTCCTGACTAATCTCTTAAACTTCTGTCATCTCTTCATCACACTAGGTTGTGATGCGAGTGTATGTCTTCTCCTGGGTACGCCTTAAATCCCGGTATCAGATTTTGGAATTTATGTTGGGCCATGATCTAATCTGACTAATATCTTCCCCTATTTCCCGACCTTTCCCAAGTAAGCCGTCCCACTTATTACATTTGAACAGACTCTTCGCTACTACTATCTGAAATTTGTCACAGAATTCCATTGGACTTTCTACCAAGCCCATATTCTCCCGCAATCCTTTCTTCCACTCCTGCCGCTGCAACCACATTCCAATCCTCCCACGACTATTAGGTTTTCATCTTCCACAACGTGCTGAATTGCCCGTTCAGTATCCTCACATATTTCATTCATCTCTTTATCTTCGGCTTCCGGTGTCGCTAAGTACACCTGAACTATCGTTGTTGCTGTCGGTTTGTTGCCTACAGCGATGACAACAATCCTATCGCTGAACTGCTCATAGTAACTCACCCTCTGCCGTACCTTCTTATCCCGTTATACTATTTTCTGCTGCTGTTGATATTGCCCTGTATTCATCTGACCAGAAATCAGTGTCTTCTTTCCATTTCACTTAACTGACCGCTATCTAGACTGAGCCTTTGCCGTTTCGTTTTCGAATTTTCTAGCTTCCCTACCATGTTCGAGATTCTGCCATTACATGCCCCGACTCGTACAGTGTCGTCCTTTCGTTGGTTTTTCAATCCTTTTGTCGTGGTTATCTCCCTTTTGGCTGTCGCTTCCCAGAGATCCGAATGGGGGACTACTCCGAAATATTTTGCCAATATAGAGATTGAAATAACAGTTTCTCAGTTATAGGCCACATGCCCTGTGGATACACTTTCTGTCTCCTCAAAGCATTGGTTTAAATTTCCTACTACGTCCTCATGATGTTGGTCGTTGTTGAGAATGCTGCAGTCTGTGGCTGTTTCCCACCCCAATGGAGAGAGAGTGCCGTGAAACTGTGTCCGCTCGTCTGCCCTCACTAACAAATCCATCGGCTGAATAAAGGTGAGATCTTATACCGGAATTCTTCGACCGCCATTATAACATATAGGCTTGACGAACTATCGCTGGAGGTAGTTACCTCTATGAATTATGAGAGAATAGAAATTTACAGTAGAACGACTACATAAAATTGATCTGTGGTAAGACAGATTCTAGACTCAATTTCATTAGAAGAATCTCCAGGAAGAGAATTTTATCCACAAAGGAGGTAACGTACAAAACCTTCGACCTGTCTCCGGAACTGGGCTCCTTACAAGACAGGGTTGTTAGACGACACAAGGAAGGTCCAAGGCGTAGAGGCATGTTTCTTTGCAGACTCATTAAATATGCACGATAGCGTGAGATAGGCACTATTAAATCCAGTGATTTAAAGTACAAATTAGGCGTTGGACATCAGGCTGTGGTAGACTGTTAAGATACCGAGATCGAACGCTCCTAGAACCATCACCCGATTCGTAGCTTTCGCCTACGAATTTCTCGCGAACAGGCTGTGACTGTGAAACTTGAGAGATCTGAGTTCACATAGAGGTTATTAACAATCGTTCCTTCGCGGACATTCGCGATTTGGACAGGAGATGGGGCAAGTGCCAATGATATACATGGCACTCTCCCACATGCACTATCAGATGGCTTTAAGGGCGTAGATGGTGGACTAAACACGTACTTCAAATGCACTATTCATTCTACATCTCCACTGATACTCCGCTAGCCACCGTACGGTGCGTGGTGGAGGGTACCCTGCACCAATACTAAATCATTTCCTCTCCTGCTCCTCTCGCAAATAGAGCTAGGGAAAAACGACTATCTATAGGCCTCCGTATGGGCCCTAATTTCTCGTGTCTCATCTTCGAGGTACTTACGCGTTCGGCAGACAGCTTCAAACGCCGGTTCTCTAAATTTTCCGAGTGGTGTTTCTTGGAAAGAACGTCGCCTTCCCTCCAGCGGTTCCCATTTCAGCTCCTGAAGCATCTCCTTAACTCTTACGTGTTGTTCGAAAACCTACCGGTAACAAATCTAGAAGCCCGTCTCTGAACTTCTTTGATGTCTTCCTTCAACCGACCTTGTATGGACCCCAAACAGTCGAGCACTAATCAAGGATAGGTCGCAGCAGCGCCCTATATGCGGTTTCCTTTACAGGCAAAGCATTATTTCCTAAAATTCTTCCAATAAACCGAAGTCGACCATTCAACTTCCTTACTACAGTTCTCACATGCCCATTCCACCTCATATCGCTTTGCAACGTTACGCCCAGCTATTTAAACGACTTGACTGTGTCAAGCAGGGCACTAGTAATACTGTATCCTAACATTACATGTTTGATCTTCCAACTCACCCGCATTAACTTACATGGTTCAAATGGCTCTGAGCACTATGGGACTTAACTTCTGAGGTCATCAGTCTCCTGGAACTTAGAAATACCTAAACCTAACTAACCTAAGGACATCACACACATCCATGCCCGAGGCAGGATTCGAACCTGCGACCGTAGCGGTCGCGCGGTTCCAGACTGTAGCGCCTTGAACCGCTCGGCCACCCCGGCCGGCATTAACTTACATTTTTCCACATTTAGGACTAGCGGCCATTCATCACACCAACTCGAAATTTTGTCTAAGTCGTATCTTCCTACGGTCACTCAACTTCGACACCGCCCCATACACCACGGCATCATTAGTAAGCAACTGCAGAATGCTGCCCACAGTGTCCACCAAATCTTTTATGTACACAGAAAACAACAGTGGTCTTACCACACTTCCCCGAGGCACTCCAGACGATACCCTTATCTCTGATGAATACTCACCGTCGAGGACAACGTACTGGGTTCTATTATTTTAGCAGTCTTTGAGCCACTCGCATATCCTTGTACCTATTCCACATACTCTTACTGTCGTTAATAGCCTGCAATGAGGCATTGTGCCATATGCTTTCCCGAAATCTAGAAATATTTTATCTGCCTATTGCCCTTCATCCACAGTTCGCAGTATATCATGTGAGAGAAGACCACACTGCTCCTGAAATATCTATTTGTAGTAGTTTGGGGTTTATTTCAAAAAATAGAAGATAAAGTGTTGTCTGCTGCCTCTAAATATCTGACTGGAATTCCGGAGAGATTGTAATTAATCCGTAATGAACAGCGGGTTACGGATTTTTCATTGAGAAGACAGAATAATCTGACTCGACGGCTTGAAGAGTCACACTGTGTCTGCGCATGTCAGCAGCTTCCCGCGGCAGCGAACAACAGTGGAGTGCGTTCCCCACAGCAGCAGGGTGCGCTCGTAAACCCGCCGTGTCGGCATAAAACTGAGTTGAGCACATGCGGCAACACGGTAGCATTCCGTAGAAAGAGGCTATCCTCCGTCCCGGGCGTGGTGATTCCCGTGGTCTCGTCGCATAGTGAGCACAAAATTCACAGTTAGCAGAGATGAAATCCGAGAGCAAAATCTTCGCGAGCGGAAGCTATCTCCAACAGTTCATGTAAAGAGAGGAGAAGGAAAAGAGCGTCCTTATAGTTACGTTACCTTTATTGTGTCAAGTGAATGTAAATTACTCGAATTTATTTTATGTAATGTTTGTAAACCCAAGAGGCGTCAATTAAATCTTCTGTAGCTATGTTCCATTGCGGATAGCTTCGGGAAGTGATTTTCGAATAAAATTTCGCGCCTTGTGGATATGTGTTAGAAGGATAGCTAGGGAAAATATAAAGTGATGCACTATCTTTTAAGAAAATGTCCCAAAATTCTACAGAGGAGAAGAGTAGAAATATCAATAAATCAGCTATTATTATCATCACAGATATTTAACCCATATTTTCTCCTACACAAGTCCTACCACTTCACAAGTGCATCTTCAAACGCGATTATACAATTTTCTACTGCTTGTGGAATCCAATGGTAAAACTCACAGAAATATATTTTTAAACTGCTTTAATAGCATGTGAAGATGTTCTTCTAAATATAGTTGTACCAACACCAACTCTCGACGTTTACATTAGCGTCGTCGTCGACGGAAATCATGCTGTCAAAAAGGTCTTAGTAAAAAACTTCACCAGACTCTCAAAAATAACTATGAGATGCGTGAGCATCCAAATTTTGAATTTCTATTGTCGGTAAAAAATTCACAGAAAACTGATTATACTTTCGACTGGTTGATTGCGGGTCGCCATGCTTCTTCTGTGCCGAACTCTTCATTTCTGAGTATCTCTTGTAACCTACGTCTTGGACACTTTTTGCCCTCTGCAGTTCCCTCTAGTACCATGAAAAATGTACACTGGTACTGCATATCTTGTATCCTAAATTAGGGTATTAGGGTAATTAACTACTTCCCTTACTTGCAAACTTATTTGTCAGAAAATTTATCCATTTTCAAAAAACATTATCTTCTTTTATATATATGCCCTTGAGCAAATGGTTTTTATTCAGTCTGCTGTACTGGTTAATCATGTGTGTTATATATAGTATACGTGGTTCCAGTGGAAGATGTGTATATATAATTTTAAATGTAATTTTCTTGTTTTTGTATTCCTTAGGAGGTGCATGTAACATTTGTATCGTTTAGTTATGCACGGACAGCCTCGTCAGAGACACTGCTCTGCCCGGAAGCTAGTTAGGTTATCTTTTCTCTGCGAAGATGTACGGTGTTGGCCACCAGGAGGGGAGACGGGGAGTTGTAGCGGAGTGCCGTGGCACTGGGCTAGTACAAGAAGGACGCAGAACATGGTGCTCTTCCGAGTTATGTGATTTATCTGATGGAAGGTATCATTATTACTGAAAGAATATTTTCATTATGCACTGAATCGGATTTTTTAAGACAGATACTATTTTTATAAGATTGAGACTTTATGTTACGAATGAACACAGTTGCACTAAATTATGTCAATTTTAAACCATGGTTTCAGCTATAATAATATAGCCTTCTTCAGAAGTCCTAAAAATGGTCAAAATATCATCTAGATCAGTGACCCAATCTACACACAAACTTCAAAATTACGTAAGTGATGACATATTACTTACATACACACAAATAAATGAAAAATCTCTTAGCCCAGTGGCTGCGTCACGACCAATAAAATCAACAGACATAAGCCGGTTTCGAACATAAGTAAAAATACATAAGGCACCCTATGTCCTCCGCCACTACCTTTGTTATACTGGGCGCACGATAGTGCAGTGTGCTCCATCCCGGGCACCATAGGTGGCGTTCACCACAGTGAGCTATATCGCACCGTTTATCAGGCAACTAGCCAATATATACGACAGTAAATTAAAAACAAGCCGAGACGTGCAAATGAAGGACCATGTAATTATTGCTACGAATGTTCAACAGACGCATACGATCATTAGAGTGGTAGAAGATTAACAACTTCATATAATAAAGTTTGTCGTATCGCTGTATGATGCATTATTCAGAAACGAGACTATCATATGAAAATATAACTTCAGCTTACATTATACGCTTTAATAGCTTCTACCAGCCGACCTTAGTGCTCAGAGCCATTTTAACCATTTTGTTCTTGATTATAGGCTTGTTGACTGGCCTCCTCGTTCTTCAGATCTAAATCCGTGTGATTTTTATCTTTGGGGAATTTTAAACGACAAGGTTTATCCAACCAAGAGCCACACGCTCGAAAAGTTGGAGGACAGCGTTCGGCTAGTCATTTACCAGATGTCGGCAGTCGAAACTCGTCGAGTGTTTGCTAATGTGTGAAGGAAATGTCAGTTGTCATTACCACAGATGGACATAATTTTGAGCGCCTACTGTAAATGAAGGTGAACTTAAGTTAATCAGATGGCAATGTTGCTTACGCTTAACTCAGGGGAAGCGCGCGTGTAGCCGTCTACCGGGAGATGAATGTCCGAGAGTTGGGCGCTGCGGCGGCTAGCGGATGCGGTGGCCGCGCGGTGCGACCCGCGGACCCTTTCCGGGTGTCTTCCGTGAGACAGTTTAAGATATCACATTACGCTACCGCGATTCTTTGTAGCTGGTAGCAACTCAGAAACTGACCAGCACCTCTCGTTCTTTTTCTACGAGAGTAGTTGCATGACATTTTTCATTGCGACACAGGTAAGTCAAATACAGGAGATACAAGTTTGCAGTTTCACAGGGTCAATTAACAGTGCTGAATATAATTATTCTCATTAAAGTTCGGAGTCAATTTTTTTCAACAGAAAATGTTTGGTGTGGACAGGGCTTTTTTCATTAACACTCTTATATCAGAATTTCTTCTCATTCACGCATGCAGATTTAGATCTTAACTGTAAACGTGTGGTAAGCTACTGCACAAATTTGTTTTCTACGAGTGGAATTGTTTGGTATGCAACAGCTTACAATCAAAAGCAGATTATACACTGAGAAAGAAGAAAGACACAACTCATCAGTACAGCAAAGAGGTGCACATTCACGTAATCTTCTTTACCTCTTGTATTTATTAAGATAATTTTCAAAAGTCAGAGACATTTTCCGAATATTAGGGTACACAGTTCCTGTGAACTCCCTGTTTCTTTCGTTACTAAACTCATGATGAAATCGCAACGACGATTATTAACGATAGTGGTAAAACACACAAGTAGTTTTTGACGACATTAGAAACTAATGAAGACTTTGCATTAAACCGTCATATGACAAGGGGACATTTTTTCTAAAACAACGAAAACCATATTAGCAAACACACACCCCATCGCCATCACAAGTGGGATTATTTAGCTCCAACACGTACGTAAAGAGATGAGAGAAAGAAATCGACCTAAACAAGGGCATGTTCGTGCATGTCGATTGCTATTAGTTTGTGGTCTAATACTGCTGCAACGCAAGTATAATATAACATGAACGGTAACGCGGTTCTCCATATTATTAAGTTTCATACCAGACCAGAACCTGCAGTTCTTATTTCATTGTCAGGTAGAATCAGGTGTCTAGACCTTCACACTGAAAACTCGTTCGTTAAGCATGCATGAAAATACAGACGAAACTGAATTACCTGTACGACAGAGAGCAGTCTGCTTATACGTAGGCCTACAAAGAATTTTCTAGTACGTTCCATAACTAAATATAAGAAATCTTAAATAATTGCTCTAGGCAGAAATCTAACAGGCTACTTACAAGACCCATTTTAGCAACCACAAGTGCTACACAACGCCGGACACTGTACAGCTATCGGAGGATTTAAGGCGTTTCATCTAGCTGCGCATTCAAAACGAAAAAAAAAAAAAAATCTACTTTCCTGTTGGCTGTTACATGGCATGTCCAGAATATCGCAAAGTAACAAACTTCACAAATACACAATGTTAGTCTTTGATATTACTTCCGTTACAAATTTCAGTGAATACAAGCTGCCGGATCTATACTGTGGTTAATCGCGAGTAAACAATTATAAAAAAATGACATCGACACCGATCTTTTTGTACTGCGGGATAGGATGAATGTAGCCCTTAATTCTGACGACATATTCATTCTCTGAATTTTATTCCGTTTAAATGCTGCTGTAAGTCTACTTTGCCTGTGAAATCCGCTAGAGAATGATAGGGGAACTCCATCGACCTCTGGTTTCTGGGCGGCTGCTACAAGCCGAGGGCTTCCTGCTCCCGCTTGTTTCTTCCGCTCTAGTCGTACCAACTTGAGGACAATTACGAGAGATCTACTGCACTTAAGCAGAAGAAACGCCTTGTTAAATGGGGTGGAAACTCCAGTCGTAAAACGCCCTTGCCATGGTGCTCAGAGAAACGGTCTTCGGATCTTCGAGAGGGGGACTTCTCAGCAAGTGCTTTATGTGATGTAACAGGGGGTGCGTTTATTCCAACGTCGACCAAATTTTTAGCTATTGAAAGTAATAAATTGCTATCCATAGATAATAACTTCTCGACATCCAACCTGTGCTAGGATGCACCTGGTGATAGTAGAATTTTCGTTCTACTTAGATGGAGAGCAAGATTTGCAAACGATGTGGTCAGACTATAACAAGTCATATTGCGCCTGATTTTTGCTGTTAATATTTGAGGACATACAAACAGAAACAGAAATACTCACACATACACACACATTTATTTATGTATCGAAGATCATATATCTTAAGCAGTGGTTAGATCGTAGAACATGTATTGTCAAAGAAATGTTGTCAAACAATCGTCCATTCCTCTTCCTTCGAACGTAATCGTTTCGAAAATGTAACTCCAGACGAATTCCCCCTCCTCAATCCAGGTTCTTCCACGTAAAATGCTACTGATAAAGTCTAGTATTTTCTGAGGTTTAGAAACTCATGTAATAGATGACAAAATAAGGTGTAAATATTTACCAATAATGTAACTATGTTTAGACTGTAGCTTTCTTTGGTATTAGCCGGCCGCGGTGGCCATGCGGTTCTAGGCGCTTCAGTCCGGAACCGCGGGACTGCTACGGTCGCAGGTTCGAATCCTGCCTCGGGCATGGATGTGTGTGATGTCCTTAGGTTAGTTAGGTTTAAGTAGTTCTAAGTTCTTGGGGACTGATGATCTAAGATGTTAAGTCCCATAGTGCTCAGAGCCATTTTTCTTTGGTATTATAAATAGCCTTCAGTATCATGAAGTAACTATAAAACCACAAACGGCTAAGCAGTAACAGCTAAATCATATCCACTTAATGACTTACTAGTTTTTGTCTACAACATATATATACCTAAAGTCACTGTATAGTGTGTGATCGGGTACATCATACCAATGTAACGCAGAGCACCTCCAACTTCTCCGAGTGGAATAAATAACTTCCTAGAAAGTTAACCGTCCAAATTAACGGTCGGCATAATTATATACGAACGCGTTAAGGCATTGATATTAGTCTACCTTGACACAATGTCTTGGTATCTCTAATTTCCAGGATTCCGTTCATTTGCATTTCCTTTTCATATTCAGAATGGTCGGAGATGAAAACAAATTCGTTACTGAACGATGGAATAAGTTTGTTTATATCATCTACAAATTTTCAGCCCCATGTCGCAGTTTGTTGTGCATCGTTAAGTTGACGCTTTGTTTGAAATTTCGATATCTTACGTCTTCCAGTTTTGTAGCACTTTTTGAAATTATGCAACCATGCATTGCTTCCTTTGAAATCACTGTAATCTATGTCGCTTACTGTTTGATGTGTGTAACGTAATAGGACACCTTTATGTACATCCTGCAAACTTTACTGAGCATTCTTCAAACGCGTAAACACCAGTTTATGTAACAAGTGCGCCTTGGCCTCCCTTCAGTGCTGTTTTTCTTATGCGCTACATGGTCACATTGCTGTGGACTTATTCGAAATCTTTTCATAATTTTTTTTCTTTTCCTTTTTTATACTATACCGCTGATGATCTCCAATGTACGTAATTACGTTTAGTGCCCGTTCCATGGACAACGACTGTCCTTTACTACGTTTCACTGGAGACGGAATCTCTGGCTCCCTGTCCGACAAGAATGACGAACTACTTGCTTCGGTACATGTCTCAGTATCAGTTTCGCTTGTTAAGCACGTATTGTCATCATTGTATTCGTCATGCAGATTGTCCAAACTGTGAAGCGTATATGACACCTCACAATTCACCGACTCATTGTGCAGAAATGCTAATATTCGTCTGTTACCTCTTTCTCACTCTACAAAATTTCTTGGTTTCCTTTCTGACGACATGTTAGCTTTGGAAACTGTTGTCATCAGTGTAATGCAATGTTAACATTGTTTATTGTTGCCACTGCTCTCATTTTTATCAAAACCATTAACTCTGCAGCACTGTTGTGAGTTACACGTGGACTAAGCAGTTCAACTACACTCCGTATCTTCTTGCTGTGTTCACCACTGGATACCTCCAATCCCGGCCCTTGTAGCCACTGGCAGCCAATATTGTGGTTGCATGGTAGACAATTTGAGGGGCGTCGAATGCCGTATACATCATTGACCTACTGCGATCTAGCACTCAAGCAGTTCCGTGTTAGACGATGTAATCTGCATTCTTCCCGAGGAACTACGTAAGACGGAAAGATAGAAGAAACAGGTATAAACGAAGAAGGATAGGTGTGTACGTCTGAAGACAAGTGCTAAAGCAATACTGACAACCGATCGAGGTGGCGCAGTGGTTAGCAACTGGACTCGTACTCGGGAGGGCGATGGTTGAAACCCGCGTCCGGTCAACTTGATTTAGATTTTCCGTGATTTCTCTTAATCGCTTCAGGGAAAAACCGTGTTGGTTCATTTAAAAGGGCACGGCCGACTTCCTTCGTCATCGTTCCCTTACCCGATGGGGCCGTTGACCTCGCTATTTCGTCCCCTCCCTTCAAGTTAACAATGCTGACAATGATCCGAAAAGCATGAAAGCGTGTAATGCGCAGAAGGCCACAGAGTAAATATTTATAGGTAAAATATGCCTTTTAAAGTGGAATAGTAAAAGGAAATCTAAAGTATTATACAGGGTGAAAAGTATTTAAACCGACAAACTCTGGGAGGTTGTAGGGGACATCAAAACAAATAATTTTCCCTAATGTAAATTTTTCCCTATGAAGAGTATTTAAACCGGTAGAGGAAGATTTCTCTGGAGCCAAATTAATTAAATCAACAAACACTTTTCCATTTTTTTTATGACCAAGAGACAACACATTAACGCAACCCAATTTCAATTACAGTAGATTTTAAAAAATGCTCCCATTGACGCGTAAACAAAGGTTACACCGTCGGATCATATTCTGTCTGACACGGGCAAAAACCCTAGGAGTATCCTAAATTGTTCCTGCTCCTGCTACTATCTGGCCAACCTGATCCTCTTCTGATGCAACAGCAGTTGTGTAAACAAGGTTGCGCATCTCTCCCCACACAAAAAAGTCCAGAGGGGACATCTCTGGAGATCAAGCAGGCCATGGTACAGGACCACCTCAGCCAATCCACGTTTCCGGGAAACGTTGGTCCAGGAATCGACGCACACGACGACAGAAATGTGCCGGCGCCCCGTCATGTTGGAACCACATGCGTTGTCTTGTAGGGAGCGAGACGTCTTCCGGCAATTCTGGCAATGCTCTGGCGAGAAAATCGTAATTGTGCCTGCCATTTAATGGCCTAGGTAGCAGATACGGTCCAATTAAATAGTCCCCAACAGTACCAACCCACACATTAAGCAAGAACCGCACTTGATGAGCGCTAGTGACTGTGGCATGTGGGTTATCCTCACTCCAAACATGGGAATTGTGCATGGTGAAGACTCCATCACGCCCGAACGTTGCTTCATCGGCAAAAAAACTCAGAGGATGGAAATTTAGGATGCATTTAACACTGCTCCAAGTACCACTGCGAAAACTGTGCTCTGGTGGATAATCAACTGATTCTACGTTGTGGACACGCTGTAAGTGAAATGGATGTAACAATTGCTCTTGAAGGACTGTCCTTACATTCGTCTGATTCGTCCCCATGTTATGTGCAATTGCACGAGTGCTGATTCAAGGATCCCGCTCCGCATGCAGCAGGACAGCATCCTCAAATTGCAGCGTTATTACCGTGCGACAGCGTCCCTGTCCACGTAACCTGCTAAATAACCCGGTCTCACGCAGACGTTGGTACACAGAGACAAAGGTCGTATGATGCAGGATATGGCGATGAAGATATTGTTGTTGATAAACCCCCTGTGCAGCTCATCCGGTGTGGTGCCCTACGTAGTACGCACAAACAATATCAGTGTACTCACTCCAGGTGTATCGCTCCATTAGTAAACAGAGACATGCACTACTACACTGTTGGACAGCAGTTGAATACAACTGATGAGCGTAATACGCTCTCTAACGGCTGAAGATCGTAATACGGCCTCTAACAACTGAATAGCGTAATTCGGCCTCCAGCGGTTTAAATAGTCCTCATAGGAAAAAATGACATTAGGGAAAAATAATTGTTTTGATGTCCCCTACAACCTCCAAGAGTTTGTCGGTTTCACCCTGTATTTCTGTGTGATTGTTGAATAAATGCTGGTGTTGTATATAACAGATGCTATATTTGATGTTTAAGTATCACGAAGCCAGTGCCGACCTCTGTGGCCGAGCGGTTCTAGGAGCTTGAGTCTGGAACCGACCTGCTGCTACGGTCGCAGTTTCGAATCCTACCTCGGGCATGGAAGTGTGTGATGTCCTTAGGTTAGTTAGGTTTAAGTAGTTCTAAGTCTAGGGGACAGATGACATGAGATGTTAAGTCCTATAGTGCTTAGAGCCATTTGAACGAAGCCAGATTCCGTTCCATGCACTTTAGGCTTGGAATCTAACTAGAGTATCCTGACGAAGAACTCTACATGCTGCAATTACTGTGGACTACAAGCACAGACTATTGAACGTAGACTCTTGTACTGTGTTTCCAAATTGCCTTTTTTCCATGTGAATTTTTGGCCAAATATGCGAACGACGAGAAATAATCTTTTAGGGACATTTTTGTACCGTAAGTGTGCAAGGCAGTGTTTGAATTTTGGTCCTCCCTTTTTATCTATGGTCTAACTACCGGTGGCTTCACTGAACTGTATTTTTTGTATTTAGTAGAGCAATAGTTTACCAAAGTAATCACTCTTGTGAGGAGAGAGAGTATTTTAAAGGTGTCGTACGCAGACATGTGACAAATGTGTGGAGAAAAAAAGTGAAATAGGTCGGGCGTGGTGAGAGAAGGAAGCGGTGCGGTGCGCAATGTATTTGGTGCGCGACCGCTCTGGTCAGATGGGCGCGGGCGCGCAGAGTGTCGGTCGGGACGCCGGCCACTGGCCGCGGCGCTAATGGAGCGAATCGAGTCGTAAATAGGCGGGCGGTCGGGGCTGCGCTGGCCGGCTTGTGGGCGGCGTTCGCAGCCCATCACGCGGGCCGCCCGAATGTACTGTGGGCTGGCGGGGTGGGCGGCAGAGTGGCACTGTGAGCGGGCGGCGGCGGGGGTCGAGGTGGAGGTAGGGTGGGGCGCAAGTGATAATGGCGGCCTGCGCTGGGACACGGCTCTGATGGGCTGCCAGATAAAAGTGCTTCGCGGAATCAGTTAGAGCGACACACCGGCGGATTAGGTATCTCGCGTGTCCTCGTTGGACATTTCGTGATTGGAGCTTCCCCCACCCCCCATATGCATCGTCATAGATTTTTGGCAATAGGTTTGGAACTAATGCCCTTGTGTAGTGACCTTCTACACCTACTTATGTCCTGTTCTGCTGGATACTTTGTGTACAACTACTGCCACTTAACGTCCTTCCCTGTTCCAGTCGAGATTGTTGCGCGAGAGAACGTTTGTTGGTAATCTTCCATTTGAGCTTGAATATCTCCCCTCATACCTTTATCGCAAGCAGTATTTTGGCTGGCTCCTCTAGGAAGGCAGGCTCTAAAGATTGTAGAAGTAAACAACAGCGTGATGCACAAAACCTTTCTTATACTATCTGCCTATGGTGTCGCTTGCCAAATGAACATGTGGCGAGACACGAACCTCTTCCGTGGAATTTTTTCTGTTTCCTCTATCAATCCTATCCGGTACGGGTTCTAGAGTGACGATAAGTGTTGAAGTATGAAGACGACCTTATTGTCAGTTTATTAATGCGATTCCAGTGTTTCGTCCCTAAACGATAAAAGAAGCCCGCATTGAGAGCTAAGTAAACGAGAAACGGGAAACCAAAGGAAAACTGGAAAGATACTGCAGACGAAATAAAAATAACATATACACTCAGAGACAGGACTTGGAAGAACAAGTGAGCGGAATGTATAGTTTATCTGAAAGTGGTTACAAGGTGAAAAATATTACGAAAGTAAAACAAGGATGAAGGCACGTAAACACTGTAGAGGCAGCCGACTGCCAGGCTGGAAACTCCTACTCTTTTGTCAAGATGCAGACCGAGGTGCTTTGTAGTGTCGTTAAACGCAATAAGACAAATTTTCGAGATTATTCAGTTTATTTCTCAGAATACAAGTTATAGCCGTGTCTTCTGCATAATCCAGATAGAAATTCATTTAGACCAACAAAGGACTCATGGCTGCTGAAGATGTTAGATCAGTTCCAAGCGGATGTCGATGACGCCCTGTTGCGGCTGCTTGACACCCTCTGACGACGTAGTCACGCCTCGTTGGTTGCTCTGCTTGCGGATGGTGGTGACCCCAACGTGTGTGTGTGTATGTGTGTGTGTGTGTGTGTGTGTGTGTGTGTGTGATCCACACACCATATCTGGGAGCAATCAGTCCCTCCCAGATTACTGCCTCTGTTGTTCCTCCAGATGCACCTCTATTTCAGATGCCTTGATGTCGTGCTGAATACTGAATGCACTAAAACAATCTCACACTCAAGATCTTACGATTCCATAATCAGAGAATTGAGCCCGAACAAGATTTTACCATTCCATAATCAGAGAATCGAGTGCGAACCACATGAACACCATCAAACCTACTGACGGAGTGCTCTAGACTCTGGAGTATTTATGTCGTCGAGGAGAGGCTACGCCCTAAGCCGACATTCATAATGACTGAATCGGTTCTGCTTGTCAGTGGTCTTCAGTGCCATTACATTTGCTTAATGGATTTGTAACAGTGTCGTTACCGCTTAGTCAAACACCTGTTAGGTGATGGTGCCTCCTCATAGTCTCTTGTACATAACGATACGACAGTAAAGAAAGCAGTTCGGTTAGTGCTCTTCTAACCATTTTCTGCTGAGTTCACTAGCAGTTGCACACAAGAGTGTTGGGGTCGCTGTCTTTCTGGCCGAGTAATGGTATTGAAATGTTTACGCTTCCCTGCTGGTGGTTGCTGATATTTCTGAGTTAATGAGTAATGCAGGCTTCTGGAACTTTCAAAATTTTGCTCTCCAATGTTCTGAATAATATGCCGCATAGCATTGTCTTATATCAGACGACCTTGGAATTGTAAACTGAACCTTAAAACTTATAGATACGTTTTGTTAATTGCGCACAAAAATAAGTAACAACAGCCGAAGTAGAGAATATGTAAAGTGAAGACTTGCAAATCAAAAAATAAGTGTTTCTGAAATGAGAAAAGCCGTTGACATCTAAAATAGATTAAAATTTCAGGAAATTTTTATGTTAATATTTGAATGAAGTATAGACTTATAAGGATGCAAAATACGGACATTAAACGGTTTATAGAGGAAAAGTGTGTTACTGAAAAGTGATGCTATAGGAGCTGACGTTTATGATGATACACTGCATAACTAATGAGGAGGTACTAAATGGACTTGGGGACAACAGAAATTTCTGTAGCATCACATTTCGATTCTCTTCTTCTCTGGTCTTCCCACAGCCTACGATTAATTTCCATACAACATTGTGCTCTAAACGTAGATTCGGGGAAATTTCTTCCTCAGATTAAAGTTGGCCTTTCTCTGTATTCTCTGCTTCATCCGTCATTTCTTACTTTGCTTCCAGAGTAGCTAGTTTTTTTTTCCTCACAAACCTTACAGTCACTAACTCGGACGTAAAGTTTGTCGCTAATTTCATTTCACCTATATGTGACTGCTTCTGTCTTCCTTACGTTTACTGTCAATCCATTATTTGTTCCGAAATGACTGCTTCTGTCTTTCTTAGATTTACTGTCAATCCATAATTTGTCCAGAAATCCTTCTTAATTTTTTTTTTTAAGGATAGGAGTTTTCTCAGTGAGATTATTCACTAATGTCCTTTCACCGCTAGTACGAAACACACCCCCTAAGACCTTCTTTTATATACACCATTCTTTCTTGAATGCATAACCTGAACAGAAGAGGTTATCTGCTGCATCCCTGAATTACACACCTATTAATGTGATCAATTCATTTTCGATTTTTCTTTCTTATCGTTCTCAGTTCTATTTTAAGCATAATTCCTTAGAGTTCACATCAATTTCCCCGAGAATTTTGAACATCTTTATATGTCGAAAGCTTTTTCTAGGTAGGAATATCCTATGAATGAATCTTGACTTTTTGTAAGTCTTTATTTTTTTGTAACTCTTGCTGATATTATCAAACGCTACATCAGAACGGATTCTCTGGTGCCTTTACATTTCGTAATGTGAAACTGATAGTTATGTAACAGATCTAATTTTGTTTTCCATTGTAATTTTTGTGCTATTCCCATCGGCAAGTGTGATGCATGAGCTGTTAATCTGTTTATGCAAAAGTTTTTTCATGTACAGTTCCACCATTTCAGCCTCGTGGCTGCTCTAAGTCCCATAAGTTGGCAAACACAACATAAGCGGTGTCCAAGTGGTTGCATAACTCGCAGGTGCTATTGAAGCCATGAGGCTGAACTGGTATCGGAATCTCTGACAGCACACTCTGAACGTGCTCAGCAAACATGCATTGGTGGCACTGTGTGTGTTGCTGAAATGGTGGAGGGGGGGGGGGGTCTTAGATAGACACCACCCCGTTTTATTCACGAACATGTTCATGATCTCTCCACAGCAGAGCGCTAAACAGGAGGGCTGATAAAGTGCAAGTACCCTTTTCTGTTTCAGATTAAGTTCTGATTTTGTCAGATGGGGAGCCCTCCCTAGTTATTATAAACTGCACATGGGAGTAAAAACCGCGATCATGCTCAACTCCAAAGGGGTGCTATCACGTCAGTGGGTGCCGTGAATCCACAATGACCTCAGAGAAGGGTTGAAACGTCCGGGGGTGTCAGCAGTGTCAGAGCCTGTCAAGAAAATCTTCCCATTGCTCATCGCACTGCGAACTTCCGTTTTTCGATTGCGAAATGTCCGGACATCATCACCCTAGGGAAAGGGGAGGTGTCGTTATCACCATGTATGCCACCCCCTGAGGCGCTTCGTGTCGATTCTGGGCAGTGCTGTGTCTTGAATGTTTTCCTCGGGCACTCATAATAAAACCGCTGAGTGTAGCGGTTCCGATCTCCATTGCAAACGAGTCAAAAGAAGGGATGAAACGTGAAGGGGGATGATACGATCCTACCATCGTGTGAAACATTCATTATGTTGATAATGGTCATCATTTTGGTGAAATTGTGTGCCAATGCGACATCAGAACCTACCTTACACCGCATAAGCACTTCTGAGCTGTAGACCTCTGTTGCATGTGTCGACGCTTCGTCGTTTGAAGCGTCGTCCAACCATAAAGTGACGTCGGAGGGAGCCATGCTTTTGATCCGTTACAAAGGAAGGTTTCGGGAGCCTTTGAGCCTCAATTCACTTTGATGTGATGCAATGGGAGGGAATTACGGTGTTTCGAGAAAATGATACTTTAATTCAGTTGCGCAGTGTATATTTGTCTGTCAATCGTACGTGACTGCCCATTTCAGAGGTGTCCATTTGTTTTTAAAGTAAGCTTCCTATTGCACTACCATTATTACGCTATCCACAGCGTTAGAGAATTTCTAACTCTCCAACCAATCTTCAGTCTTCAGTATCCTACTTCTTTCCACATTGATTCCTCCATATACTAAAACAGAAACAACATGAAATCATAAAACAAAGAAGGTACCGAGACTGAATAATAGTTTAATACGTGTTACATTGCGTAATATCTTCGGCCCACATTCCCCACATTTCCGGCAATCGCTACGGTTCAGACTCTGTCCAGTCAATCAGTGCCTAAATGTCAGTGACTGTCTGCCATGACCTCGGTATTATCTCCCATTATTTATAACCACTATGTATATTTTTGAACAAGGAGATCCTGCCTCCCAGTGCGTAACTCGAGGTTGCAGTGTGCTCCCGCTATAAAGCGAGAACAGTTACCCACGGCATGTGTTCCATATTTAGGTATCATTTCACAAAAATTTGGCAATACTTTTGAACTGCATAAAATATTACCAGCTTCTTCAAATAACAAAAGTCAGTGTCACAGACTGTACCATAATCTTAATTACGGAATTAACTGCAATGAATGCTGTGCGCAGTGTATAGGACAAACTAGCCGTACCTTTCACACTAGATCAAATGAAGTTTCAAACTCATTCCGTTACTACAGACCACAATAGCCTGCCGCTCATGTGAAAGATACAAGTAACAGCTTTGAAAATAAACAATGACCTGAAGATACTGCAAACTTCAAATAAAGGCCACAGAATGCACCTCCGTGGAGAAATCGGGATTTACATTCATTGGAACAATGCAGTATTAAGTATATCCGCTGTCCCAAACCATTTGACTTTTCCCTTGCTGTCGGTCTCGTAAACTCACATACGGCCGGGAGAGTGGTATGCTGGCCACATGCCCTCCATATCCGCATCCAGTGACGCATGTTGGATAAGGGTGGCACGGCGATCAATCGGTACCGTTGAGCCTTCATGGTTCGGGCAGAGTGCAGTTTATTTTTTTCCTTCCTGCGGCTGTTCATTGAATCTCTCCGGCTGTCTTCTTGGAGGTTGATGAATATTGATTTCCTTTTACGCGACAGGAATACCAACCCACCTACTCAATCGCCGCAATGGTAGACCGAATAATTTGCAGTCGAGGTTCTCTCCCCCAGTCTTTGGCCAGACAACGTTGTTCTGCAAGGAAGTAGTTTTTCTGTCATTATCCATACAGACATGGTTGCTGCTTCCGTGTTTTGAGACATGGTGGGTGTCTCTTCGATCCTCCCATCCAACCGTTGTAATCTTCACCATAAATTTAGCAAGAGGCACTTTAGAGGTGCTAGCAGCCGGAATCACCTCGATCAAACTTTTTTCAGAGGTGTTACCTTTCTCCGCTCCCACTTTCTCGGCCAGGCTTGGGACCGGCTATGGGGGACCATCTTCCTAATGGAAACTGTAGAAAAGTACGTAATATTTTGCAGTAAATGACAAAAACTAAAAACAGGAACAAATCTGGAAACAAGTTTGGTAAATATGAAACTAAGAAGGATTCTCAAAATTATCTTACTATACGAAACTAAGGAAGAGAAGGAGATAGAATCGTCAATTCGGTGAATTAAAATGTAGAACAAAGGCAAGATCAATAGGCCTAACCTGTGGAAGACAGAAAGAGAACAAGACTAAGGAGAAGAAGAAGACGAAGAAGAAGAACGAAAGACAGAAAGAAATAAGGCCATAAAGTACTCAACGACCACTCTGAGACCAAGTCATACAATTTGTTTAACAGTACAAACTCTTAGAGATGAAATCATTTCCACGTGCTTAGTACGAGTGTAACTGTTCGTTCATACACATTTGGCCTCCCAACATAGTTACAAACTTTACTGTGTAATCGTTATGCACACTAAAAAGTAACTACACTCTCAGGTACAGTATGTACCGCATCACGATTTCCAGAAATTTCGTTAGTAAACATTATAATGTGGTTGACTTCTGCTGAACCTCTTTCGTGTACCTGAGTTCAAAATTTGTCATTATATTTTACTTTCACTACGCAATCTCACCGAAAACAGAGGAAAATATTTACGGAAATTGTAGGACAAATGTTGAGGCTATTGCTGCATTGTATTCTGAGCGTTTTCTAGGGAAAGCTTGCTCTCGTTCGCTCTTTTACAAGGTTGTGAACACCTTTATGTCTGATGACAGCGGCAGAAAGAAGCAAAGAATACTTGTTACACTAGATTCGTACTTGCTGCAGTGCACCGCTACACACGGATAAGGGCACGGCAATTACACCGCAATTCCGTTATGTCCTAAGGTAGTATTGTCACAGTACTATATAGTTATCAGTATCATTCGTTTCACGTGTCAGTGTATGAAGAACTCCATGGCGACAGTGTTTTGCGAATGGGCACGTCAGCAAATGCAAACGACCCCCACGTTCTTTTCCGAGGTACTGTTTTCCGATTACATTCACAAACAATGCCAGCGTTAACGAGCGTAGTACACATTACTGGAGTGTAGACAATCCTCTCTGGTTATGGCAAGTGGACCACCAACGTCCTTCGTCGAATAACGTATGATGTGGCGCGACGGGGAAGAAACTCATTGGTCTATATTTTAAGGACGGCACGTTGAATGGAAGCAACTATCGAATGAGGATATTAGTATTTAACATCCCGTCGACAACGAGGTCGTTACAGACGGAGCACAAGCTCGGATTAGAGTAGGATGGGGAAGGAAGTCGGTCGTCCCCTTCCAAAGGTATGATCCAGGCACTTGGCTGAAGCGATTTAGGGAAATCACGGAAAACCTAAATTAGGATGCGAGTTGCAAATGTCAAAGGTATATTGTAACGGAAATTATCTGTACTACTGCAGGATGTTGCCCTGGACATTTGCGAACATACTTGGTTTCAGTATGACGGTTGCACAGCGCGTTAAACAATTAAGACAGAGGATATTAGGCCGTGTTTACACTGGTTGCTGGATCGCAGAGGTGGCACTATTAATTGGAGCGGTAGGCTAGAGAATTTGACGTCACCGGATTTTTTTCTGTGAGGATATTCAAAAGATAAGATGTGAAGACATGGTCGAGCGCATCAGGTATCTCCGCAGATATGCTTCTCTCAGGATATTTTTCATTTAATATTTTTCTTAGAGTCATCAGTCTTCTTACTGGTTTTATGTGTCTCGCTATTAGCAGTGGCAGTCTGCGGTTTATGTCCTCCTTTCTCTGTCCGCGATTGGTTATTTTTCTGCCTGTGTAGCAGAATTCCCTGCCTTCATCTACTTCGTGATCGCCATTTCTGACGTTAACCTTCTCGCTGTCTTCATTTCTGCTACTTCTCATTACTTTCCCCTTTCTTCGATTTACTCTCAGTCCATATTCTGTAGTCATTAGACAGCTCATTCCGTTCAGCAGATCGTGTAACTCCTTTTCCCTTTCAATGAGGATAACAATGTTATCAGTGATCATTGATTTCCTTTCAACTTGAATTTTTATTTCGCTCATGAACCTTTCTCTTATTTACTTCATTGCTTCTTCGATGTGCAGATTGAATACTAGGGGCGATATACTACATCCCTATCTTATACCCTTTTTAATCTGAAAACTTCATTGTTGGTCGTCCACTCTTATTATTCCCACTTGGCTCTTGTATATATTACATATTATCTGTCCCTCTCTACAGCTTACCCTATGTCTCAGAAGTGACTTCATCTTGCAACAGGTTACATTATCAAACGCTTTCCCAAGTCGACCAGTCCTATGAGCGTATCTTCATTTTGCGTTAATCTTGCTTCCGTTATCAACCCCAACGTCGGAACTGACTCTCTGCTGCCGTTAAGTTTCCCAAAGCAAAATGATAGTCACCTTACATATTCTCAGTTATCTTTTCCATTCTTCTGTGTATTATTGTTATCAGTAACTTGGAGACACGAGCCGTTAAGTTGATTGTGTGGTAATTCTAGCACTTCTCGGTTCCTGCAGTCTTAGGAACTGTGTGGATGATGTTTACCCGAATGTCTGATGGTATATCGCCAAACGCTTACGTTCTACACATCAACGTGAATACTCGTTTTGTTGTCACTTCCCGCAGTGATTTAAGAAATTCTCATTGAATGTACTCTATCTCTTCTGCCTTATTCGATCATAAATTTTCAAAAATTTTCTAATTCCTGGTTCTATTACTGGATCCCCTATCTCTTCTACATCTGTTTCTTCTTCTATCACGTCATCAGAAAAGTCTTCCCTCTCATAGAGGCCTTCAGTGTACTATTTTTACACCCATCTGCTCTCTACTCTTCAGTTAATAGTGGAATCCCCATTGCATTCATAATGTTGCGACCTTGCTTTTAATTTCACCGAATGTTGCTTCCATTGCTCTATAACCTGAGTCAGTCCTTCCGACAATCACTCCTTATTAGATTTCTTCAAATTTTTCACGCAGCCATTAAGCCTCAACTTCCCAGCATTTCCTATTTATTTCATTCCTAAGTGCGTTGTATTTCTGTACTTCTGCCTATCCTTATATCCCTGAACGTTTGTGTACTTCCATCTATTATCGATTATATGAAGTCTTTCCTCTGTTACCCTTGGTTTACTTGCAGTTACCCTGTTTGTACGTGTGTCGCTTCTTCCAACTTCAGTGATTGCCCTTTTTAGAGATGTCCAGTCCTCTTCTACTGAACTGCTTATTGAGCAATTCCTTATCACAATTTCCATAGCTTCGGAGAACAAGTATAACTCTTCATTCCTTAATACTTCCTTATCTCACTTTTCTGTTCCTTGATTGTTCCTGACTAGTCTGTTAATCTGCAACCTAATCTTCATCATTACGAGATTGTGATCAGAGGCCACATCTGCTTCTGGGTACAACTTACAATCAAGTATCTGATTTCGAACTGTAAGTAGGCTGTTTATGTTTTCTTATTGGCAACGTTACGTAGCGCTCTGTACGAAAATCACTGGCTGTGCTGTGTGCAGTCTGTGGCTAGTTTGCATTGTTGTCTGCCACTGTAGTGTTGGGCAGCGGCAGCTGGATGTGAACATCGCGTAGCATTGGGCAGTTAGAGGTGAGCTGCCAGCAGTGGTGGATGTGTGGAAGGAAATGGCGGAGTTTTGAAATTACATATATTATGAGTTGTTATGATATTAAGGTAAATACATTGTTTGTTCTCTATTAAAATGTTTCATTTGCTAACTATCCCTATCAGTAGTTAGTGCCTTCCGTAGTTTGAATCTTTTATTTAGCTGGCAGTAGTGGCGCTCGCTGTATTGCAGTAGTTCGAGTAAGGAAGATTTTTGGTGAGGTAAGTGATTTGTGAAACGTATAGGTTAATGTTAGTCAGGGCCATTCTTTTGTAGGGATTTTTGAAAGTCAGATTGCGTTGCGCTAAAAATATTGTGTCAGTTTACGCACAGTCCTGTATAATTGTTCTAAGGGGGCGTTTCAGAACTTCTGCCCGACCATGACGTAATGTAAGTGAAATCTGAGCCAAGTCCCGAGTATACCTCTTCCAGAATAATTGCTATTACCATCTGAAATTTATTGCAGAACTCAATTACTGCCAGGCCCATATTCTCACATAACGCTTTTCTTCTACTCTTTCCCCAAAAACCACATTTCAGTCTCCCATGAATGTTACCTTTGTAATCCTTCACTTTTTTAATTACCCTTTCAGTATCCTCATATACTTTCTCTATACCTACCTACATGTTCGGCTTACGACGTCGGCAAGTGTACCTCAGCCTACGTTGTCGGTGCTGGTTTGCTTCCGATTGTGATGACAAGAACCCTATCACTAAACTGTTCACAGTAACGCACTTGTGCCTAAATTGCTGCAGGCAGTTGTGACCGAGCGGTTCTAGGCGCATCAGTCCGGAACCGCTCGCAGGTTCCAATCCTGCCTCAGGCACGGATGTGTGTGATGTCCTTAGGGTAGTTAGATTTAAGTAGTTCTAAGTTCCAGGGGACTTTTGACCTCAGATGTTGAGTCCCATAGTGCTCAGAGCCATTTGAGCCTACCTTCCTTTTCATACCGAATCCTAGTCCCATTACACAATTTACTGTTGCTGTTGACATTACGCTATATTTATCTGACCAGAAATGTTTGTTTTCTTTGCATGTCACTTCACTTACTACACTATATCTAGACTGAGCCTCAGCATTTTCCTTTTCAGGTTTTCTAGCTTCTCTACAACGTTCAAACCTCTGATATTGCACGCCCCGACTCGCAGAACGATATCCTTTCGCGTGTTATCCAGTTTTCTTTTTTTTTCACACGGTCACCTCCCTCTGGACAGTGCTCTCCCGAGATCTGAATGTGGGATAGAACTGAATCTTTTCCCAGTGGAGAGATCATCGCGACAGTTTGTCAATTACAGGACACAAGTCCTTTTCATACATATAAAGTGCGTTTAATGCAGTGGTATCCATTGTATCCTGCTTCCTCGTGTTGTTGACCATTGTAGACTCTTCCGTCTTTAAGGGCTGTTTCCCACCCCAAGGGCAGGAGAGTGCCCTGAAACTCTGTCCGCTTCTCCGCCCTGATTGAGAAGGCGTTGGCATAATGAGGATGACATTTTATGCCGGAAGTTCTCAGCCGCCATTGTTGATGATTTTTTCTGAAAATTTATGCGTTCACGGGGTTCGAACCGGGGACCTTGGGTGGTTTCATTATTATTCCAAGGCGGTATCCCTAGGCCACAAGTGCTACTCTGTGATGTACATGGTTATTTGAAAAGCGAATTACTACCTACTGAAGTTGGCGGTACAACGTTTGAACCTCTACTCTGATTGGAAAAGTAGAGTAGCGTTCGTCTCGAGCCGCAACCACGTGGTGTGTCGAGTAGTCCCCTGTTCGGAGGAATACACGTTACGAATGCAGTTTCCAATTAGAAGTTATGAAATACTGGCCGGTCATACCCTCGCAGCATGGATGTGGGATCCCAACTGCTCTTGGATATTCAAGAGCCATTGAGTGGCATGTCCTATACTACGACTGTTTACCTGTATTTCTTCGTTTACAGAGCCATCTGTGGCGAAACGAAGAAAACGCTTCAGACAAAACGTACGTAGATTCTACAGTACAATCGAAAAACTGCAATAAAAACGCATGGAGGTCGCCTCCGAGACAAACAAATTGGAATTACAACTGGTTTTGATCCGATGTGTAGTTATGGGGATATTTAAACCTCCTTAGTTTTAAAGAACACCCTGTACATGCATAAAACATCCTCCTAGTACATTGAACCACAATAACATGAGAAATGTACATTGAAGAGCCAAAGAAAGTGATACATCGGCCTAATTCGTGTAGGTTCCCAACAAACACGCAGAAGTGACGCAACACGACGTGGCATGACCTCGACTAATGTGTGACGTAATGCTGGACACCATGACTCCAGTAAGGCTGTCCATAAATCCGTAAGAGCACGCGAGACGGCGGTGATCTCTTCTTAACAGCACGTTGCAAGGTATCCTAGATTTGTTCAAAATGTTCATGTCTGAGGAGTTCGGTGGCCAGCGGAAGTGTGTAAACTCGGGAGAGTGTTCCTGGAGCCACTCTTCAGCAATTATGGACGTGTGGGGTGTCTACCTGCCTTTCTGGAATTGCCCAAGTCCTTCGGAATGCACACTGGATACGAACGGAAACTTTGGAAATTTGTGGTAAGTACTAACGGACCAAACTGCTTAGGTAATCAGTCAAGTTTTTCAAATGGCTCTGTACACTATGGGGCTTAACATCTGAGGTCATCAGCTAGACTTAGAACTACTTAAACCAAACTAACCTAAGGACACCTCACACATCCATGCCCAAGGCAGGATTCGTACCTACGACCGTAGCAGCAGCGAGGTTCCGGACAGAAGCGCCTAGAACCGCTCGGCCACATAGGCAAGCGGTCATCAGTCCCTAAGCTTACACATTACTTAATCTAACTTAAACTAATTCATGCTAAAGACGACATACACACCCATGCCGGAGGGAGGACTCGAACCTTTGACGGGATTGGGGGGGGGGGCACCCTAGACTGCACCCTAGACTGCAAGGCTGGACACGAACGGATGCGGGTGATCAGACAGGGTGCTTACGTGCGCGTCACTGCTAGAGTCATATCTGGACGTATCAGGAGTCCCATATCACTCCAACTGCACACGCCTCAGATCAGCTTGAATGGTTCCTGCTGACATGCAGGGTCCACGGATTCATGAAGTTGTCTTCATACCCACACACGTCCGTCCGCTCGATACAATTTGAAACGAGACTCGTCCAACCAGGCAACATGTTTTCAATCATCAATAATCAAAGATCGGTGTAGACTTGTCCAAGAGAGGCGAAAAGCTTTGTGTCGTGCAGTGTACAGGAGTGGACCTTCGGTTTCGAAACCTGATATCGTTGATGTTTCATTGAATGTTTCGCACGCAGGCACTTCTTGATGACCCAGCTTGAAATCTGCAGCAATCTGCGGATGGGATGCACTTTTGTCACAATGAAAGATTGTCTTTAATCTTTATTGGTCCCGTTCTTGCAGGATCTTTTTCCAGCCGCAGCGATGTCGGAGAGTTGATGTTTTGTCTGATTGCTTATATTCACGGTACACTCGCGAAATGGTCGACAGGGAAAATCCCCACTCCATTGCTATCTCGGAGATGCTGTGTCTCATCGCTCGTGAGCAGACTATAACACCACGTTCAAACTCACTGAAATCTTGATTACCCGTCCTTGTAGCAGCAGTAACCGATCTAACAATAACCGATGTAACAACTACGTTAGACACTTGTTGTATCATATAGGCTTTGCTAATTGTAGTGCCGTATCATATCTCTTTAGATATGTCTATATTTAAATACGGGTGCATACGTCAGTTTCTATGGCACATTAGTGTAGATACGTGTTTTTATGAATCTACCCTTTGCAGTGATTTTGTTATGTTGTTGGTTTCAAATTTCTTTAGTGAAATGTGTAACTTCTTTTCTAATAACAACAAAATTACGTAAGTGATGTACAGTGAAAAGCAATCGCGAGTTTCAGCAGCTGAGTGCGGCGCAAATTTTGCTCCACTTGCCCTTCAAGTATTTTGATATTCTTAAACCATCGGGTATGTAATATCTCGATAATCAATGGATAATCTGCCCAATTAATCACAAAATTATCTTTTTGCTGCCTCGCAGGTTGCTGCAAAATGTCGCCAATGCTCTCCACTAACAACCATTTTGAAGCTACTTATCACCTGATTATGATGGTTAGCCATCGACAACTTAGTAGATAAATCGTGACTGACGCAGAATCCTCTTTTTTTCTTTTTTTTCTCTTTTTTTGCTTTTTTTCCATTCCATTTGACAGTCAAAGCCCTCCAACACAATCCATAAAGGATGCAAGTGACAAATTGTTATATAGTCTCCGTAAATCCCATAACTATTTTATCTAAATACTTGCTTGCGATTGGTTTCGGTTGTTCAGTTGACCAGCGCCGGAAGTCAGTTCCAATCGCCTACCATTCGATCACCAGTTTTTCCAAGAATTTTAATGGAACTGCCGCTTGTGTCACCTCTGTCAATATGAAAAATTTCAATTTTCTCCATGGTACAGGGTCCACTGTACGCTGGATAATTCTTTCAACGTTCGGAAGAAGTCTAGTTCACAGCAGAGGATGAAACATATGTTCGAGCCGATCTTCAGGATGATGACACATAAACTTTCTTATGTGAGAACGAAGATCATGTATGAAGCACAGAAAAAACACATTTACTTTTCCTGTGTGAAAACGACGGTTATGAGTCAGTGCAAGTATCACGCCAGTAAAATGTTTTGTTCTAATGTAATTTGCCAAAGGCGTTATTCTTATCTTTTCAAACAGGAAAACGTGTATTACCGTCCTAGTTAACGATCTCTGTTTCAAAAGTAAGTAGAATCAAAATATCCTGATAGTTACGTATCTGGTCATTTTATTCCCATGCATTCAACAGTTGTTAGTGGATTTGAAATAACGGTCTTATTTCTTATATTTGTGCTTCTTCTGACACACACACACACACACACACACACACACACACACACACACACACACACACAATAATTGCTGTAGAATTTTATATACAAATACATTTAAGTTTTTTGATGAAAAGAGAATGCAGTCAATTGGTTCCAACTATTTTAACTCCTGGTAGTTTCTGTCTCACCGTACCAAGTCGTACGACGAAACTCCAGGAAATCAAAACTGTGACCAACACTACCTTGGCCTTATCGAAAGCGGTATGCCCTTGTTTCCTCCACCTTTAATACCTATGTTATCAGTCCTTCAGTTCAAAGCGGGCTTGAATCGAGGCGTAGCTTGGCGGGTAGTGGCGGTATGGATTCAGGCCAGAATTATGGAAATAAGTATAAGCAGTCCTTCCACCAGGACTGCACAGAAGATTGTAGGATTCTTGGACTCTCTGTGACGAACAGACGGATCAAAGCAGATTATATCCGGGTAGGCGGAATAGGTAGTGTGTCACCACGAACCGTCGATAGCATACAAGTGTTATATGAAGCTCGAGTTGTGATGGATCGTTTGTCGCTGTCGCCACACCCTGTAAGTTTCAACACATACTTGCGTGATGTAGAACAACAGTTAGAACAACAGTCATCTGGGATATAGAGTGGCATTGTGGTGTTCAGAGGCGGGTCTGATTTCGTTATATGATGGTCACATCGACCGTAATGTGTCTGTAGACGACTTACTGAATGGTCACACTGCGAATTCACAGTCGCTACATCCCGATCGATACGATAACAAATACAGCTTCTGTGAGGCGCCACAGTGCGATTCGCGGCTAAGCTTCTCCGGGCGCAGTAAAGCGTTTAACGCTTATTTGATTTTTAGAGCTCACATGTCCGGACGTCATTGAATTGTACAGATGCGGTCGATCGTGAACAGTTATTCGGAGGGAGTCACCCAGAAGTGGCCGAATACCTTAATGAATCTTACGGTTGCCTCTCAGAAATATTTTGATTAACAGTTTGTGTGCAGAGAATATCAGCCAAAATGGTGGAAGTTCAAGATTTGTTCAAATCTCGTGGTATGATTTTGTCATTATAAACTAATAACAGCTTTCAACAAAAAGATAGAATAAACTGACAGGGAAATCTCAGATCATCGCGTTTAACCGATTATCAGATGATAACAATGATGGAACTACCATCGACAAAGAGGGGAGTAATTAACAACGAATTGAGGAAGCAAAGCAAGCGGTACAACAGGAAGCATTTTTCTACAGAACCATTCCTCTGAATCTCTTGAATGAAGGTGTAGCAAGTTATTTGATGTGGCTGCAGAGCTGATTTTGTGTAACTGTTGAAGGAAGACTGCATGTGTACCAGTTCCGTTCGTTCTTGGTACCTTTGTCCCGCTTCAACGCAGGGTCGGTCGTGTTACAATTGATTTGACAGTGTTAGTTGCAGAGGGCGGCCGGATTCCCTTCCTTCCGCCACCCCGAACCCCCAGGACGGAATTAGTGTACCCCAGCTGTCTGCGTCTAGTGTAAGTCATGGAATACTGCGAACGTTTTCAAATGCCTGCGAGTCGCGTAACAGGTGGAATGTGGGGACCAGCCCAGTATTCACCTAGCGGGATGTGTAAAACTGCCCAAAAGCCACGTCCAGTTTGGCCGGTACACCGGCCCTCGTCGTTAATCCGCCGGGCGGATTCTATCGGGGGCGAGCGCGTACCTGAGACCATCAAGCAGCGCATTAGCGCTCTCGGCTACCTTGGCGGGTACTGCATGCGCACCAGTATGTGGCGAGAATGGTAAAGGTTGTGGTAATAGTTTTCATGAGTAAGAAGCCAAATGGATTATTCCACATAAATAAGGCAATGAAAACAAACGCCTTGAGCAGTGTATAGATCCTCGCCAGCAGTGCATTCCAGCTTGCTGGAGGTCTCAACTATACTGATGTAAATGACGGACGTCAGTTCTAAATACAATGATGGTTTAACCATTTAATGCTAGAAATGTCGTGGTCAACATCTGTACAATGTTTAATAAATTTCGGATTGAAGTTTCATAGTGAACAGTTTTCGTTTTCATTAGTACTACTAAGAAGAGATATGAAATGTGCCGTACAGGTAAAGTCGGCATCAACTGATGTGAATGGAAAAGTAAGATTTATAGGAAGAAATTTCAGAAACTGCAGTTTAAAGGAAATGGTATGCCTATCGCTAGTGTGATCAGTTCTAGAGTATAGCTCTAACGTTTGTTTGGGGTGTCTGTCATTAACACATTACAACAGACTCCTAAATAATTCTGAGACTTTCTGCTAGTAATGATACAGCCTGTATGTTAGTGTAAAAGAGATCCTCAGCCCCCATACATTGGAATTTGTCTTCTCTACATCCATTACCTAGAGAACCAGTTTTTGAGAATGATTATGGGACAATTCTGCAGAAACTATTGTGCGTCTCACACAGAGCTTACGAGAAATCTAGATGTCCCATGCCCAGTAAATATGATGACCGTGGGGTATTATTATTCCGGAGAACTTGAGTTGAACACACAAGCGCCAATTTAGGTAGGAAGTACCCTTCACCAGGCACTGGAGTTTGGAGTATATTCAAAGGGACTTCAGCCGGCTGCAACCATATTATGCGCTAGATCGGAAGACGAACAACATAAAGGGCGAAATCTGTCATCACTTTTAAACACACTGAGGAGAAAAGTGCCGTGCGATAGAGATACGCACATATAAAAATAAGTTAGATATTATTATGAAACACCATGTAACCCTTATTGAGTGTGATACTACACTTCAGAATTATGATACTACTTTCCATGGTAGTCACCAAGTCTCCGTAATACAATGATCGGATCGTTCCACCAGTCCTTCAATTCCTCGATGACACAAATCCATTTCGTGATCAACTTGCCAATCGAGAACCGCTGTGTGAGCATTCTCGTCATTGGAAAATTTCTTTTCCCCAATTTCTCCACACATTCTTCTTAGATTGTCTGGACATTGTCCATTGTGGTCGATGTCGATGGTCTTCTGTTCAAGTATCAGCATTAACCATGTCTCTGCGGCCTTGGTCAAATTGTTGGTACAATTCCACTATCGGCGGACGTGACATCCCATTTTCCCCCATATCTCTAGAATTTCAAGCGAATCTTTGTTCAGCTTAGACGTTTATCCACTAGAACTGTGTTTTATGTTCTGGGCATCCTCAGCTGTTGAAAGGCATGATGTTAAGAGGAATTCCGCTGTTTTATTGATACACAACTGGTTTTGCAGCCTAAAGTAGCAGGATCAACACTGTTAAAAGGTCATTGGTGTACCCATCGCTCATAGTCAAGATACACCAATTAGACAGAACATTATAACCACCGACCTACTACCAATGTAAACTCGTCCAGACGATAGCAGTGCCACCAGGTGTGGAATGAGTGCTAGTCAGACACACGCCGGGTATCAGTGAGGCTGCTGTCCGTGTGTAGAATGGGGAGGACGATCTATTTAAGTTTGACTGAGGGCAGATAGCGATGGTCCGAACGTTCTGCATGAGTATTTCGGAAACTGCACTAATCATTGGGTTTTCGGGTAGTGTTGTGTTGAGTGTCTTCGACACGTGGCGAAACCAAGGTGAAACCCTTTCCAGAGGTCGTGGCATTGGGTGGCCTCTCCTCATTACAGATCTAGGACGTCATAAGCTGAGAGGACTGGTAAAACACGACAGGTGGCTAACTGTGGCGGAACTACCGCCGGACTTCAGTGCTGAGCAGTACTGTTAACGGTGGACATACGCAGCCGACGACCCATGCATATGCTAATGTTATCACTAAGATATCGGCAATTACGACTAACAGGGTACGTGACCATTGACACTGAACGTTGGAACACAGATTGGCAGAGCGTTTCATAGTCTGGTAAATTCCAGTACCTCCTTAATCATGCCGATGGGAGGACCAAGTCCGTCGTCTTCCGAGGGAACAGCTTCTAGAAATCTGTACCACGTGATAGAGACAAACTGTCGGTGGCTCCATTATGCTTAGGAGAACTTTCATGTGGGCGTCCATGGGCCCAGTGGAGCTTGTGCAAGCACCATGACGGCACAGGAGTGTCATTCACTGTTTGGAGACCACGTACACCCCTTCATGTAGATCATGTTTACCGACGGTACTGGCAATTTTCAACAAGATAATGCGCTATGCCACGAGGCTAGGAGTGTGATGGAGTGATTAGAAGATCATAGTGGCGAGTTCCAATTGAAGTGCCGGCCCCCCAGCTCGCCAGATTTGAACGCGACTGAACACATCGGTTATGTGATTGAACGTGGCTCAGAGCTTGCAGACTTGTGTGTGCAGATGTTATACCTACTCCATCCACCGAGCTAACAACTCCTCGTTGCTTCCATCCCTCGGTGCGTCGCCGCTGTTATCCGTACCAAAAGAGGACATAGCGGCCAAAGGGTAGGTGGTCATCATGTTCTGACTTACCAGTTTATGTAGAAAATATTTGTTGACAATGTATGCTGAATGATGTATGTTGACAAGGGGCGATGACTTTTTATATTTGTTGCACTTGATAATGTGGCTTTAGACTGCGAAACAGGGTGTCCTACAATAAAACAGCACTTTTACCAGTCTTTTTCGGAATTGTTCTTAATATCATCCCATAGTCCGCAGCTCGTGGTCGTGCGGTAGCGTTCTCGCTTCCCGCGCCCGGGTTCCCGGGTTCGATTCTCGGCGGGGTCAGGGATTTTCTCTGCCTCGTGATGACTGGGTGTTGTGTGATGTCCTTAGGTTAGTTACGTTTAACTAGTTCTAAATTCTAGGGGACTGATGACCATAGATGTTAAGTCCCATAGTGTTCAGAGCCATTTGAGCCATTTTTTTAACCATCATCCCACAAAAATTACAGTGCCCTCGTACTTAAACTCTGGAGTATAACTGCAGTTCGCACTCCATTTCACTAAGACACTGTGATACAAGAGTTACCGGCACTGTGATGCAGCTGTAACGCTTACCTCAGTACAACTGCTTCTGCAGGAAACCCGGAACGTGTGCTGCCATCTGACAACATGTCACTCTTGTTCGAGAATGGACTCAGTGTGGGACGAAGTTCCCTCTTACGTGTATACATATGTAAACACTGAGGAGCACCTCTCACTTTGGACTTGTTGCAAGAACCTTCCACTCGTACTAAACCTCCAGAAATATCTTTGATGAATCCGTAAGTGGTGGTATAAGTGGTGTACAGTGTAAATGGGCACTCTTTCCTACAGGAGTTTTGCGATAATGAAGCCAATCCGTCTTCGAACTGACTCAATGGGACAGGAAGTCTTCCTGCCTATTATTCGGAGATGCTCTCGTAGTATTTTGTCCTTTTGCAGAGTCGCAGCAGAGACGTCGGGCTCTGAAAGTGTAATACTAATGTCTAACTTATACGTAATGAAGAGGGAAGAAGTTCTATTGCGCAAATAAATTTTACACGAGATGCCATTATTTTTATTTTATTTAAGAAACACCGTAGAAATTACCTTGTTCACACTGATTATGAGCTAACCATTAACAGCATGAGAGAATGACTAGGTCGAAAGGCATCCTATCGACAGCTGCTGGCTACGGCGCACAGACTGTAACTTGAGGGTACAATTGGTACAGTTCGTATAAGATCATACATCCTCAGTTATGCCAAAGTTATTCATTTATTTATTAATACCAACGCTTAATGGTATTGTAAACTTACCGAGAGATAGTATTTATGACTCATACATTCTTCCTGATGTTTGAGCGGTAAAGGCAACGGTTGTTACCAAATATTTATTAATAACAATTACTTGATTTGCGCCAGAATAAATGTACTTTCAATTTGTATGTCTTTCCTGAGCGATTCTGCTTAGGCACCTTGTCCCACTAGCTCTGAAACCGCCAGATGGCCAACCGCCTCTGCTGGCCGGCGTGGGAGCCGACCGCTCGCTCCTTACTCCTTACATTCTGCAACACTGACACATTCACTTCACATATGCAAAATAACAAAATAGGAAATAAAGTAAAATGCTCTCTTATTTTGTGTTGATGTATGCGTCGTGCAAGCCATCGTAAAACAGCATCCCTTAGGAATAATGGCGATGATCACGTCTAGTCCATTTGCGTAATGTTCGAAGGAAATGTGACTAATTACACAGTCCTGATATAGATCCTCTGTACTACTTATTATTCTCTACATGATATTTATAATTCATACTCTGACACGGACACGACTTTTTGGTGAAGATTACGAGCTAGATGTTCACGAACACATTCGAAGGACAAAAATAATCCACCCACAGAACCCTCGTTCCTAACAGGCTTTAGTAGCGCTCCGCCATCTGAGACCATTACCGTGTAGAAATTAATAGAGAAGACGCAGGAGATCGAAAGAAACGTGGCGCGCTTCCTCATTGGTTCTTCAATTTAGCGCGAAAACGTAACGGAGATGTTCATCGGTCTCGAGGAACAGATAAAAGAGGGACATTGTGCACGCCAGAAGAGTTAACGGTTAAAATTTCAGGAGCTTATGTTACATAACGAGTCATGTTACACAGCGACTTCTCCCCATAGCATGTGGGATATCCGTCGAGGGAAAAATCAGAGAGCGTTCATTCTGGGATTTACCGACTGTCGTTCATTCCCAGTACCGTTCACATACGGAACAGGAATCGAGAGGATTGATAGAGGTATCCAGCAAAACATCCATCACACACCGCAACCAAATTGTAGAAACTGAAATGAGTGACGTTACATTTTTTAAACTGTTCCTGACGGTTTTTAGAGTATAAGATGTTACAGAGTAAACTATTCCATAGAGTTAATTCATGTCGTTCAACAAGGACGACCATTAACTCCTAGATGAACTCACACGTATATGGTAATATAGTGCCAGTTGTGTCCCACATTACAGCACATTGGAAATAATATTTACAACGGACTAAAATGTTGTACACATTTTTGCTGTACGTTATCGTCTCTGTTAGCGAACAGTGTATCCAAGAAATTGCTCAAGCAGAAAAAAAGAGCGTTCAATTTCTTTTTACTTAAAATGTTGTTTATTCCTTTCGAATAAGAATACCCTTTAGAGAAACCCCAGTAATAACACCAGTATTATTTTAATAAAATTTTAAGCAGTATTTTACGATCTACGTAAAAGAAGTTGTAGAATTTTCGATACGTTTCTGCAGTTAGTCGAGGAACCTCTTAGAATAAAGTCAAGAAAAGAAGTGAATGTGATTTCCTGCTTGAACTATTGCAGTATGTGGAAGCGAAAATAGTAGAATAGAAGGAGAGATTGCTGTATAGTGTTCCAAGGAACATAAGATGTTTCTTGGCCTGTGCTTCTCGCAAGTGACCTATTTCAGAAGCACATGAAGCAAGACACATTGTAGGTCGCCCTAAGCATTTTTTGGCATTTTCTAATGTCTGTCTGCTTTTTTGTTGTATGATATTGTGTTTCGTGGGGGGGTTTGGAAACATTTAGAGTCCTATATATTTGAAAATATTGTTGTTTCTCCAGTAACAGAATTCAGTGGCAAGTGAAACTGTATATACTTCATAACTACTGATATACCGTGTCAATGGTTAAACGATACTTCGTCGGTAGTGTATCATATTGGACCCTGAAACAGATGAATGCCTTCTACATTGAAACTTGCAATATACGTATATGAATTGAATTTGTATCATGCCATGTTGTCATAACAGTGGTACCTGTATTGAATATGGAAATTTGTGTTAACTTCCAATAACTTCTATTTCCGAATATGTCTAACTTTTGGTAATACTTCGACCTACTTTTATTTCTGTCACTTATTATTTGTGTGCAGTGAAAGATACAGTATTAAATACTGTACTGAAAACATTTTTTAGGCTACATCACTTTTAAATTTCAATAGAACATTTGCTCCTTGGTACATGGCCACATTCTAGCTTGAAACATTTTTTCACGTTATGTAATACCCTATTTTTCCGCAGTAATTTTTTTAGTTTCAAGAGAAGACTGTAGCAGATTAAAAAAGGAATAAGAAAATAGTAATTTTCTTTTAAAAGGCTGAGTAGAGGTGAAAGACTGAAAATCGTTCCATAGTACAACACTCTCCCCTACAAAATGAATACTTTGTGTAGGTGGCGTTGGGCAAATTTTACAAAACGTCGAAAACTGCCTCATGTAATACACTGCTGTGCTAGTTATTTTACCTTTGGCTGTTGATTTCGGTCAATTTCCAGCCATCCATAAGTGATAAAATCATGCAACTGTATATTCCACAATTGGTGTTGATATGTAAAATACGGAACTGAACCTGTTTCTGAGCTGTGGATGGTCTGAAATCTACCAGACTCGACAATATAAAATAATCAGCTCATCTGTATGTTGTATAACGCAGTTCTTAACGTTCATAAATTTTAAACAAGGATAGGCACTGAGATGGAAGAGACTACCTGACTTTCCACGAAGAGGAAGAAGGAAGAATAAGGGAGCTGTTGCGAGTTGGAAGAATGTACTGTTTTAAAATTAGACATCGAAAATTTTTTATTCCTGCTGAAAGAATAGCGTGCTTATGACTAAGTCTTGGGATCAGTGATTTTCATTTCACGGCGCCTCAATCGCATGCATTGTTCTTAGCAAACAACAATGGAAAAAAAGTAATTATAATCAAATGGCGATATTCTGCCACAAACATTGCTCAGCGGTATAAGGAATGAACCAATTTTGCCGCAGTTTAACTCACGGACATATTTCCACATAATCTCTACCTCCAGCTGCGTCTAGATCCTTTCACTTACCGCGACCTGCGTTAAGGAGAAATGACTTGCTCTGTGTTAGGTGACGTGAAAACACAGGAATAAACGTGAGCCACTGAGCCGTTTATTTGATATATTCAGTGCTGATCCTCAGCAGTAAACTGTGGGCTTTAGGCTGAGACATAAAAGAGAAATTCAGCCTTCAGAGGTGAGGTTTACGACACCCATAAGACGAGTCATAAAAACTGAATGGGAATGAGGGACACCAATTGAAAGTCTAGGCAGAACTGAGCGAGATCTTGCAACCGTTCACCTGAGGATGAATTAGAGCAACCGTTGGTCAACTCTACAGATGTAAGTTTTCCGTAAGTTTATTTTCTGCTCGCGAAGCTGCAAGGTTTCTATTAAAGAAATTGAGAATCAATGGAATAATTGAAATACGTTTATCTGAAACGAATAACGTCTCTTTCAGAACAATGTGTAATATTTGGATCGGTCAGCGTCACTAGTAAGTGAATGGTATTGTTATTTAGAACTATACAGATCGGAAGTCTTTTGGGTAATTTATTCATGTAAACGCCTAATCTTTTATCTGCCATGTGTAAAAATATTCAAACGGAAATTTTAGGTAAACGTAAACCGAGTTGATATACAGTAGTACTTATGTTCGTATTGTAGCGGTCTTCAAGAATCTAAGGAAAGGTCGCAGTTCTACTTAGAAACAAATTTGCCAAAAAATCTGTATAATAGATGAATGAAAATTAAAAAACGTGAACAGAACATGAGGGCAAGCTGTCCACACCAAATTTAGAATTGAAGTGACGGAGAATTACATCCGGAAATCTTTTTGTTTTCAGTAGTTACTGGACAGTTTCGTAATTTTAAACTCGTTCTTTAATAGTTTACTGCTTATAGTAACTTTTTGCAACTTAATCAACATGATGACTGTTACAAACGTTCATAATTATGCCTGGTTTTCATATTCCTATGTATTCTGTTTGATCACGGTCTATCACTGTATTATATAAAGCTCTTGTTATCTCTAAATACCTTTTTATTCAATCATCTATGCAACGTATCCCCAATGTGTTCTTGCATTGATTTTCGACGATATAGGTCTCGTTGCCACCTATTCAGTGTGACTGATGTCATTGTATCAACATTGCGAATACAATATATTCGTTTTATATGGGGCAAAATGCAACTCCTTAGTGTTTCTAAAAGTCCAGCTTCTGCCCCATAATTTAATACTTTGCTCCATTTATACACAACGTGATTGAGCAGTTAGACTCGGTGTGCTTCCAACCTGCCACAACGAAAGGAAAACAGATGCTTAGGTATCACCGTCATGACAAACATTTTCCCCCAGGATCACACTTTTTGGAAGCTCAGACCTGGTGAGAGGTTTTTGAGACACCATGTCACTGGAAAACAATGGTTATTTAGTATTGTGATCTGTCACGAATTTGAATTATTGTGGCCAAATTTACTGCGAAGTTATATTCTTTATCAGTACGTCTGTACAGTTTCTCGATGAGGCACAATTCAGAATGACTTCATCAGATACTGATGCATTTCGATTGTTTGTAAAAACTGACGATTTATATGAACGTGGAAGGTCTCTAAAGCCTTGGAAACACATTACTCCCATTCACTGTGTTGTCCCTACCGAATGAAAAGCCCCTCGTCGGACTCCGTGTATCCTAATTATATCAGCTTCTCAAGAGCTACTCGATCCCTCAACACTGTCATTGTATAGTGGCATGTGAATCTTGTATAGTGATTTAAGTGACACAATAGGAAACAGACAAGTAATGTAACTTAATTAATACCGTGTCAGTGTTTCCATCTACAAAAATTCCAACTTCTGCTCTTTGCCAGAGCCATGCTTGTGTGGATAGTGGCCGGCCGGAGTGGCCGAGCGGTTCTAGGCGCTACAGTCTGGAACCGCGCGACCGCTACGGTCGCAGGTTCGAATCCTGCCTCGGGCTTCGATGTGTGTGATGTCCTTAGGTTAGTTAGGTTTACGTAGTTCTATGTTCTAGGGGACTGATGACCTCAGACGTTAAGTCCCATAGTGCTCAGAGCCATTTGAACCATTTTTCTTATGGATCGTGCGTTTCTTTGATCGACATCGACATGTAGGTGCAGGTAATGAGAAGCCAGTTTCGAAACTCAGCTTGGGCATGCAGGTCTCGAAGAACTAAAATCGTTGGAAGTAGTTCGGAAACTAGCGGGTGCACCCTTTCGCCCCATCCGTGTGCCTGACGGATGAATTCATTTGACTGCGGCTTCCTAAGGCGCTTAAATGTTTCAAACCGAGTGCTCCTCCGCTTCCAGGGAACAATGGCTTACTTCCTGCAATAACTCATATCAGCGGAAGGGGCGCAGCGGAGGGCGGACGGCGAGAGATGAGTGACGTCATCAATTACCGCACCGCCTACGGCGCCGCGCCGCCCCTTGGCCGTCGGCCAGGCAGCCGGGGGCGCAGGGAAGGCAGGCTAGCACAGAACCGAGAGCGGGGCGTTCCCACCGGGGTCAGCCCTTCTGCGAGATCCGTTGCCCCTACCTCTGCGGCGTGTCGCAGGACAAATTATACAGTAAGTGTTTCAAGATACAAGAATGTGAACAAAAATGGTCGCTTAAATTGGTCCCCGATTTCATTGTAAGTGGAGACATACGTCATCGAAGTTGACGGGTGCAGATGAAGTGAACCTACAAGTGAAATACATGTCTCTTTCCAGAGACTAAGCATCACAGTTGACTGCGACACTGTAACTATCCAAAACGTCATGACAGTGTAAGTAACTAACACATTAGCGCCCATATCAACGTATTAGCACTGTTTTCGTTTCATAGTTTGGAAAAATAATGCATGTGTTACCGTTCCTGTGCAGTGTACTGAAAGAGTATTTAATTAAAAATTACACTAACATTATAAGAGTAAAATTATTCTAAGTACAAATACTTCTTCATGCCTTGAAATGAAAGAAAGCAGTAGCATTCTGGAGGCGGCAGAACTACTTTCGTGAAATGTCTCGTTGCTAGTCTTCCTATATATGTATTTACATTATTATTCTGCAATTCATTTCTCTACTGTTCCACTCTCGAAAGCCGCACAGGAAAAACGAACAGTTACATCTTTCTCTGCGAGCTCTGATTTCTCCCATTTTATCATCATGATTACTTGTCGCTATGCAAGTGGGCGCCAACACAATATTTTCGCAATCGGAAAGAAACTTGGTGACTGAAAGTGTACGAGGAGATCTCGCTGCAACGAAAAACGCCTTTGTTTTAATGATTGCCACCCCATCAAACGTATCAAGTCCGTGGCACTCTCTCCCCTATTTCGAGTTAATACAAAACGAGATCCCCTTCTTTGAACATTTTAGATGCCCTTCGTCAGGATACCTATCTGATGGGGATCCTACGAAGCACAGCAATACTCCAGAGGAGAACAGACAATCATGGTGCAAGCAGTCTCTTTAGTAGATCTGTGCACTTTCCAAGTGTTCTGAAAATGAATCTCAGTCTTTGATGTGCTTTACCCAAAATATTATGTATGTGATCGTTCCATTTTAAGTAATTCGTAATTGATATACCTAAGAATGTAGTTGAATTTACGATTGTAAGGTTTGGGTAATTTATCGTGTGAGAGGAAGTCCAAAATGGCTAAGCAGGGATGGCTAGAGGACAAATGTAAGGATGTAGAGGTTTATCTCACGAGGGTTCAAATGGCTCTGAGCACTATGGGACTTAACTTCTAAGGTCATCAGTCCCCTAGAACTTAGAACTACTTAAACCTAACTAACCTAAGGACATCACACACATCCATGCCCGAGGCAGGATTCGAACCTGCGACCGTAGCGGTCGCGCGGTTCCAGACTGTAGCGCCTAGAACCGCTCGGCCACTCCGGCCGGCCACTATCCACACAAGCATGGCTCTGGCAAAGAGCAGAAGTTGGAATTTTTGTAGATGGAAACACTGACCCCGGCCGGCTATCTCACGAGGGGTAAGATAGATACTGCCTACAGGAACATTAAAGGGAACTTTGGAGAAAAGAGAACCACTTTCATGAATAGAAAGAGCTCAGATGGAAACTCAGTTCTAAGCAAAGAAGGGAAAGCAGAAAGGTGGAAGGGGGGTCTATACAGGTGTGATGTTCTTGAGGACAATATTATGGCAATGGAAAGAGGATGTAGACGAATATGAAATGGGAGATATGATGCTGCGTGAAGAGTTTGACAAAGCACTGAATGATCTATGTCGAAACAATGCCCCGGGAGTAGACAACATTCCATTAGAGCTACTGACAGCCTTGGGAGAGCCAGTCCTGACAAAACTCTACTACCTGGTGAGCAAGATGTATGAGACAGGCGAAATACCCTCAGACTTCAAGAAGAATATAACAATTCCAATCCCAAAGAAAGAAGATGTTGACAGATGTGAAAAATATCAAACTATCAGTTTAATAAGTCACAGCTGCAAAATACTAATGGGAATTCTTTACTGACGAATGGGAAAACTGGTAGAGGCCGACCTCGGGGAAGATCAGTTTGGATTCCGTAGAAATGTTGGCACACTTGAGGCAATACTGACCCTACGACTTATCTTAGAAGAAAGATTAAGGAAAGGCAAACCTACGTTTCTAGCATTTGTAGACATAGAGAAAGTATTTGACAATGTTGACTAGAATACTCTCTTTCACATTCTGAAGGTGGCAGGGGTAAAATACAGGGAGTGAAAGGCTATTTACAACTTGTACTGAAAGCAGATGGCAGTTATAAGAGTCCAGGGCCACGAAAGGAAAGCAGTGGTTGGGAAGGGAGTGAGACAGGCTTGTAGCCTCTCCCCGATGCTATTAAATCGGTATATTGAGCAAGCAGTAAAGAAAACAACAAAAGAAAAGTTCGGAGTAGGTATTAAAATCCATGGAGAAGAAATAAAACTTTGAGGTTCGCCGATGACATAGTAATTCTGTCAGAGACAGCAAAGGACTTGGAAGAGCAGTTGAACGAATGGACAATGTCTTTAAAGGAGGATATAAGATGAACATCAACAATAGCAAATCGAGGATAATGGAATGTAGTCGATGCTGAGGGAATTAGATTATGAAATGAGACACTTAAAGTAGTACAGGAGCTTTGCTAATTGGAGAGCAAAATAACTGATGATGGTCGAAGAAGAGAGGATATAAAATGTAGACTGGCAATGGCAAGGAAATCGTTTCTGAAGAGAGAAATTTGTTAACTTCAAGTACGGATTTAAGTGTCACGAAGCCGTTTCTGAAAGTATTTGTATGGAGTGTAGCCGTGTATGGAAGTGAAACATGGACGATAAATAATTTAGACAAGAAGAGAATAGAAGCTTTTAAAATGTGGTGCTACAGAAGAATGCTGAATATTAGATGGGTAGATCACATAACTAATGAGGAGGTATTGAATAGAATTGGGGAGAAGGGGAGTTTGTGGCACAACTTGACTAGAGGAAGGGATCGGTTGGTAGGACATGTTCTGAGGCATCAAGGGATCATCAATTTAGTACTTTAGGGCAGCGTGAAGGGTAAAAATCGTAGAGGGAGACCAAGAGATTAATACATTAAGCAGATTCAGAAGGATGTAGGCTACAGTGGGTACATGGGGACGAAGAAGCTTGCACAGGATAGAGTAGCATGGAGAGCTCCATCAAACCAGTCTCAGGGCTGAATACCACAACAACAACAACAACAATGATAGTGAGACTTAAGGAAAGAGAAGACACATTCATAGTATTTTTCAACATAAATAACATTGTTCAACTGTGCAAGATAAATAAAATCCTCAGGAAAGTAGGTGTAAATTATACTGAATTAAGACTGATATACACTCATATGCAGATGGTATCTGTTTGCCGCCCGCAGTGGCCGAGCGGCTCTAGGCGCTTCAGTCCGGAACCGCGTGAGTGCTACGGTCGCAGGTTAGAATCCTGCCTCGGGCAGGAGATACTCCATAGCCACGCAATTTGATTAGCGGGCGCTTGAGAGGGGCGGTGTCGTAATCATTTCTATATATCAAAATATGGAATCAATTTGACATTTCCTGTCGATAGCACTCATTACTTCGAGAGAATAAAGAACTACTTGTGGTTCACATGAACGTAATTTTCTGAAACCATGCTGACTATTTCACAATAAATCGGTTTCTTCAAGGTAATTCATAATGTTCGAACACAGTATGTGTTCCAAAAGCTTACTAAAATCGACGTTAATGATATGGGTCTGTAATTCAGCGGATTACTCCCATTTTATTTCTTGGGTATCGGTGTGACTTGTGCCACTTTGCTGTCCTTAGATACGGATCTTTCGAAGAGTGAGTGGTTGTATATTATTGCCAAGCATGGAGCTTTTAACAGGTGTATTGGCATTATCTGTACTCCTGACAGAAATTAATAACTTCATGCAGTGTGATGAGATTTGCAATTGATTGTCAATTTGTGGTTTAAACTGAAAGTAAGGTATGCAGTCAAAAGTACTAACATACCAGGACCCCAAGTTACATGCCGTTAAAAGTAAACGAAGTAGCCCATCTCATTCTTTTGAACAAAAGAGGCAATAACACTTTCACAGGTTCTCGTCTACCACAGTTACAGAGACCATAAACAAGTCCTTGATGGAACATTATTGAATATATGGCTAGGTTCCATAGACAGTATTTCTCATCCACTTGATATGCAACTTCAAGTCCATGAGGCCGACATAACATATTATAGATAGATCACAGATATAGTGGCGAAATAACACCAGCGACTTTGTGCAAACAGCGTATCCAAATGAAAGAAAACCAAATGCAATCACTATGCATAACATATTCAAAATGTAATGTAAATGTAGTTTTTAAATAAAACCATTCTGCATAACTAAGAGTCCTTTCACAATTCACGTTTTTTTTAATCCATATGTTTTTTCGTTTTGATAATGGTCTACCGCTGATTGCTTTTCTGATAGAACTTCAACATCTCATTCACCTACTGTTTCAAAAATATAAATGTTACATTATTCGTATAGTCCCTACTTGATATTGTTTACTATAGGTCCTGAATTACCATATACAAATTCGGTACAGTTTATACTTTTGCGTAATATTACAGACATGCTACGTTTCAACCACAGAAATTACATTCGTGAAGATATTTTAAACCTGTTTCTTCATTCTGACTTCTACTTCATGTTGAACTTGATGTTTAATCAAATGAACTGTTCGAGACGGTTGTGAGAAGTGTAGGGTCTCACCGAGCATTTACAGTAATGCTGGGGACCTCATTTTACCGAGCATATCGCAGCATGGACTCAACAAGTTGTTGAAAGGTCCCTGCAGAAATACTGAGCCACGCTGAGTCTATAGGTGGTCATAACTACGAAAATGCTACCGGGGTAAGATTTTGCGCATGAACTAATCTCTCGATTATGTCCCGTAAATGTTCCATGGGATTCATTTCGAGCGATCTGAGTGGAAGAATCTTTCGCTCTAATTGACCAGAATGTTCTTCAAACGCGTAGCGAACAAGTGTGGTGCTGTGAAGTTTTTCGAAACAGCAAGTTGATGAATGGTTGTAAATGGTCTCCAAGTAGGCGAACACAACTTTTTCTCAGTCAATGATCTGATCACCTCAGTTCTCATCGGGTGAAATCAGAGTGTATTTTTCCGAACCGCATTTTGTGTACCTGCGTCGGTCATTTGCTGCCACAGCCCATTAACACTGCCCTAACGTATACGAGCATCGTACGTCCCGCATTGATTTCTGTAGTTATTTCACGCAGAGCTGCATGTCTGTTAGCACTGACAACTCTACGTGATCGTCGCTGCTATCTGTTGTTAGCTGAAGGCCATTGGCCTCTGCGTTGCCATGCTCAGAGGTAATGCATGAAATCTGGTCAGCACACACTTGATACTATGGATCTAGGAATTCTAAATTCCCTAACTATTTCCGAATCGGAATGTCCGATCTTTCCAACTATCATTCTACGTTCAAAGTCCGTTAATTTCATTCAAGCGCACATAATCACATCCGATAACTTTTCTCGTGAATCACCTGATTACGAATAGCAGTTCTGCTAATGTGCTACCCTTTTTTATGTAATGTACGCGATACTACCGCCATCTGTATATGTGCATATCACTATCACCATGACATTTGTCACCTGAGTGTATATCGAATGAAATTACAATGAAATCAAGACCTTTAGCTGCTGACAAGCGTCGATAAATATCAATGGGGAGAGCTGAAAATGTGTGAACCGACCGCGATTCGAACCCGGGATCTCCTGCTTACATGGCAGACGCTCCATCTGCCTGAGCCATCGAGGACGCATAGGGATAGTGAGACTGCAGGGACTTACATTTGTAGTGCACTAGCCCACTATACTCATTACTCGCGTCAGTCAAGCAACCGATTCCTGTAAGAGATCGGGCAATGTTAGTGCATCCGCACTGCGAAAGTTAATTGGCCGGTAAGCGTTATATATGGGAAGATGGTATCTGTTCTTTCGGACGTGCCCGAAAGAACAGATAATAAAAAATGGCTCTGAGCACTACGGGACTTAACTTCTGAGGTCATCAGTCCCCTAGAACTTAGAGCTACTTAAACCTAATTAACCTAAGAGCATCACACACATCCATGACCGAGGCAGGATTCGAACCAGCGACCGTAGCACTCACGCGGTTCCGGACTGAAGTGCCTAGAACCGCTCGGCCACCACGGCCGGCGAACAGATACCATCTGCATATGAGTGTATATCAGTCTTAATTCAGTATAATTTACATCTACTTTCCTGAGAATTTTATTTATCTTGCACAGTTGAACAATGTTATTTATGTTGAAATATACTATGAATGTGTCTTCTCTTTCCTTAAGTCTCACTATCATTAATGTTGTTGTTGTTGTGGTCTTGAGTCCTGAGACTGGTTTGATGGAGCTCTCCATGCTACTCTATCCTGTGCAAGCTTCTTCGACCCCTGTACCTACTGTAGCCTACATCCTTCTGAATCTGCTTAATGTATTAATCTCTTGGTCTCCCTCTACCATTTTTACCCTCCACGCTGCCCTAAAGTACCAAATTGGTGATCCCTTGATGCCTCAGAACATGTCCTACCAACCGATCCCTTCCTCTCGTCAAGTTGTGCCACAAACTCCCATTCTCCCCAACTCTATTCAATACCTCCTCATTAGTTATGTGATCTACCCATCTAATCTTCAGCATTCTTCTGTAGCACCACATTTTAAAAGCTTCTATTCTCTTCTTGTCTAAATTATTTATCGTCCATGTTTCACTTCCATACACGGCTACACTCCATACAAATACTTTCAGAAACGACTTCCTGACACTTAAATCCATACTCGATGTTAACAAATTTCTCTCTTCAGAAACGATTTCCTTGCCATTGCCAGTCTACATTTTATATCCTCTCTACTTCGACCATCATCAGTTATTTTGCCCTCCAAATAGCAAAGCTCCTGTACTACTTTAAGTGTCTCATTTCATAATGTAATTCCTTCAGCATCACCCGACTTAATTCGACTACATTCCATTATCCTCGATTTGCTTTTGTTGATGTTCATCTTAGATCTTCCTTTCAAGACACTGTCCATTCCATTCAACTACTCTTCCAAGTCCTTTGCTGTCTCTGACAGAATTACAATGTCATCGGCGAACCTCAAAGTTTTATTTCTTCTCCATGGATTTTAATACCTACTCCGAACTTTTCTTTTGTTTCCTTTACTGCTTGCTTAATATACCGATTTAATAGCATCGGGGAGAGGCTACAAGCCTGTCTCACTCCCTTCCCAACCACTGCTTTCCTTTCGTGGCCCTCGACTCTTATAACTGCCATCTGCTTTCGGTACAAATTGTAAATAGCCTTTCACTCCCTGTATTTTACCCCTGCCACCTTCAGAATGTGGAAGAGAGTATTCTAGTCAACATTGTCAAAAGCTTTCTCTAAGTCTACAAATGCTAGAAACGTAGGTTTGCCTTTCCTTAATCTTTCTTCTAAGATAAGTCGTAAGGTCAGTATTGCCTCACTAACATTATTATGTCAGAACTGGTTCTCTTTTCTAAAGCTGGAGTCGTCGTCACCTAAGAGATCATCAGTTTTCTATTTCCACTTTTACCAGTCGAAATGAGCACACAGTTGGCTGAAGTTTGATGCACGCTGATTTGCTGCACGACCTCCCCGCGCCCCCTGCAGCTGACTGCTGCCTGCGTCCACCGCTGCCGTGTCTACTCCAGCCGGCCCAACGGCGGCCGCCTAATTCCATTAGTGTGCCAATGCGTCGACCGCCGCCCCTCGGCCTCCCAACTGAATTGGACACCCCGGGCTGCTACTAATTCCCTGTGAATGACCGAGTCGCCGACCTGTTTGTCGCAGATAGCAGCAATCTGCGTGCTGACTCCCTCCTCCGGGCTGCCCATCTGTCCGGCAGCTCACCTGTAGGGTGTACAGGAATATAGATTACGTATAAACCTATAACTTTTTAAAGAATCAGACATCCGTGCACAAAGCAAATTCAAACGTCACTTACAAGCGATAAAGTAAACACTTTCGAGCAAGTATGAAAAGGAGAGCATCTTTGAAATTGAGGGTTTCAGAAGCAAAGAGTTATAGGTACATTTTTTGTAGTCTTGAGAAAACTGAAGTTCAAGTTCACAACTTTTCAGAATCGTTTTGAGACTGAAAAAAGATTAATGTAAATTAGTAATAAAAATACGTTGTAAAATTTTCCGTTTCCATGTTGAAAAAAAAATGTTGATCAGTTTTATATCACAATTCGTAACATTCTGTCTGCACCAGTGTTCCTTTACTGCCAGAATATTGAGAATTGAGAAGAATGTGATTTATGTTTACTCGATAATGCCTTCTTATGATTGTTATAAATTCATTTACTACAAAATTGCTATTTAGAGATAAAACAAAATACACTACTGGCCATAAAAATTGCTACAGCCGATGATATACGGGTATTCATTAGACAAATATATTATACTAGAACTTACATGTGATTACATTTTCACGCAATTTGGGTGCATAGATCCTGAGAAATCAGTACCCACAACAACCACCTCTGGCCGTAATAACGGCCTTCATACGCATGGGCATTGAGTCAAACACAGCTTGGATGGCGTGTACAGGTACAGCTGCCCATGCGCCTTCAACGCGATACCACAGTTCATCAAGAGTAGTGACTGGCGTATTGCGACGAGGCAGTTGCTTGGCCACCATTGACCAGACGTTTTCAATTGGTGAGAGATCTGGAGATTATGCTGGCCACGGCAGCAGCCGAACATTTTCTGTATGCAGAAAAATCCGTACTGGAACTGCAACATACGGTCGTGCATTATCTTGCCGAAATGTAGGGTTTCGCAGGGATCGAATGAAGGGTAGAGCCACGCGTCGTAAGTCACCTGAAATGTAACGTCCACTGTTCAAAGTGCCGTCAGTGTGAACAAGAGGTGACCGAAACGTGTAACCAATGGCACCCCATACCATCACGCCAGGTGATACGCCAGTATGGCGATGACGATAACACGCTTCCAATGTGCGTTCACCGCGATGTTGCCAAACACGGATGCGACCATCACGATGCTGTAAACAGAACCTGGATTCATCCGAAAAAATGACATTTTGCCATTCGTGCACTCAGGTTGGTCGTTGAGTACGCTGTAGCAGGCGCTCCTGTCTGTGATACAGTGTCAAGGGTAACCGCAGCCATGGTCTCCGAGCTGATAGTCCATACTGCTGCAAACGTCGTCGAACTGTTCGTGCAGATGGTTGTTGTGTTGCAAACGTCCCCATCTGTTGACTTAGGGATCGAGACGTGGCTGCACGATCCGTTACAGCCTTGCGGATAGTATGCCTGTCATCTCGACTGCTAGTGATACGATGCCGTTGGGATCCAGCACTGCGTTCCGTGTTACCATTCTGAACCGACCGATTCAATACTCTGCTATCTGTCATTGGATCTCGACCAAGGCGAGCAGCAATGTCACGATACGATAAACCGCAATTGCGATAGGCTACAATCCGAACTTTATCAAAGTCGGAAACGTGATGGTACTCATCTCTCCTCCTTACACGAGGCATCACAACAACGTTTCACGAGGCAACGCCGGTCAACTGCTGTTTGTGTATGGGGAATCGGTTGGAAACTTTCCTCCTGTCCGCACGTTCTAGGTGTCGCCACCGGCGCCAACCTTGTGTGAATGCTCTGAAAAGCTAATCATTTGCATATCACAGTGTCTTCTTCCTGTCGGTTAAATTTCGAGTCTGTAGCACGTCATCTTCGTGGTGTATCAATTTTAATGCCAGTAGTGTATTTATTAAATGCTACGTGAATATCGTGCCTTTCATGGCTTACAAAAGTGTACCAAAATAAGAAAGAATGCCGTTTTACGCATTATTCCATTTCTGAAAGTATCTTGCAACACCTAGGTCACTTTCTCTCTTTTCGTGTACTATGAAAAGGTTATTTGGATAGTATACAACAATAAAAACCAGTGTTAACACACATGAATGTGAACTGTGTCGTCGTTGCTCGAGGTTGTTGTGGGAGACCGGGCATGTTGTGGCGTGGTGAGGGGGAGTGGTGGAAGCGTGCTGGGCCCATGACCCTAACTGAGTTTCCACTACCCAACTCGCCACGTCACAACACGCCCTGTCCCACATCAAAAACGTGTAGAAAACATCTTAGTGGCCTCAAACCCGACATCATACGGTAGATCGAGCTAGTGGCGCCAGGAATTCAAAAGGCGACGCCAGCAGCCCCGCCACAGGTAAAAATGTAATGTATCTTATGGATACATCATTTAAAGTAGTGCTACGAAACAGAACAGAGTCTATTCATAATCTGATTCCAGAAAGTCTTTCTTGTCATTTGGTTTAAGTTATTAAAATGGATCATCCTTAGCCGTTCTTCTTCATGTGCAGAGGAACCGAAGAATTC